>NC_092751.1:69958807-70258807 GCF_047496795.1 Chiloscyllium punctatum | reverse complement strand
TATAATACAGGAGGAAGCAGTAACGCTGCTCCAGATCATTTATTTTCTATAATACAGGAGGAAGCAGAGACGCTGCTCCAGCTCCTTTATTTTCTATAATACAGGAGGAAGCAGTAACGCTGCTCCAGCTCCTATATTTTCTATAAATCTGCAGGAAGCAGAGACGCTGCTCCAGCTCCTTTATTTTCTATAATACAGGAGGAAGCAGTAACGCTGCTCCAGATCATTTATTTTCTATAATACAGGAGGAAGCAGTGACGCTGCTCCAGCTCCTTTATTTTCAATAATACAGGAGGAAGCAGTAACGCTGCTCCTGCTCCTTTATTTTCTATAATACAGGAGGAAGCAGTGACGCTGCTCCAGCTCCTTTATTTTCTATAATACAGGAGGAAGCAGTGACGCTGCTCCAGCTCCTTTATTTTCTATCAAACAGGAGGAAGCAGTGACGCTGCTCCAGCTCCTTTATTTTCTATAATACAGGAGGAAGGAGTGACGCTGCTCCAGATTCTTTCTTTTCTATAATACAGGAGGAAGGAGTGACGCTGCTCCAGCTTCTTTATTTTCTATAATAGAGGAGGTAGCAGTGACACTGCTCCAGCTTCTTTATTTTCTATAATAGAGGAGGTAGCAGTGACACTGCTCCAGCTTCTTTATTTTCTATAATACAGGAGGAAGCAGTGACACTGCTCCAGCTCCTTTATTTTCTATAAAACAGGAGGAAGCAGTGACGCTGCTCCAGCTCCTTTATTTTCTATAATACAGGAGGAAGGAGTGACGCTGCTCCAGCTTCTTTCTTTTCTATAATACAGGAGGAAGGAGTGACGCTGCTCCAGCTTCTTTCTTTTCTATAATACAGGAGGAAGCAGTGACGCTGCTCCAGCTTCTTTCTTTTCTATAATACAGGATGAAACCGTGACGCTGCTCCAGATCCTTTATTTTCTCTAGTACAGGTGGACGAAGAGACGCTGCTCCAGCTCCTTTATTTTCTATAATACAGCAGGAAGCAGTGACGCTGCTCCAGCTCCTTTATTTTCTATAATACAGGATGAAGCAGAGACGCTGCTCCAGCTCCTTTTTTTTCTATAATACAGGAGGAAGCAGTGACGCTGCTCCAGCTTCTTTCTTTTCTATAATACAGGATGAAGCAGAGACGCTGCTCCAGCTCCTTTATTTTCTCTAATACAGGAGGAGGCAGTGACGCTGCTCCAGCTCCTTTATTTTCTGTAATACAGGAGGAAGTAGTGAAGCTGCTCCAGATCCTTTATTTTCTATAATACAGGAGGAAGCAGTGACTCTGCTCCAGATCCTTTATTTTATATAATACAGGAGGAAGCAGTGACGCTGCTCCAGCGCCATTATTTTCTGAAATACAGGATGAAGAAGTGACGCTGCTCCAGCTCCTTTATTTTCTATAATCCAAGAGGAAGCAGTGACGCTGCTCCAGCTCCTTTATTTTCTATAATACAGGAGGAAGCAGTGACGCTGCTCCAGCTCCTATATTTTGTATAATACCGGAAGAAGCAAAGAAGCTGTTTGTTTTCTATCATACAGGAGGAAGCAGTGACGCTGCTCCAGCTCCGTTATTTTCTACAATACAGTAGGAATCAGCGACACTGCTCCAGCTCCTTTATTATCTATAATACAGGAGGTAGAAGTGACGTTGCTCCAGCTCCTTTATTTTCTATAATACAGGAGGAAGCAGAGACGCTGCTCCAGCTCCTTTATTTTCTATAACACAGCAGGAAGCAGTGACGCTGCTCCAGCTTCTTTATTTTCTATAATACAGGAGGTAGGAGTGACGCTGCTCCAGCTCCTTTATTTTCTATAAAACAGGAGGAAGAAGTGACGCTGCTCCAGCTCCTTTATTTTCTATAATCCAAGAGGAAGCAGTGACGCTGTTCCAGCTCCTTTATTTTCTATAATAGAGGAGGAAGAAGTGACGCTGCTCCAGCTCCTTTATTTTCTGTAGTACAGGAGGAAACAGTGAGCTGCTCCAGCGCCTGTATTTTCTTTAATACAGAAGGAAGCCGTGACGCTGCTCCAGATTCTTTATTTTCTATAATACAGAAAGAAGCAGTGACGCTGCTCAAGCTCCTTTATTTTCTCTAATACAGGTGGATGAAGAGACGCTGTTCCAGCTCCTATATTTATTATAATTCAGGAGGAAGCAGTGACTCTGCTCCAAATCCTTTATTTTCTATAATACAGGAGGAAGCCGAGACGCTGCTCCAGCTCCTTTATTTTCTATAATACAGGAGGAAGAAGTGACGCTGCTCCAGCTCCTTTATTTTCTATAATACAGGAGGAAGAAGTGACGCTGCTCCAGCTCCTTTATTTTCTATAATACAGGAGGAAGCAGAGAAGCTGTTCCAACTCCTTTATTTTCTATAATACAGGAGGAAGCTGTGACGCTGCTCCAGCTCCTTTATTTTCTATAATACAGGATGAAACAGTGACGCTGCTCGAGCTCCTTTATTTTCTATAATACAGGATGAAACAGTGACGCTGCTCGAGCTCCTTTATTTTCTATAATACAGGATCAAGCAGAGACGCTACTCCAGATCCTTTATTTTCTATAATACAGGAGGAAGCAGTGACACTGCTCCAGCTCCTTTATTTTCTCTAATACAGGAGGAAGGAGTGACGCTGCTCCAGCTTCTTTCTTTTCTATAATACAGGATGAAGCCGTGACGCTGCTCCAGCTCCTTTATTTTCTCTAATACAGGTGGACGAAGAGACGCTGCTCCAGCTTCTTTCTTTTCTATAATACAGGATGAAGCAGAGACGCTGCTCCAGCTCCTTTATTTTGTATCATGCAGGATGAAGCAGTGACACTGCTCCAGCTCCTTTATTTTGTATCATACAGGAGGAAGCAGTGACGCTGCTCCAGCTCCTATATTTTCTATAATACAGGAGGAAGCAGTGACGCTGCTCAGATCATTTATTTTCAATAATAGAGGAGGAAGCAGAGACGTTGCTCCAGCTCCTTTATTTTCTATAATACAGGAGGAGGCAGTGACGCTGCTCCAGCTCCTTTATTTTCTGTAATACAGGAGGACGTAGTGAAGCTGCTCCAGATCCTTTATTTTCTATAATACAGGAGGAAGCAGTGACTCTGCTCCAGCTCCTTTATTTTCTATAATACAGGATGAAGCAGAGACGCTGCTCCAGCTCCTTTATTTTCTATAATACAGGAGGAGGCAGTGACGCTGCTCCAGCTCCTTTATTTTCTGTAATACAGGAGGAAGTAGTGAACCTGCTCCAGATCCTTTATTTTCTATAATACAGGAGGAAGCAGTGACGCTGCTCCAGCTCCTTTATTTTCTATAATACAGGATGAAGCAGAGACGCTGCTCCAGCTCCTTTATTTTCTTTCATGCAGCAGGAAGCAGAGACGCTGCTCCTGCTCCTTTATTTTCTATAATACAGGAGGAAGCAGTGACGCTGCTCAGATCATTTATTTTCCTTAATACAGGATGAAGTAGAGACGCTGCTCCAGCTCCTTTATTTTCTATAATACAGGAGGAAGCAGTGAAGCTGCTCCAGATCCTTTATTTTCTATAATACAGGAGGAAGCAGTGGCTCTGCTCCATATCCTTTATTTTCTATAATACAGGAGGAAGCAGTGACCCTGCTCCAGCTCCTTTATTTTCTATAATACAGGAGGATGCAGTGACCCTGCTCCAGCTCCTTTATTTTCTATAATACAGGAGGATGCAGTGACCCTGCTCCAGCTCCTTTATTTTCTATAATACAGGAGGATGCAGTGACCCTGCTCCAGCTCCTTTATTTTCTATAATACAGGAGGAAGCAGTGACGCTGCTCCAGCTCCTTTATTTTCTATAATACAGGAGGAAGCAGTGACGCTGCTCCAGCTCCTTTATTTTCTGTAATACAGGAGGAAGTAGTGAAGCTGCTCCAGCTCCTTTATTTTCTATAATACAGGAGGAAGCAGAGACACTGCTCCAGCTCCTTTATTTTCTTTCATGCAGCAGGAAGCAGAGACGCTGCTCCTGCTCCTTTATTTTCTATAATACAGGAGGAAGCAGTGACGCTGCTCAGATCATTTATTTTCCTTAATACAGGATGAAGTAGAGACGCTGCTCCAGCTCCTTTATTTTCTATAATACAGGAGGGAGCAGTGAAGCTGCTCCAGATCCTTTATTTTCTATAATACAGGAGGAAGCAGTGGCTCTGCTCCATATCCTTTATTTTATATAATACAGGAGGAAGCAGTGACGCTGCTCCAGCTCCTTTATTTTCTATAATACAGGAGGAAGCAGTGACGCTGCTCCAGGTCCTTTATTTTCTATAATACAGGAGGAAGCAGTGACGCTGCTCCAGCTCCTTTATTTTCTATAATACAGGAGGAAGCAGTGACGCTGCTCCAGCTCCTTTATTTTCTATAATACAGGAGGAAGCAGTGACCCTGCTCCAGCTCCTTTATTTTCTATAATACAGGAGGATGCAGTGACCCTGCTCCAGCTCCTTTATTTTCTATAATACAGGAGGAAGCAGTGACGCTGCTCCAGCTCCTTTATTTTCTATAATCCAGGCAGAAGCAGAGTCGCTGCTCCAGTTCCTGTATTTTCTGTCCTACAGTAGGAATCAGAGAAGCTGCTGCAGCTCCTTTTTTTGTGGAAACAATAAATGTGTCTGTTCCATGCGGTACATCTCTCTGACTCTATTTAAAAGGTATCTGGATGGGATGTAGACAGGGAGGGTTTGGAGGGGTAAGGGACTCATGTTGAAAATATAGCGAGATTAATTTCGGTTATCTGGTCAGCAGGGACGAGCTGGAATGGAGGGTCTGTTTCTGTGCTCAGTCCCTCCGAAATCCTGATGAGGGACTTATGCCCGAAACAGTCGATTTTCCTGCTCCTCGGATACTGCCTGACCTTCTGTGCTTTTCCAGCACCACTCTGATCTAAGCTCTGAAATGCACTCTTTCAGAGTTCCATCAACCTCATACCATGTAATTCTCATACAGGTGACTCCTACTGCCTACCGAAGGTACACCGAGCCAACACACCAGGATGTCCCATCATATTAGGCAATGGGACCCGATGTGGGAACCTCACTACCGATTTCAAATGCATTTTGAAAGCCATGAGGCAGGGAACCTCCAGCTTCTGCCACGACAGAACATTGGGACACAGGCAGATTTCAACCTCACACCTTCAAGGCTGAATCTGAGCTGAGGGGGCACCTATTGTTATAGATTTACCTGAGAATTTTGCTATTTTTACATACAGTTTACATATAAAAGAACAAAATCTAACATGTTATTTCTAACAGTATACAGACTGAACAGACAGTGCACTTTTACTTTTAAATATTTCATTTCAGTAGCATCACCCTGTAATCATTTGCTATAAATTCTGTGTCGTTTGATGTTATGCTCCATGAAGGAACAGCGCTACAAAAGCTAGTACTATCAAATAAACCTGTTGGACTATAACCTGATGTTGTGTGATTATTTAATTTTGTCCATCCCAGTCCAACACCGGCACCTCCAAATCTTTACTACATATTGTTTACACTAACTCACACGCAGTCCTGGTCAGTTTAACACAATGACCCTGTTCCTCTTTTTGTGAGGTTCCCTGTGTATATTAACAGAGTTAACGGGCCCCGAGAGGATGAATACATTCTCTTTATCCTGTCAGTTTAAACAGTTGAACATATCAGTTTGAAGCCAATGGAAGAGGAGATTGTCTTTTTCTGTACAATTTCAGTGCAGAACGTTCAGCCATAAACTGTCTTTGCAAAAGTGGGGGTTGAATACAATTCTCACTGAGCAACATTAATACAGAAAACACAATTCCGAGTTCCTGTTATCAATTGGTGAAGGAACTGGGATGAGAAAACCATTTGTGGTGTGGTGCCGTGGCTCAGTTTGTGAACTTGCCTACATCATAAACAGCCCACCAAGATTTCACATCGTAGTGGTGCCTGTGTATTTTACCAAATGCATGGTTGTTTCAAAATCTCCCAAGTCAGTGTTGCTCATCAGTCAACCATGCGTCCTGTTTGAGTGTCAGCCTGTTTTGGTGATCCTGATCTGTTCCCTGGTTTAGTTCCTCCAGTGGATATTGTTTCTTCCGAGCTATTAATTCAATCTGGAGTTTCCTTCCTGTGTTTGACAAGAACTTCTGCTTCTACTCCTCCTTTATTACACCCCGTTCATTTCCAGGTTGTTGGGAATAACCAGGTGAGCCAGGAGACATGGCAGACTCGCCGGTGAATGTTGCAGTAATGGCGCAGACACCAAGAGCTGTTCACCCTAATTCTCTGCTGTCAACATTCATTCATTCCACACCAACAGGAAATACTTCATTGCTCTCCTATCGTTGTGGTTTGCACTGTGATTGCGGTTTCATTTCTTGTGGATTATGGAGTCTATTTAGAACTCGAAAGGATCATAATATTTGGAGGAAGGAATGACTCCTCCCCTCAGGCATAAGTGCCAGACACATTATTCGGAGAATGTGATCCCAATCCCACACATCCTACCGAGGGGGCAGAAAGCCTGTTAGCTGGTCCACTCTCAATTTGTCTCCGAATGTCAGACTTTTCAAAGATCAGAAATGGGAAATGAGGAATATGGACAGACCGAGAGTCCGAGAATGTGAAAGAGGGTCAGGTACATTCACAGAGAAAGAAAGAAATACAGAGACGCATATTGAGGGAGATACTGAAAGGACCAATTCTCCAATCGACATGGCTGCTGACTGACAGAAACAAATAGGAATAAAAAGGGAACTATTAACCACAGCCTTTCACCAACTCCGGGTAACGGAAGGATTCTTACAGCCAACAAAGTCATTTTGAATTTTCAATATTGACGGTTGTAAGCTAATGAAAGATTTTGGTAAATATCCTGACAGGGAAAACTGATCATTTTACCAAAAATATAATCCAGAAATGTTGAAGTTACCTCGCTCTGCCGACATGAAGCATTACCTCTGTTTCTCTCCACTGTCCTACTGAGTTTTTCTATCAAATCTTGGTTTTGGTTCAGATTTCAAACATCTGCAGTTCTTTGTTTCATGTTATTCTTAACAACGTTTGAGACAAAACCAATGACCTGACGGCTTCAGAAACTCGGTCAGAAATACTGTTAGCAAGATATCTTTGCAGAACACATCGCCCATTCCCTGACCAGGAATCACCCTTTCCCCCTTCAGAGAGTGCACCAACTCCTAACTGTGAGATTAAAAGGGAAGGTGACAGAAACTGTCGCATTTATTCTCAATGAAACCACTTATACATTTCATTTTGGATCATTTTCGCTGCACATTAGTTTCTCGTTGTAGTCGAGGTTTTTTTTTAACACAATAGGAAAATACCATTCAGCCCATCGTGCAGTGTGGCTCATCAGATAGTCATCTGTTTTCGATCCAGTGTCCAGCCGAGACACCAATGGGAGGGAGTTATACACCGTCACAATGAAGTGAAATCCCCTCGAGCAACCCATTCACATTATCACCCATAGAGTGAGTCACAGACACACATACCCGGAGGTGGGGGGAAGGAGGGCAGAGGTTTCGGGATTATACCAGCTCCTTGCACTTCTGTACCGCTCTCCACCGACTTATGACCACCCCCACCACTCCCCCCCAACACACACACACACACACACACACACACGTTTCTCTGACAAAAGGCAGCTTTAGGTGCTACTAAAGCCAGTTTTACAGACAATGAGAGACGTTGCGATGAGCTGGAATTTAAAATGGACAATTGTCTCACATGCAACTTTCAAATTTGAAAACACACTGATACAAAGTCTGCAGCTCCTCAAAATCTGTCGCACATTGAGATGCAATACTCCCAAATTCGAGACCCACTGATCCAATCCCTGCAGTACATTGCACACAAATCAGGAAGGATTCGAACCACCAAAACTCAGAGACATTATCCATGATGTCAGTGTCCCAATGTCAGCCGGAGGTCCGACAGGGAGTCGATATGAAATGGAAACATGGACATCGGGGGAAACAGTATTCACAAGGTGAACAATCAGTAAAAATAATTATCGTCACTGTTTCCCATCGGATGTCCCACTCCGTGAAGCAATGTCTTTCAATGCCCAAGGAAACATATTTACCCTCAGGGACCTGCTTCAGGGTCGCCTGCGCCTCTGCTGGAAGTTGCCATCATTTTATTAACAGTCACTCCGCGTTTTTTGATTCACTCCAGTGAAATATCTTTTCATACCTTGTGTCATGGCGTCTTCCAGTCAAGATCCTGAACCAGTCCAGTGAGAAACCTCTGTTGATTTGAATCCCGGGATGGAGAATCAGACGAGATGAACAGCGCCTTTTATTGGTGGAACCCCTTCACTGCAACCTCACGCCTCAAAACGGGTCTCTGCCCGTGTCAACCTGTTCTGTACATTCCTGCATTACACCGACTGACCAACATCAGATTACCACAGCTCTGCTTTCTTTACTTTGAAACCCAAGGCGATAATATGAAGTGTTTGCAAAATTGAAGAGAGAAACTTTGTTGCCGAAGGTGGTTATGAAGGGGTGGACAGGCACAAGGGTGTGTACAATTCAGGTCGGTTTGGATACTGTCAGCATTACCGGGGGCCCGTGCTGTGGAGTCAAAATTTGTATTGTCCAGACATGGATACAGTTCCCATTCAGGGAATGAAGGTTTAATTCTCTTCATGTGAATTGTCTGAATGAAAACCCATTCCCCGTCCCACACAGAAGACAGACCGGGATCCCTCCAGAATCAGCCCAGTGACTGTTTGAACCATGTAGAAGGACAATGACAGCGGACAGATACGATAGTGACCCCTTCAAATCTCCCTCCAATCATCTCATCTTCCTGAGGTGGAAATATGTTGGTGTTCCTTCAGTGTCTCTGGGTGTAAATCCAGGAAATCCCGCGCTTGCACCATAATGGCTGTACCTCCGTGTGAAGGAGTTCAATGGTTCACAAAAGTAACTCATCTCCTCCATCTCTGGGAGATTTAGGGATGGACAGCGAGTCCTATTCCATTGAGTGATATCATTATCCCAGGAATGCGTTTCTAACAGTGGTAGGTTCCAATCGGACACCTGCAGGAGATCGGTAGTAAGTTGGGAAGTGGAGCAGGGAAGTGAAATTGACGTGAATGACAATGAGGACTGGGAGGCATGAGGCAGGAAGTGAGTCTGGATCTGGTGGTGCAAGGCTCAGTGTCGCTGCTAATGGGTCAGCCTTTACTACATTGGCTCAAACACCATTCCTGGTCAATTCATGGCAATGACACTGTTCCTCTTCGTGTGAGATTCCCTCTGTGTGTATTAAAGCTGTCAATACGTCCCAAGGGAATGAACAACTTCCCCTTTGTCCTGTTTTTTAAACAGATACAAATATCTGTTTGAAGCCAATGTAAGAGAAGATTGCCCTTTTATGTGCCTTTGCATTGAAGAATGTTCAATCGTGAGATGTCTGGTTTTGCAAAAGCGGGGTTTGATTGTAAATCACACTGAGTAATATTGATACAGAAATGTATTTCCGAGTTACTGTGGTCATGTGGTTAAGGAACTGCACATATGGCCGTCCCTTAGTTATTTCAAACCCCTCCTTGGTTAGCAGCTGACGATAGGGTCCAATCACAGCTGCTCCCGCTTGTTGTATTGAAGGCTCGTAGGTTCACCTTTTATTAAGTGTGGTGTTACTGATGAAGGGACTCAGCATCCTGTTTGAGTTCGAGCCTGTTATGGTTTGGTAAACCCACTCCTTTTTCCTGGTTTAGTTCCAGCAGTGTATGTTGTCCTTCCTAACCAATACACCAACCTGGAGTTTATTGCCGCTGTTCCAAAAGCACTCCTTCTTCTCCTCCACGTTTATTCACCCTCCTTCATTCCAAGTTTGGTGGGAATACCGAGGTGAGGTAGGAGACACTGCAGAAAGGCCGTGGGATGTTGTGGTCATGGCACAGAAACCAGGAGTGGATCACCCTCATTCTCTGCTGTCGCCATTCATTCATTTTACAGCATCAGTAATGTTTCCATGTTCTCCTATAGTTGTAGTTTATTTTCTCTTGGATAAGGAATGCAACTTTAATTTCGAAAAGGTTACAATATTTTGAGAAATAAATGGCTCCTTGTATCACATCCAAGTGGCAGACGTATTATCCGTAGAGTATGAGCCAAGTTTTCCAGTCTCCTGCCAGGTTCCAGAAAACCTCTCAGCAGCTCCATTCTCAAACTATCCCTGAACGTCAGGCTTTTCATAGAGTAGGAATGGGAAATGAGGGATATTGGCAAATAAAGGGTCAAAGAATATGATAAAGGGTGAGGTAGATACACAGAGATAAAGACAGAAAATTAGAGACTCATCTTGAGGGAGACCCTGAAAGAATCAGATCTCGGGTCGACATGGCTGCTAACTGGCAAAAAAAGGATTTTGATAACTATCCTAATTCGACCGATAAAACTGACCATTATCCCGGCATTGTGGTCTAGAAATGAAGAACTAATCTGGTTCTGTCGTTGTGAATCATTGTCTCTGTTTCTCCCCACAAATGTTGTCAGGACTAGTCAGTTTGCACGTCAATTCTTGTTTTGTTCAGATTTCCAATATCTGCATCTCTTGGTTTTCTGTTAAACTTTAAAACGGTTGGCACAAAACCGATGTCCTGCCAGCTTTGGAATTTAAAATGGACAATAGACCTAAATGTAAGTTTTAAATTCGACAACACACTGATCCAAACCATTCAGATCCTCAGAACCTGACAAAACAGGACCAGCCATACACCTGTCTGACATTGAGCTGTAATGGACCCAAAAGCAACATTCCATTTGAATACACACTGATCCTATCCCTGCAGCTCGAAAGAACCGAAGGAAATAGCAACTGACAACATGCAATTGGCTGAACTAACACGTTACACTCGAGACATGTAGGATGTAAACCTACAATCGTCTGATTCAAAGTCAGATGTTTTATCTATTGCTTCACTAGCCGGATGCACACACACACGCTGGACACCTTTCCGTATGTGATGTAAACATGGAGATCTGGGAAACAACATTCATAAGGTGATCACCCAGCAAAGATAATCCACTTTGTGTAACAGGGCCTTTCAATGGCAAAGCAAATACATTTGTCCTCAGGTACCTGCTTCTGTGTCGCCTGTTCTTCTGCTGGACGTCTCCAGCATTTTATTCACAGTCACTGCGATATCTTATGATGCACTCCACTGAAATGTACTTTCATACTTGGATTTAGTGTCACTTCCAGTAAAGGTCCTGAACAAATTCAGCGAGAAACCTCTGGTCATTTCCAACATGGAATTTGGAATCAGACGATTTGAACGAAGGCTTTATTGGGGCCGCCCCATCACCACAGATCAACGCCTCAAAACGAGCCGCTGTTAGTATCAAACTGTTCTGTATCTTCCTGCAGTAAATTAGGTGAGCACAGCTCCGCTTTCTTCACATTGAAACCAGGGCGGCAATATGAATTGTTTGGAAACTTAGAGAGAGAAACATTGCTGCTGAAGAAGATGATAACGTGAAGATCATACACAGAGTCTGGACAGATCAGGTCACAAGTGTTACTGTCAGCTTCAGTCGGGTCACTGGTTCGGAGTCTGAGTTTGTAATGCCCAGACCGTGATACAATTCCCAGTCAGGAAATGAAGATTTATTTCTCTTCTTGTGAGTTATCTTATTGAAAACTAACTCCTGCTTCCTCACAGAACACAGACCCAGACCAACCCAGTGATTGTTTGCATCTATCTAGAAGTACAATAGCAACAGATACAGGAGAGAACTGTAACCACAAATCACCCATCTCGGACCTCGCTTTTCTGAGTTGGAAATATCTCGCTGCTCCTACAGTGCTTTTGGGTCTGGATCCTGGAACTCCCTCCCTAACAGTATCAAGGCTGTAGCTCCGTGGAGCAGGGTGATTGAAATAAAATGAAAGGTAAAGCCGACTGGAAGGCTTGAATCAGTAAGTGAGAGAGGAGCTTGTGGAGCAAGGCTCAATGTTAGACCTAAAAGATCAGCCTGTACTGCCCACTGTTTATACTGACTCACACAACACTCCTGATCCATTCACCACAATGACCCTGTTCTCTTGGGGTGATATTCCCTCGGTACATATTAACGCAGTTCATGGGCTCCAGGAGGATGAACACATCCTCTTTATCCTGTCAGTTTAATGAAGTTTGAACCCAACGCAAGAAGAGATTGCCTCTTCCTGTGCATTTTCACTGGGGAATGTCCAGCTGTGAACTATTCTTTTCTGTATAAGAGGAGGCTGATTTAAATTCGCACCGAGCAATTTTCAACCCGAAACAAATGTCCGAGTTACTCTGATTGACTAGTTAATGAACTGCAGATCTGGATTTGTAGAGCAGTGTCTGCGCTGTCTCCGTGGATTAATGAGTTAAAGTGCCCGGTAATAATCAGACCAGGACGGTGTCAAATCCTGGCGTTGCATGTCCTGTATATTGAAGGTTCGTTGCTTAACCATCCCGTAAATGCCATTGTGTTGACCCCCGATACCGAAAGAGACGGCTCAGAATCCTTCTGGTGTTTGAGCTCAGCCCATTGGGATTTCATGTTCCCACGTCCTACCGCCTCCTGTGGCCCCATCAGTCAATGCTCTATCTTTCTAATTCCACTTTTATTCTCCCTCCTTCATTCCCACTTTGTTGGGAATAACGAGGTGAGGCAGGAGACACTGCAGATATCCCAGCAATGTTGTGGGAATGGCACACACACTGCAAGATGATACCCCTCCTTTTCTGCTGTCACCATTCATTCGTTCAACTGAAGCAAAGACTTCACTTCAATCGGATAATTGGGGTGAAATTGTTTTAGTTTGGTGGATTATGAATTCTATTAAGAATTGTAAATGTTCATCATATTTTGATGAAGAAATGTCACCTTACCACAGGCCTCAGTGACATAGACTCTACCCGGAGAATGTGAGGACAGTTCTACACACTCCAGTCAGGGGCGGGGAAAGCCCGTTAGTAGGTCTACTCTCAAACTATCTCCGAATGTCAGACTTTTCAAAGAGCAGAAATGGAAAATGAGGGATATTGATCGACAGAGAGTGTGAGCATGTGGAAGAGAGTGAGGTGGATACACAGAGGAAATGATAGACGAGTAGAGACGCATATTGAGGGAAAGACTGAAAATAGAAACTCTCCATTTAAAATGGGTGCTCACTGACGGAAAGGGGAATAAAAAAGAACAATTGAAGGGCAGTGTTTCACAAGCTCAAGGCAACAGAATCAGCATTACACCCGGAAAGGTCGGTTGACATTCAGAAAGTTGACATTTCTCGGCTAATATAATATTCTGATAAATATGTTGATTTGCTCAGTGAAACTGACAATTACTTGAGCATTAAAACAATAAAATGCATAACTAGTCTGGTTCTGTCGATCTGAAATATTAAACCTGTTTCTCTCCACAGATGCTGCCAAGTCTGCCGAGTTTCTCTGTCAATTTCCGTTTCTGATTCCGAATTCCAGCATTCGCAGTGCTTTGTTTAAAGTTACTCTGCATTCAGTATGGGACAACACTTGATCAATTGTCAGCTCCATACTTCATTCCCGGCTTCGGGAAGGCTGTCCCCACGATGAATGGGACGAGGAAAACTCCACTTGCTGCAACAGTGAGAAAACTGAATCCTCACCAGGAGGCGAACAGGGAAAGCAAAAAGAAAAGGCACTGTGTGTTTTCATCAGGAAACCGCTTTTGTCTTTCCATCTGTGATCATTTTAGCTGCAGATTAGTTTCTCCCTTTCTTCCGATTTTACAGCGTGAAAAAGACCTTTCAGCCCATCTGCAGTGCGGGTCATTGGACTTACATCTATTCTCGTCCCAGTTCCCATAAACCTGCGTTTCTGATGTTACCAGGGCGAATCTAAATGGGATTCTCCCTGTGACCTTAAATGACCCAACAATGGTACTGAAGTTGGACATGGTCACATGATGTTGTAACACCGCCGAGGAACTCCACCTCATATTTACCCACAGATGGGAACAAACAGAGGGCTCAGGATTAGTCCCGTGCCATTTGCTTCCCATCCGCCAGTTTCTCCGACCAGCTCACCGCAGCTGGTCAAAGAGGTCTGCAGCACAGAAAATGCCCTTCGGCCCATCAAGTCTGCACCAGTCGGAGACTAACCCCTGACTGTTTTCATCACGTTTTCCAACGGTTGGCTCGTAGCTTCAACAAAGTTGGGATGGAATTGTTCAATTCATAGTGTCTCAACTTTCTCTGGGGATTTCTGTGTGTTGTACCCTGAGAGGCAGAGGGTTGGAGATTGCCCCCATTCCCAACCTGTCTGAGATGTCTTTTCCCCTTCTCCTGTGTTTTGTATGTGAAAGATGAAGACAGGGTGTAATCTCCCTTTTTATTTGTTGACATCACTGAATCGTAACCGGTAGGATTCCAGGCTGTGAGGGTAAAGCCAAATGAATTTCAAGTCCATTCCCTTAAACACGCATCGACGATTACAGAACCACACTGTCCTCTTCATTTTCCAGGTGTCTCAGCACATTCAAAGAATACGGCAGAAGCTCGATGGGTCTAGCAGTATCTGTGAAAAGAGAACCAGAAATAACGGTTTGAGTGTGGTATATACTTCTGTTTGAGAACTCCAGCAGCCCATGTCTTATCAAATGATTCGCCTGTCTTGCTGAAGTTTGAGCAAGAATATACCCTACAGGAAGTTGTTCAAGATGTAGTCGGCAGGATTCAACCCTGCATGGGGAAACATCAATGGATTATTAACCCATCGCCTTACTCACTCTGCCACGAATACTCTTGCGTGCAAGAGGCTTAATATTTCTTCTAGAATGGAGAGTTGTAACCTGAAACACCAGTATTTGGCTTGTCCTGTCCGCAGCATGACCCCAGTATTCACTGTCACCCTCTCTTGGTTCAGAACGGAGGAGGATGCTGGGAGATCAAGTTGAATGACACACACATTGATGAGAGGTAAAGGGGATGGGAAGGATCCATTTTCATGTGCAGAGAGATTCATAAACACAGCAGTGGATCGAGAAAGAAAAATGTCCTTGTACTTGTCTAGCGCTTTCCCCGCGAGCTGGATTACGGTCAGTGACGTGCTTTTGAAAAGATTCACTACTGGCAAACCAAAGTGCAAATCTGGTCGATTTATTTAATCAGAGGTCAAAACAGGAAAATGTTTCGAATGCAACAGCTGGCACTGGACAGTGCAGACCTATTCTCAGGGAGTTATTCTGCTCTGATTTACGTCTGGGACAATGTGGGAACAGGGGGATTTCTAACAGTGGAACGGGTCACAAATTTCAGACTCTGATGAGAAGGATATTCTTTCTTTCAGAGGGTAGCAAAACTATGGAATTCTACAGGTAAAGGGCTGTGAAGGCTAGCTATATTCAAGACTGAGATAGACAAACATTTAGTTAATTCACAATCAAATGCTACGGTGATCAGGCTGAAATGGGGGGGGGTTGAGGATTAACAAATTAGCCGGGATCTCATTGAAACCTGTCGCCCACGTGATCGGCTAAATTGCTTCCATCTGCTCTCATATCTTTGCTGTTACTTGGAAGATGCGAAACACCAGTATAAAATAAGAAAAGCAGAAAGTTAGGAAGAGATGATTGCAGTGAAACTGTGTCAAAATTATTGCTTGGAAGGAGTAACATTTTTGGAAATTTGCCAGGTTTCTTTATAACATGACCAGCAGAGCTGATCAAGGGAGCTATTGATCTGAGTGTTCTTGGACAAGAAACAAACAAAGGTGAGTGACATTTTTTTCTGACAAAAGAAATGGCCTTTCCTGATGCTCACAATGAAAGAGATGGTTTCCAAGAAAAGACAAAGACTAAGTCGCCTGTAAACTAATTGCCTGTAAACTAAACTTATGGCTCGCGTTGTTCTATGGGACATATGTGATTTATTGTGCAAAATCAAGTCTAATTGTTTAATCAGATGTCAAAATATGATTTTTTTTTCACATACTCACAGCTGGCAGTAGAGAGTGTAATCTACCTTCAGGGGTTCATTCTGCTCGGATTTACACCCAGGATAATGTGGGACGAGAGGGCCTCATCACAGCTGAAGGGGTCAAACGCTGAAGACTCTGATGGGGAGGATATTCTCTCTATGAGAGGGGAGCAAATCAGTGGGTGGCACTGTGGCACAGTGGTGAGCTGCTGCTTCACAGCGCCAGAGACTCGGGTTCAATTCCCGCTTCAGGCGACTGACTGTGTCGAGTTTGCACGTTCTCCCCGTGTCTGCGTGGAATTCCTCCGGGTGCTCCGGTTTCCTCCCACAGTCCAAAGATGTGCAGGTCAGGTGAATTGGCCCGTAGTGTTAGGTAGAGGGGTGAATGTAGGGGTAGGGGTGGGTTGCGCTTATGTGGGTCAGTGTAGACTTGTTGGGACGAAGGGCCTCTTTCCACACTGTAATGTAATCTAATAGAGGGCTGACAAGGCTCGGTATTTTCACGGCTGAGATAAACAGACATTTAGTCAATTCACCATCAAGGGCCAGGCTGAGAAGGGGAGTTGAGGATTAAACAAATCAGCCCGTGATCCCATTGAAAACTCGCCGACTTGATCGGCGAAAATGCTTCCAACTGCTCTAATATCTTTGCTGTTACTTGGAAGATGCTAAACCCCACTGTAAACGAAGGAAAGCACAAAGTTAGGAAGAGATGACTGCAGGCAAACGGAGTCACAATTATTTATTGAAAGGAAAATCAAACTGTCAATTTGCCAGATTTCTTTGCTAACGTGGGCGGTAGAGTTGATCAAGGGAGCTGGTGATTTGAGTGTTCTTAGATATGAAACAAATAAAGGTCAGTGGCATTTGTTTTCTGGCAAAATATATGGCCTCTCCTGAAGCTCACAATGAAAGAGATGGTTTCCAAGAAAAGACAGAGACTAAGTCACCTGTAAAGTAATCGATGGCCAAGATATGACTCACGTTGTTCTATGGGACAGATGTGATTTATTGATTATTGTTCTCCAAACTTCCTTTACAATGGAACCGGGAGTGGGAGCGGGGAAATTAAACCCAACCATGATTATTGCCATCTTTTATCACTCACACACTATTTATTTCTTGTACGTTTTATTTCACATTGTGGGTACTGCGAGTGGGCTTGTAAACGGCATCTGCTGGTGAGTTCTTTCCTCACTGTTCCTAATCTCTTCCAAAACACATTCTGCATTCTTATCTCCTGAATGAAGGTAATCTCTAACCATTGTACAAGTGTCACTAAAACCTCGGCATTTCACACGCCTCTGTATGTCACCTCCCAATATTAATTGACAATTTACTGTGTTGCAATTGTGCATAATATGTGAAAAACAAAATAGAGACTGGCGGACCTGGGTTTCCAACGCACATTATTGCAGCCAAACCGCAGATGACTGCCCAAAATCCGATCATGGAAACACACACCGATCCATCAGGCAACACAGATACGCTCAGCACGAGAGGACATGTCAGGAACAGCATCAGAAACACAACAGGAATATTTCTCTGCGCTGCTCTGGTGGATGTATTTGTCAATGAGCAATCGGGAGTTACATGTGTTCCATCAGGAGTGACGTCACACCCGGAAGTAACCAGTGTCACAGACGGTCATGTGATCCAAGTTCCAAGCCCCGGAATCCGAGACACTCAGTTCCCTGTGGATAGCTCCAAGGAACAGCCGTCCGTGGAGTTTATGGCTTAGTTGAACTTTGTGAATGCAGCTCGCTAGTTGTCGGCCTGTTTCTCCGATATAGTGTTTCATGCAGTCGCTGCGTGGAATCGACACAACCAGGTTTGTACATGATGGGTATTGGGGGTTGTGTTCTGGGGAGTTTTGTCTGAGTGAGGCTGTCGGTTTATGTGTCTGTTGTAACCCAGTGTGTTCAGAGGAGTCTGACCGTCAGTTCCCAGCAATTTATTTTAATAAAGGGGAGTATCCTTTTCAAATTGCCTGGTGACATATCCTCGTTGCGAATTTCGTGTGCCAGATATCTGGGAATGAAATTGTGGGGATATCCATTCTTGGCGAAGAAATTGTGTGGCAGTCCCGAATTGTCACGGACCTACTGTCCCGAGTAGCAATCCGTCCAGACGGCAAGGTTTGGTGAGAACAGCACAATAGGAATAGGAAAGGGCAAAGAGAAGGCAGACAGAGAAGTTCTAGAAGCAGGGCACTCATCCGCGGATTCCATCAATAAACAGATTCATCTGGACCCAGTCTGTAACCCCAAAAACGGGAAGGAGCGGGAATGAAACCAAATCAATTCCAACTGCCCCAGGACAGCAGCGCTGCACAACAGACTCTGCAGCCCTGAGGATGGCACCCAGAAATGTGAGGAAAATGCTGCAAACCATCTTCCCAGCTCCGCCAAACATTCCAACACCAACTCCAGGAGGCACACGGACTCCACATCTTTCTGCTCCAAAACACTCCGGTTTTCTCCAGCAGAGTATTGTACCCTGAACCCCCAGGACCAAGGTGAGGATGCCAACACGTACACGGCCAGGAACGGCAGTGAGAGCGAGGGCAACAGCTGCCATTGTCGTATGGACAGCCACAAACACTCCCTTTGAAAAGGACTTTGTCCATATGAAAGTCTGTCCAGCAGTATAACCCGGGGACCAAACAGACTGTGCTGGGGATTCATATTCCAGACAATTTACGGTGGGCACCGTTTTCCCTGAAAGTGAGTGGGGATTGATATTTCATTGCTGATGTGAAACCGGATCCTACACTGAATCTGCTTGCCGGTTTTTGTTGCTGTGGTGAAACGGTGGGCAATCACGGTGTGAAACGTTGTTCTAGCTCTCTGGTTTCCTTCATTCCTGTCCTGGTCAGGGAGGCTGGGGATTGGTCCTCTCCATCAGATGGAGGGACCAGCGCATTGTTGACCCAATTTAATCAAGAATGGAATTGGTCATCTTCACTTCTCATGGTTCATTGTTGTTCTGTTTTGTTGGATGTTACTTGAGCACTTTCTGGGACTTGACAATGCATTAAAGCTCCAGTATGTTTGGAAGCACGGTTTGGAATTGTCTCGCTGCCATTTGTGTGAGCAGTACATGACATAGACGACTCGCACTCCCTCAAAGACAGCATGTCAGTGTGTCTGGCAATGGTTCTGCCTTTTCTGTTCCACGCTGAGAGCTGTCAGTTTTTGGATTCGCTGGAGTGCTGAGGGGGTAAGACAATTTGTGTGGTATTTTTCTTCAGGCCAAACTCCACCCTCCAGGAAAAATAGCCCAACATGCTGAGTAACAAACACCACGCGTTTTTTAGCAAATGGTCTATTCAAGCTGGTGTCAGCTTCTGGAGCGTCTCAGAGTTGCCAAGCAAGGAAACAGACCCTGCTATCTAACTTGCCACTGCTAAAAAGGTAACCGAAATTAATCTAACCAATATTTGCCAAAAATTGTCCCTTATCTCTCCGAACCCTTTCAGATGCCTTTGAAATGTTGTGAGCGCACCAGTCTCTGCCACGAAATATGGCAATTCATTCTGGACACACGGAAATGTCTGTGTTCAAAACAAGTGTCCCTCACATCCCCTTTAAATGTTACTGTTCTCACATTTAACCAATGTTATCTCGCTTTGAACTCATGTGCCTTGTGAAAAATTACTCCCTAACTCTTTTCTCTGTCCGTCTGCCTCATGACTTTATAAAATTCTGGAAGGCCATTCCTCAGCCCTGAAGCTCCAGGGAAAACTGTCGAAGCCAATTCAGCTTCGTGCTATTGTCCAAACAGTGCAAACCTTGGAAACCCTTTCAAATACTTTCGAAATTGCACCACGTTCGTTACTGAATGTGCGATCTGTTAGGGCCTGAAGTGAAGCGATTCCTGGAAAATCTCAGCAGGTCTGCTCACATTTTGGAAAGGAAGAGAGTTAAGACTTGGGGACTAGTGACATTTCTTTTTGCATGTCCATCTCCCTCTGGATTGGTGCACTCTTCCTTTTTATTGACTATCTTCTGACTTCCAACTTTATACTCAGATTCTCTTTTATTTTGTTTTCCTCTCCAACAATTTCCCCAGTTTTTAAATGTGTATCAGATCTGTCCCATCTCTCACTTTGCCCAGTTATGACCGGAGAACTTGGAAATGAACAATTAACTCTGTTTCTCATTCCTTAGATACCAGGTGACCAGAGACCGGAAGGTATAGGATGATGGTTAGAGCTTTCAGCCCATAGTCTGCTCTGCCATTCGATCACAGCTAATACCGTTCTCAATCCCATTCTCCAGTCTTCTCCCTGTAACAGTGACATCGCCTGCACTGATAAACTTGTCTCTGGCACTTCCAGGAAAGTGGAGACAGCTTTCAATCAGAAACCGAGGTGTGATCAAACACAGTCGGATCGACGTGTCCAAACCAACCCCTGCACTGGGTTGCAATACTGCAAGTGGAGCAGAGAGCTGGATTTCTTTAAAGGAGGGAAAGGGCCCATCGTGAGGCTTGAACCTACGGCCCTGAGATTAAACATCTCATGCTCTACCGCCTAAAGTAGCTGGGCCTGGCTCACGATTGATGAGTGTGTCATTTCATACTGAGCATATTTCACCTGGCATTGCAATTTGCAAGGATCCAGTTCATTCCTCCCAATCACAAATGTCATCATTCACACTTTCCATTTCTCAGCTATTATTCCTTCAGAACATT
This sequence comes from Chiloscyllium punctatum, assembly GCF_047496795.1. Lineage (NCBI taxonomy): Eukaryota > Metazoa > Chordata > Chondrichthyes > Orectolobiformes > Hemiscylliidae > Chiloscyllium > Chiloscyllium punctatum. Next base: position 70,238,131 of record NC_092751.1, on the reverse strand, counting down.
ATTATCTATTTAGCACTTGTCTCTGGATTTAAGATTCAATATAAATATTTTCATATTTTTATCCGCATCTTTTTGTCTCCGGAGTGATTCCCAGTCTCTCTGGTAGACGGTAAATCAATTGGGAAATTACCCAAGGAAACCCAATCATTTCTGTTTCGAGTGTAAGGAATCCCATCTGCTGACGAGACAGAGTCCTCACAGTCAACACTTTCTCTATTCTTCCTGCCAACAACTTTTCCCACTTCTTATTTGCGAGACAGGAGTTTTGTTTATGAAACGTTCCAAGAACAGGAACAATCCTCTGAAGCCGTGTCCAATTTAAAGTGGAATGGTTGTCCCTTTCACACGGGAAGAGCCGTTCCTGGGGAAGGATTTTCCATGTGCTGTGTCCCAGGGCTGAGCAGGAAGCCGCTGATTGAAGCTTCAGTAGCCGCTTTCTGTTGGCAGCGGGGCCTTGGAGAGATTGGGGCCACATCCAGCTGCAGACTCTGGTGAGTTCTCGTGGTTGCAGTGTCGGTACATGGTTGGTCTCAATGCTTGAACTGAAAGAATTGAGGCAAGGTGCGAAATGCGCTTCCTTTTTGAGACAAAGAAACTGGCACTGGCTCCGACAGCAATGGCCAGCACTGTTTTCAGAGTGAGTGTGGGGAAGAGGCCTGAGCAGCTGCAAACACAACAACGAAAAGGCAGAGGGCCTGGTATGTTCATCTGCCTGCAGTAGCACAGTCGCAATTCTGGTAGTAGTGGGATTCGAACCCACGACTCGATAGAAACTGCAGCTTAAATCCAGCGCCTTAGACCATTCGGCCCGGCTACCGTACAGGGGCCGCAAGTCAAAAGTGTCATTACTAGTGTTTCAGTATCGCTTCACTTCAGGCGCTAACAGATCGCGCATTCAGGAACGAACGTGGAGCAATTTCGAAAGTATTTGAAATGGTTTGCACTGTTTGGACAATAGCACGAAGCTGAATAGGCTTCGACAGTTTTCCCTGGAGCTTCAGGGCTGAGGAATGGCCTTACAGAATTTTATAAAGTCATGAGGCAGACGGACAGAGATAAGAGCTGAAAATGTGTTGCTGGAAAAGCGCAGCAGGTCCGGCAGCATCCAAGGAGCAGCAGAGTCGACGTTTCGGGCATCAGCCCTTCTTCATCTCATTCCTGAAGAAGGGCTGATGCCCGAAACGTCGATTCTCCTGTTCCTTGGATGCTGCCTGACCTGCTGCGCTTTTCCAGCAACACATTTTCAGGACTGAACTCCAGCATCTGCAGTCCTCACTTTCTCCTTGGACAAAGAAAAGACTCAGGGAGTAATTTTTCACAAGGCACATGAGTTCAAAGCGAGATAACATTGGTTTAATGTGAGAACACTAACATTTAAAGGGGATGTGAGGGACACTTGTTTTGAACACAGACATTTCCGTGTGTACAGAATGAATTGCCATATTTAGGGGCAGAGACTGGTGCGCTCACAACATTTCAAAGGCATCTGAAAGGGTTCGGAGAGATAAGGGACAAATTTTGGCAAATATTGGTTAGATTAATTTCGGTTATCTGTTTAGCAGTGGTAAGTTAGATAGCAGGGTCTGTTTCCGTGCTTGGCAACTCTGAGACGCTCCAGAAGCTGACACCAGCTTGAATTGACCATTTGCTAAAAAAAAAACGCGTGGTGTTTGTTACTCAGCGCGTTTGGGCTATTTTTCCTAGAAGGTGGAGTTTGGCCTGAAGAAAAATACCACACAAATTGTGTTACCCCCTCAGCATTCCAGCGAATCCAAAAACTGACAGCTCTTAGCGTGGAACAGAAGCAAAACAGAAAAGGTGGAACCATTGCCAGACACACTGACATGCTGACTTTGAGGGAGTGCGATTCGTCTATGTCATGTACTGCAGCGAGACAATTCCAAACCGTGCTTCCAAACAGACTGGAGCTTTAATGCATTGTCAAGTCCCAGAAAGTGCTCAAGTAACATCCAACAAAACAGAACAACAATGAACCATGAGAAGTGAAGATGACCAATTCCATTCTTGATTAAATTGGGTCAACAATGCGCTGGTCCCTCCATCTGATGGAGAGGACCAATCCCCAGCCTATTTGACCAGGACAGGAATGAAGGAAACCAGAGAGCTAGAACAACGTTTCACACCGTGATTGCCCACCGTTTCACCACATCAACAAAAACCGGCAAGCAGATTCAGTGTAGGATCTGGTTTCACATCAGCAATGAAATATAAATCCCCACTCACATTCAGGGAAAACGTTGCCCACCGTAAATTGTCTGGAATATGAATCCCCAGCACAGTCTGTTTGGTCCCCGGGTTATACTGCTGTACAGACTTTCATATGGACAAAGTCCTTTTCAAAGGGAGTGTTTGTGGCTGTCCATACGACAATGGCAGCTGTTGCCCTCACTCTCACTGCCGTTCCTGGCCGTGTACGGTTGGCATACTCACCTTGTTCCCGGGGGTTCAGGATACAATACTCTGCTGCAGAAAACCGGAGTGTTTTGGAGCAGAAAGATGTGGAGGCCGTTTGCCTCGTGGAATTGCTGTTGGAATGTTTGGTGGAGCTGGGAAGATGGTTTGCAGCATTTTCCTCACATTTCTGGGTGCCATCCTCAGGGCTGCAGAGTCTGTTGTGCAGCGCTGCTGTCCTGGGGCAGTTGGAATTGATTTGGTTTCATTCCCGCTGCTTCCGGTTTTTGGGGTTACAGACTGGGTCCAGATGAATCTGTTTATTGATGGAATCCGCGGATGAGTGCCCTGCTTCTAGAAATTCTCTGTCTGCCTTCTCTTTGCCCTTTCCTATTCCTATTGTGCTGTTCTCACCAAACCTTGCCGTCTGGACGGATTGCTACTCGGGACAGTTGGTCCGTGACAATTCCTGACTGCCACACAATTTCTTCGCCAAGAATGGATATCCCCACAATTTCATTCCCAGATATCTGGCACACGAAATTCGCAACGAGGATATGTCATCAGGCGATTTGAAACGGATACTCCCCTTTATTAAAATAAATTGCTGGGAACTGACAGTCAGACTCCTCTGAACACACTGGGTTACAACAGACACATAAACCGACAGCCTCACTCAGACAAAACTCCCCAGAACACAACCCCCAATACCCATCATGTACAAACCTGGTTGTGTCGATTCCACGCAGCGACTGCATGAAACACTATATCGGAGAAACAGGCCGACAACTAGCGAGCTGCATTCACAAAGTTCAACTAAGCCATAAACTCCACGGACGGCTGTTCCTTGGAGCTATCCACAGGGAACTGAGTGTCTTGGATTCCGGGGCTTGGAACTTGGATCACATGACCGTCTGTGACACTGGTTACTTCCGGGTGTGACGTCACTCCTGATGGAACACATGTAACTCCCGATTGCTCATTGAGAAATCCATCCACCAGAGCAGCGCAGACAAATATTTCTGTTGTGTTTCTGGTACTGTTCCTGACATGTCCTCTAGTGCTGAGCTTATCTGTGTTGCCTGATGGATCGGTGCGTGTTTCCATGATCGGATTGTGTGCAGTTATCTGCGGTTTATCTGCAATAACGTGTGTTAGAAACCCAGGTCCGCCAGTCTCTATTTTGTTTTTCTCAAATTATGCAGAATTGCAGCACAGTAAAGTATCAATTAATATTGGGAGGTGACATACAGAGGCGTGTGAAATGCCGAGGTTTTAGTGACACTTATACAATGGTTAGAGATTACCTTCATTCAGGAGATAAGAATGCAGAATGTGTTTTGGAAGAGATTAGGAACAGTGAGGAAAGAACTCACCAGCAGATGCAGTTTACAAGCCCACTCGCAGTACCCACAATGTGAAATAAAATGTACAAGAAATAAATAGTGTGTGAGTGATAAAAGATGGCAATAATCATGGTTGGGTTTAATTTCCCCGCTCCCACTCCCGGTTCCATTGTTAAGGAAGTTTGGAGAACAATAATCAATAAATCATATATGTCCCATAGAACATCGCGAGTCATATCTTGGCCATCGATTACTTTACAGGTGACTTAGTCTCTGTCTTTTCTTGGAAACCATCTCTTTCATTGTTCCCATCAGGAAGGGCCATATATTTTGCCAGAAAACAAAAGTCACTGACCTTTATTTTTTTCATATCCAAGAACACTTAAATCACCAGCTCCCTTGGTCAACTCTACCGCCCACGTGAGCAAAGAAATCTGGCAAATTTACAGTTTGATTTTCCTTTCAATAAATAATTGTGACTCCGTGTGTCTGCAGTCATCTCTTCCTAACTTTGTGCTTTCCTTCGTTTACAGTGGGGTTTAGCATCTTCCAAGGGACAGCAAAGATATTAGAGCAGTTGGAAGCATTTTCGCCTGTCAAGTCGGCGAGTTTTCAATGAGATCACGGGCTGATTTGTTTAATCCTCAACTCCCCTTCTCAGCCTTATCTCATTGGCCCTTGATTGATAATTGACTAAATGTCTGTCTATCTCAGCCTTGACAGCCCTCTGTTAGAAAGAATTCCACTGATTTGCTACCCTCTCATAGAGAGAATATCCTCCCCATCAGAGTCTTCAATGTTTGACCCCTTCCGCTGTGATGAGGCCCTCTAGTCCCACATTATCCTGGGTGTAAATCAGAGCAGAATGAACCCCTGAAGGTAGGTCTACACTCTCTACTGCCAGCTGTGAGTATTCGAAAACATTTCATATTTTCACATCTGATTAACCAATTAGAGCTGATTTTACACATTAGATTTGCCAATGGAGAGTCTTCTTCAAGAGCACTTCAATGGCTGTAATTCAGCTGGCGGTGTAAGTGCCAGTCAAACACAAGGACACTTGGTGCACTGCTGTGTTTATGAATCTCTCTGCACATGAAAATGGATCCTTCCCATCCCCTTTACCTCTCATCAATGTGTGTGTCATTCAACTTGATCTCCCAGCATCCTCCTCCGTTCTGAACCAAGAGAGGGTGACAGTGAATACTGGGGTCATGCTGCGGACAGGACAAGTCAAATACTGGTGTTTCAGGTTACAACTCTCCATTCTAGAAGAAATATTCAGCCACTTGTACGCAAGTGTGTTCAGGGCAGAGTGATTAAGGCGATGGGTTAGTAATCCATTGGTGTTTCCCCATGCAGGGTCCAATCCTGCCGACTGCATCTTGAACAACTTCCTGTCGGGTACATTCTCGCTCAACTTTCAGAAATCCCCTGTCAGCCGACCAGGCCAGTTATTTGATTAGACATAGGCTGCTCGAGTTCTTAATCAGAAATATACCACACTCCAACCGTTATTTCTGTTTCTCTTTACACAGATACTGCTAGACCCATCGAGCTCCTGCAGTATTCTCTGAATGTACTGCCCAGAAGTGCTGCTTTTTATTAGAATCCTTTAATCCCAGTCCCTCTGTTCACTGCCTCTGGTCAGTGGTAACACTTGCTCCTGCTCGTCAAAGTGCCCAGGCCCACGGTTCCCACTCCCATCATTATAAACAGCCGCAGGAAATTGCCGGTTAACCATCTTTACTCCAAAGAGAAACTCACCAGCCTCGGGAATCTCTCCACAAAACGGGATTTCTCATCCCTGGACACGGTGTAAGACAGAGGATTGTGAAGAGATTTTGGGAAAAAGATTGTCAGTTGGCAGGTGCACAAATGTTAAAGGCACATCCCGTATAACACAGTTTCCAGCTTTGTGAATCTTCGGGAACTCTTTGGGAAATAGAATCAGAGGAGAATGAAGAAGGGTGAACTCTCGGGCTGAGCAGAAACAGTCAAGACACCTTCCCCTTCTTTAAGAGGACACCACATGAACTGATCGGAGACATTGAAAGAATTCTCGTTCCTGTACATGAGGAATACAAATCTCATCTGGACTCTAGATCAATGAAATAACTCGGGACCACACAAGACACTGGGAGGCTCGAAGGAAGATGGTTCCGGTTGGAGGAGAGCTGGTTCCCAGTGACATGGGTGTGTCTGTAGTGGGTGGGATCAGACTGTTCCCATGTCGCCATAATGAATGTCTCAGTCTATATTCTGGCAAAGTAAAACTGATAGAGGACAGTTAGCGTTCCGGGAAGGTCAGACTGAAGTGGGAAGTCAGTCACAGCCTGCTTTAGAGGATCGTGCAAGGTGTTAGGTTAGAAGTTTCAGCGCATTCGACTGTTAACTGAAAGGTTCCTGGTTCAAGAGCCCCCAGGGCGACAGCGATATTTGTTCTTGCTGCATCTGTTTTGGATGCTGCACAGTTTCGTGTGTCGAGTGGGGTCAGGAAAATGTTCTCCAAACGGAACCCTTCCGTGTGAGGAACCACAAAGAAGTTTCTGCGTTGCTTTAATGGTTCATGTAAAGAACTGTGGATTCTTGGAATCTGAAGCAAAAACAGAAGCTGCTGTCGAATCTAACGGGTTTGGCAGGACCTGTGGGAGATTACCGAGTTCTGATGAAGTTTTGAAATGTTGTCTCTGATTTTCTCTGCGTAGATGCTGTAAGATCTGCTGAGTTTCTCTTGCAATTCTTGTTCTTGGTTTTAAATGAATGTCCGTTCCATCTATCAGGATGATACAATCAGACCCACCATGGGCCAAAATTTAATGCTTTTACAAACTGTGAAGTGATTGGATTCAAACCAAGCCGATAATGATTCACTCTTCCTCAGCTCCACAATGAGAGACACCTGGAAAATGAAGAGGACAGTGTGGTTCTGGAATCGTCGATGCGTGTTTAAGGCAATGGACTTGAAATTCATTTGGCTTTACCCTCACAGCCTGGAATCCTACCGGTTACGATTCAGTAATGTCAACAAATAAAAAGGGAGATTACACCCTGTCTTCATCGTTCACATATAAAACACAGGAGAAGGGAAACAAGACATTTCAGACAGGTTGGGAATGGGGGCAATCTCCAACCCTCTGCCTCTCAGGGTACAACACACAGAAATCCCCAGAGGAAGTTGAGACACTATGAATTGAACAATTCCATCCCAACGTTGTTGGAGCTACGAGCCAACCGTTGGAAAACGTGATGAAAACAGTCAGGGGCCAGTCTTCGACTGGTGCAGACTTGATGGCCCGAAGGACATTTTCTGTGCTGCAGACCTCTTTGACCAGCTGCGGTGAGCTGGTCGTAGAAACTGGCGGATGGGAAGCATATGGAACGGGACTAATCCTGAGCTCAATATTTGTTTCCATCTGTGGGTAAATATGAGGTTGAGTTCCTCGGCGGTGTTACAATATAATGAGACCATGTCCAACTTCAGTCCTATTGTTATGTCATTTAAGGTCACAGGGAGAATCCCATTTAGATTCGCCCTGGTAACATCAGAAACGCAGGTTCATGGGAACTGGGACTGGAATAGATGGAAGTCTAATGACCCGCACTGCAGATGGGCCGAAAGGTCTTTTCCATGCTGTAAAAATCGGGAGAAAGGGAGAAACTAATCTGCAGCTAAAATGATCACAGATGAAAAGACAACAGCGGTTTCCTGATGAAAACACACAGTACCTTTTCTTTTTGCTTTCCCTGTTCGCCTCCTGGTGAGGATTCAGTTTTCTCACTGTTGCAGCAAGTGGAGTTTTCCTCGTCCCATTAATCGTGGGGTCAGCCTTCCCGAAGTGGGGAATGAAGTATGGAGCTGACAATTGATCAAGTGTTGTCCCATACTTAATGCAGAGTAACTTTAAACAAAGCACTGAGAATACTGGAAACCTGAATCAGAAACGGAAATTGACAGAGAAACTCGGCAGATTTGGCAGCATCTGTAGAGAGAAACAGGTTTAATGTTTCAGATCGACAGAACCAGACGAGTTGTGCATTTTATTGTATTAATGCCAGAGTAATTGTCAGTTTTACTGAGCAAATCAGCATATTTATCAGAATATTATATTAGCCGAGAAATGTCAACTTTCTGAATGTCAACCGACCTTTCCGGGTGTAATGCTGATTCCGTTGCCTTGAGCTGGTGAAACGCTGGCCTTCAATTGTTCTTTTTTATTCCCCTTTCTGTCAGTGAGCACCCATTTTAAATGGAGAGTTTCTATTTTCAGGCTCGCCCTCAATATGCTCTCTATTTGTCTATCATTGCCTCTGTGTATCCACCTCACTCTCTTCCACATTCTCCCACTCTCTGTCTATCAATATCCCTTAGTTTCCATTCCTGCTCTTTGAAAAGTCTGACATTCGGAGATAGTTTGAGAGTAGACCTACTAACGGGCTTTCCCCGCCCCTGGGTAGAGTTTGTAGAACTGTCCTCACATTCTCCGGGTAGAGTCCATGTCACTGAGGCCTGTGGTAAGGTGACATTTCTTCATCAAAATATGATGAGCTTTTACAATTCTTCATAGAATTCAGAATCGACCAAACAAAAACAATTTCACCCCAATTATCCGATTGAAGTGAAGTCTTTGCTTCAATTGAACGAATGAATGGTGACAGCAGAAAAGGAGGGGTATCATCTTGCAGTGTGTGTGCCATTCCCACAACATTGCTTGGATATCTGCAGTGTCTCCTGCCTCACCTCGTTATTCCCAACAAAGTGAGAATGAAGGAGGGAGAATAAAAGTGGAATTAGAAAGATAGAGCATTGACTGATGGGACTACAAGAGGCGGTAGGACGTGGGAACATGAAATCCCAATGGGCTGAGCTCAAACACCAGAAGGATTCTGAGCCGTCTCTTTCGGTATGGAGGATCAACACAATGGCATTTACGGGATGGTTAAGTAACGAACCTTCAATATACAGGACATGCAAGGCCAGGATTTGACACCGTCCTGGTCTGGTTATTACCAGGCACTTTAACTAATTAATCGACGGAGACAGCGCAGACACTGCTCTTCAAATCCAGATCTGCACTTCATTAACTATTCAATCAGAGTAACTCGCACATTTGTTTCGGGTTGAAAGTTGCTCGGTGAGAATTTAAATCAGTCTCCCCTTATACAGAAAAGAATAGTTCACAGCTGGACATTCCCCAGTGAAAATGCACAGGAAGAGGCAATCTCTTCTTGTGTTGGGTTCAAACTGATCCCTCCATCTTCATTAAACTGACAGGATAAAGAGGATGTGTTCATCCTCCTGGAGCCCATGAACTGCGTGAATATGCACAGAGGGAATATCACCCCAAGAGAACAGGGTCATTGTGGTGAATGGATCAGGAGTGTTGTGTGAGTCAGTATAAACAGTGGGCAGTATAGGCTGATCTTTTAGGTCTAACATTGAGCCTTGCTCCACAAGCTCCTCTCTCACTTACTGATTCAAGCCTTCCAGTCGGCTTTACCTTTCATTTTATTTCAATCACCCTGCTCCACGGAGCTACAGCCTTGATACTGTTAGGGAGGGAGTTCTAGGATCTAGACCCAAAAGCTCTGTCGGAGCAGTGAGATATTTCCAGCTCAGAAAGGCAAGGTCCGAGATGGGTGATTTGTGGTTACAGTTCTCTCATGTATCTTGCTATTGTCCTTCTAGATAGATGCAAACAATCACTGGGTTGGTCTGGGTCTGTGTTCTGTGAGGAAGCAGGAGTTAGTTTTCAATAAGATAACTCACAAGAAGAGCAATAAATCTTCATTTCCTGACTGGGAATTGTATCCCGGTCTGGGCATTACAAACTCAGACTCCGAACCAGCGACCCTACTGAAGCTGACAGTAACACTTGTGACCTGATCTGTCCAGACTCTGTGCATGATCTTCACGTTATCATCTTCTTCAGCAGCAACGTTTCTCTCTCTAAGTTTCCAAACAATTCATATTGCCGCCCTGGTTTCAATGTGAAGAAAGCGGAGCTGTGCTAACCTGATTTACTGCAGGAAGATACAGAACAGTTTGATACTAACAGCGGCTCGTTTTAAGGCGTTGATCTGTGGTGATGGGGCGGCCCCAATAAATCCTTCGTTCAAATCGTCTGATTCCAAATTCCATGCTGGAAATGACCAGAGGTTTCTCGCTGAATTTGTTCAGGACCTTTACTGGAAGTGACATTAAATCCAAGTATGAAAGTACATTTCAGTGGAGTGCATCATAAGACAGCGCAGTGACTGTGAATAAAATGCTGGAGACGTCCAGCAGAAGAACAGGTGACACAGAAGCAGGTACCTGAGGACAAATGTATTTGCCAATTCAGCCAATTGCATGTTGTCAGTTGCTATTTCCTTCGGTTCTTTCGAGCTGCAGGGATAGGATCAGTGTGTATTCAAATGGAATGTTGCTTTTGGGTCCATTACAGCTCAATGTCAGACAGGTGTATGGCTGGTCCTGTTTTGTCAGGTTCTGAGGATCTGAATGGTTTGGATCAGTGTGTTGTCGAATTTAAAACTTACATTTAGGTCTATTGTCCATTTTAAATTCCAGTTCAGCTCCACATCTCTCATTGCCTGTCAAACTGGCGAGTGTTCCACCGAAAGCTGCCTTTGTCAGAGAAGCTGTTGTATGGAGCAGAGAGAGGAAGTGAAGCACAAGGAGCTGGTATGATCCTGAGACATCTGTTCCTCCGCGGATATGTTTCTGTGTGTCTCCCTCTGTGGGTGAAAATGAGGTTCAGTTCCTCAAGGTGGTTACAACACAGTGTGACCATGTCAGACCTCAGTCCCATCGTCGTGTTATTTAAATTCACAGTGAGAATCGCATTGATATTTGCTCTGGAAACATCAGTACACATAACATTTTGAGCCAAAATTAGAAACTAGGACTGGAATACATGGATGTCCGATGAGCTACAATGCACGATGGGCCGAACGGTCTCTTCCCACTCTGTGAAATCTCGAAGGCAAGGAGGACCTAAGCTGCAGCAAGACTGATCAGAAACGTAAAGGCAAAAGTGTTTTCATTCTGAATAAATGTAAGGGCGCCTTCTGCCTTCCCTTGTAGTCTAGTCCCCAGCATTTGGCGCTCTCACCGCCGTGACCGGTTCTATTCCCGGTCAAGGAATGCGGGCTTTGTTCTGCACACACATCGTGGTAAGAATATTTCTGACCACTTTTCCAAAACTGGCAGAAAATCGCTTTTGTGCCAAGCGTTTTAAAGTTTAACAGAAAACCAAGAGATGCAGATGTTGGAAATCTGAACCAAAAACAAGAATTGACGTGCAAACTGACTAGTCCTGACAACATCGGTGGGGAGAAACAGAGACAATGATTCACAACGACAGAACCAGATTAGTTCTTCATTTCTAGACCACAATGCCGGGATAATGGTCAGTTTTATCGGTCGAATTAGGATAGTTATCAAACTCCTTTTTTTTGCCAGTTAGCAGCCATGTCGACCCGAGATCTGATTCTTTCAGTGTCTCCCTCAAGATGAGTCTCTAATTTTCCGTCTTTATCTCTGTGTATCTCCCTCACTCTTTATCATATTCTTTGACCCTTTATTTGCCAATATCCCTCATTCCCCATTCCTAGTCTATGAAAAGCCTGACGTTCTGGGACAGTTGGAGAAAGGAGCTTCTGAGAGGTTTCCTCGAACCTGGCAGGAGTCTGTAAAACATGTCTCACATTCTACGGATAATACATCTGCCACTTGGATGTGATACGTGGAGCTATTTCTTCCTCAAAATATTGTAACCCGTTCGAAATTAAAGTTGCATTCCTTATCCAATTCGAAAAAAAAACCTACAACTATAGGAGAACATGGAAGATTTGATAGAAAAACTCAGTCGGACAGTGGAGAGAAACAGAGTTAATGCTTCATATCGGCAGAGTGAGGTTACTTCGACATTTCTGGATTATATTTTTGGTAAAATGATCAGTTTTCCCAGTCAGGATATTTACCAAAATCTTTCATGAGTTTATAACCGTCAATGTTGAAAATTCAAAATGACTTTGTTGTTTGTAAGAATCCTTCCGTTACCCGGAGCTGGTGAAAGGCTGTGCTTAATAGTTCCCTTTTTATTCCTATTTGTTTCTGTCAGTCAGCAGCCATGTCGATTGGAGAATTGGTCCTTTCAGTATCTCCCTCAATATGCGTCTCCATCTTTCTTTCTTTCTCTGTGAATGTACCTGACCCTCTTTCACATTCTCGGACTCTCGGTCTGTCCATATTCCTCATTTCCCATTTCTGCTCTTTGAAAAGTCTGACATTCGGAGACAAATTGAGAGTGGACCAGCTAACAGGCTTTCTGTCCCCTCGGTAGCATGTGTGGGATTGGGCTCACATTCTCCGAATAATGTGTCTGGCACTTATGCCTGAGGTGAGGAGTTATTCCTTCCTCAAAATATTATGATCCTTTCGAGTTGTAAATAGACTCCATAATCCACAAGAAAAGAAACCGCAATCACAGTGCAAACCACAACGATAGGAGTGCAATGAAGTATTTCCTGTTGGTGTGGAATGAATGAATGTTGACAGCAGAGAATTAGGGTGAACAGCTCTTGGTGTCTGCGCCATTACTGCAACATTTACCGACGAGTCTGCCATGTCTCCTGGCTCACCTCGTTATTCCCAACAAACTGGAAATGAACGGGGCGTAATAAAGGAGGAGTAGAAGTAGAAGTTCTTGACAAACACAGGAAGGAAACTCCAGATTGAATGAATAGTTCGGAAGAAACAATATCCACTGGAGGAACTAAACCAGGGAACAGATCAGGATCACCAAAACAGGCTGACACTCAAACAGGACGCATGGTTGACTGATGAGCAACACTGACTTGGGAGATTTTGAAACAACCATGCATTTGGTAAAATACACAGGCACCACTACGATGTGAAATCTTTGTGGGCTGTTTATGATGTGGGTAAGTTCACGAACTGAGCCACGGCACCACACCACAAGTGGTTTTCACATCCCAGTTCCTTCACCAATTGATAACAGGAACTGGGAATTGTGTTTTCTGTATTAATGTTGCTCAGTAAGAATTGCATTCAACCCCGACTTTTGCAAAGACAGTTTATGGTTGAACGTTCTGCACTGAAATTGTACAGAAAAAGACAATCTCCTCTTCCATTGGCTTCAAACTGATATGTTCAACTGTTTAAACTGACAGGATAAAGAGAATGTATTCATCCTCTCAGGGCCCATTAACTCTGTTAATATACACAGGGAACCTCACAAAAAGAGGAACAGTGTCATTGGGCTAAACTGACCTGAACAGGGTGTGAGTTAGTGTAAACAATATGGAGTAAAGATTTGGAGGTGCCGGTGTTGGACTGGGGTGGACAAAATTAAATAATCACACAACATCAGGTTATAGTCCAACAGGTTTATTTGATAGTACCAGCTTTTGGAGTGCTGTTCCTTCATCAGGTGGTTGTGGAGCATAACATCATACCACACAGAATTTATAGTAAAAGATTACAGGGTGATGCCACTGAAATTAAATATTTAAAAATAAAGTGTAGTGTCTGTTCAGTCTGTATACTTTTAGAAATACCATGTTAGATTTTGTTCTTTCATATGTAAACCGTATGTAAAAATAGCTAAATTCTCAGGTAACTCGTTCACAATAGGTGCCCCCTCAGCTCAGATTCAGACTTGAAGGTGTGAGGTTGAAATCTGCCTGTGTCCCAATGTTCTGTCGTGGCAGAAGCTGGGGGTTCCCTGCCTCATGGCTTTCAAGATGTATTTGACATCGGCAGTGAGGTTCTCACATCGGGTCCCATTGCCTAAGGTGATGGGACATCCTGGTGTGTTGTCTTTGTGTACCTTCGGTAGGCAGGAGAAGTCGCCTGAATGAGAAGTGCATTTCAGAGCTTAGATCAGAGTGGTGCTGGAAAAGCACAGCAGGTCAGGCCGTATCCAAGGAGCAGGAAAATCGACGTTTCGGGCAAAAGCCCTTCATCAGGATTTCGGAGGTGCCGAGCACAGAAACAGACCCTCCATTCCACCTCGTCCCTGCTGACCAGATAATAGGAATTAATTAGCCATATTAGCCAACATTTATTCCTTACCCATCCAAACCCGACCTGATTACATTGCATCCAGATGCCTTTTAAATACAGACATAGAGATGTACAGCATGGAAACAGACCTATTTAATGTTTCCACCAAATAAAGGAGCTGGAGCAGCGTCTCTGCTTCCTCCTGTATTATAGAAAATAAAGGAGCTGGAGCAGCGTCACTGCTTGCTCCTGTATTACAGAAAATTAAAGGAGCTGGAGCAGCGTCACTGCTTCATCCTGTATTAAAGAAAAATAAAGGAGCTGGAGCAGCGTCTCTGCTTCCTCCTGTATTATAGAAAATAAAGGAGCTGGAGCAGCGTCACTGCTTCCTCCTGTATTACAGAAAATAAAGGAGCTGGAGCAGCGTCTCTGCTTCCTCCTGTATTATAGAAAATAAAGGAGCTGGAGCAGCGTCACTGCTTCCTCCTGTATTATAGAAAATAAAGGAGCTGGAGCAGCGTCACTGCTTCCTCCTGTATTATAGAAAATAAAGGAGCTGGAGCAGCGTCTCTGCTTCCTCCTGTATTATAGAAAATAAAGGAGCCGGACCTGCGTCGCTGCTTCCTCCTGTATTATAGAAAATAAAGGAGCTGGAGCAGCGTCACTGCTTCCTCCTGTATTATAGAAAATAAAGGAGCCGGAGCAGCGTCACTGCTTCCTCCTGTATTATAGAAAATAAAGGAGCCGGGGCAGCGTCACTGCTTACTCCTGTAATATAGAAAAAAAAAGGAGCCGGAGCAGCGTCACTGCTTCCTCCTGTATTATAGAAAATAAAGGAGCTGGAGCAGCGTCACTGCTTCCTCCAGTATTATAGAAAATAAAGGAGCTGGAGCAGCGTCACTGCTTCCTCCAGTATTATAGAAAATAAAGGAGCTGGAGCAGCGTCACTGCTTCCTCCAGTATTATAGAAAATAAAGGAGCTGGAGCAGCGTCACTGCTTCCTCCTGTATTATAGAAAATAGAGGAGCAGGAGCAGCGTCACTGCTTCCTCCTGTATTATAGAAAATAGAGGAGCAGGAGCAGCGTCACTGCTTCCTCCTGTATTATAGAAAATAAAGGAACTGGAGCAGCGTCTCTGCTTCTCCTATATTATAGAAAATAAAGGAGCTTGAGCAGCGTCACTACTTCCTCCTGTATTATACAAAATAAAGGGGCTGGAGCAGCGTCACTGCATCCTCCTGTATTGTAGAAAATAAAGAAGCTGGAGCAGCATCTCTGCTTCCTCCTGTATTATAGAAAATAAAGGAGTTGGAGCAGCGTCACTGCTTCCTCCTGTATCATAGAAAAGAAAGGAGCTGGAGCAGCCTCACTGCTTACTCCTGTAATATAGAAAAAAAAGGAGCCGGAGCAGCGTCACTGCTTCCTCCTGTACTATAGAAAATAAAGGAGCTGGAGCAGCGTCACTGCTTCCTCCTGTATTATAGAAAATAAAGGAGCTGGAGCAGCGTCACCGCTACCTCCTGTATAAAAGAAAATAAAGGAGCTAGAGCAGCGTCTCTGCTTCCTCCTGTATTATAGAAAATAAAGGAGTTGGAGCAGCGTCACTGCTTCCTCCTGTATTATAGAAAATAAAGGAGCTGGAGCAGCCTCACTGCTTCCTCCTGTACTATAGAAAATAAAGGACCTGGAGCAGCGTCACTGCTTCCCCCGGTATTATAGAAAATAAAGGAGTTGGAGCAGCGTCACTGCTTCCTCCTGTATTATAGAAAATAAAGGAGCTGGAGCAGCCTCACTGCTTCCTCCTGTATTATAGAAAATAAAGGAGTTGGAGCAGCGTCACTGCTTCCTCCTGTATTATAGAAAATAAAGGAGCTGGAGCAGCCTCACTGCTTCCTCCTGTACTATAGAAAATAAAGGACCTGGAGCAGCGTCACTGCTTCCCCCGGTATTATAGAAAATAAAGGAGTTGGAGCAGCGTCACTGCTTCCTCCTGTATTATAGAAAATAAAGGAGCTGGAGCAGCCTCACTGCTTCCTCCTGTATTATAGAAAATAAAGGAGTTGGAGCAGCGTCACTGCTTCCTCCGGTATTATAGAAAATAAAGGAGTTGGAGCAGCGTCACTGCTTCCTCCTGTATTATAGAAAATGAAGGAGCTGGAGCAGCCTCACTGCTTCCTCCTGTACTATAGAAAATAAAGGACCTGGAGCAGCGTCACTGCTTCCCCCGGTATTATAGAAAATAATGGAGTTGGAGCAGCGTCACTGCTTCCTCCTGTATTATAGAAAATATAGGAGTTGGAGCAGCATCACTGCTTCCTCCTGTATTATAGAAAATAAAGGAGCTGGAGCAGTCTCACTGCTTCCTCCTGTACTATAGAAAATAAAGGAGCTGGAGCAGCGTCACCGCTTCCTCCTGTATAATAGAAAATAAAGGAGCTGGAGCAGCGTCACTGCTTCCTCCTGTATTATAGAAAATAAAGGAGCTGGAGCAGCGTCACTGCTTCCTCCTGTATTATAGAAAATAAAGGAGCTGGAGCAGCGTCACCGCTTCCTCCTGTATAAAAGAAAATTAAGGAGCTAGAGCAGCGTCTCTGCATCCTCCTGTATTATAGAAAATAAAGGAGCTGCAGCAGCGTCACTTCTGCCTCCTGAATTATAGAAAATAAAGGAGCTGGAGCAGCGTCATTGCTTCCTCCAGTATTATAGAAAATAAAGGAGCTGGAGCAGCGTCTCTGCTTCCTCCTGTATTATAGAAAATAAAGGAGCTGGAGCAGCGTCACTGCTTCCTCCTGTATTATAGAAAATAAAGGAGCTTGAGCAGCGTCTCTGCTTCCTCCTGTATTACAGAAAATAAAGGAGCTGGAGCAGCGTCACTTCTTCCTCCTGCATCATAGAAAATAAAGGAGATGGAGCAGCGTCTCTGCTTCCTCCTGAATTATAGAAAATAAAGGAGCTGGAGCAGCGTCTCTGCTTCCTCCTGTATTGTAGAAAATAAAGGAGCTGGAGCAGCGTCACTGCTTCCTCCTGTATTATAGAAAATAAAGAAGCCGGAGCAGGGTCACAGCTTCCTCGTGTATTATAGAAAATAAAGGAGCTGGAGCAGCGTCACTGCTTCCTCCTGTATTATAGAAAATAAAGGAGCTGGAGCAGCGTCACTGCTTCCTCCTGTATTATAGAAAATAAAGAAGCTGGAGCAGCGTCACTGCTTCCTCCTGTATTATAGAAAATAGAGGAGCTGGAGCAGCGTCACCGCTTCCTCCTGTATTATAGAAAATAAAGGAACTGGAGCAGCGTCTCTGCTTCTCCTGTATTATGGAAAATAAAGGATCTGGAGCAGCGTCACTGCTTCCTCCTGTATTATAGAAAATAAAGGAGTTGGAGCAGCGTCACCGCTTCCTCCTGTATTATAGAAAATAAAGGAGCTGGAGCAGCGTCACCGCTTCCTCCTGTATTATAGAAAATAAAGGAGCTGGAGCAGCGTCACTGCTTCCTCCTGTATTATAGAAAATAAAGGAGCTGCAGCAGCGTCACTGCTTCCTGCTGTATTATAGAAAATAAAGGAGCTGGAGCAGCGTCTCTGCTTCCTCCTGTATTATATAAAATAAAGGAGCTGGAGCAGCGTTACTGCTTTCTCCTGTATTATAGAAAATAAAGGAGCTGGAGCAGCGT
The DNA here is from genome assembly GCF_047496795.1 of Chiloscyllium punctatum. Lineage (NCBI taxonomy): Eukaryota > Metazoa > Chordata > Chondrichthyes > Orectolobiformes > Hemiscylliidae > Chiloscyllium > Chiloscyllium punctatum. Next base: position 70,220,671 of record NC_092751.1, on the reverse strand, counting down.
CACCGCTTCCTCCTGGATAAAAGAAAATAAAGGAGCTAGAGCAGCGTCTCTGCATCCTCCTGTATTATAGAAAATAAAGGAGCTGCAGCAGCGTCACTTCTGCCTCCTGAATTATAGAAAATAAAGGAGCTGGAGCAGCGTCATTGCTTCCTCCAGTATTATAGAAAATAAAGGAGCTGGAGCAGCGTCTCTGCTTCCTCCTGTGTTATAGAAAATAAAGGAGCTGGAGCAGCGTCTCTGCTTCCTCCTGAATTATAGAAAATCAAGGAGCTGGAGCAGCGTCTCTGCTTCCTCCTGTATTATAGAAAATAAAGGAGCTGGAGCAGCGTCACTGCTTCCTCCTGTATTATAGAAAATAAAGAAGCCGGAGCAGGGTCACAGCTTCCTCGTGTATTATAGAAAATAAAGGAGCTGGAGCAGCGTCACTGCTTCCTCCTGTATTATAGAAAATAAAGGAGGTGGAGCAGCGTCAGTGCTTCCTCCTGTATTATAGAAAATAAAGAAGCTGGAGCAGCGTCACTGCTTCCTCCTGTATTATAGAAAATAGAGGAGCTGGAGCAGCGTCACCGCTTCCTCCTGTATTATAGAAAATAAAGGAACTGGAGCAGCGTCTCTGCTTCTCCTGTATTATGGAAAATAAAGGAACTGGAGCAGCGTCACTGCTTCCTCCTGTATTATAGAAAATAAAGGAGCTGGAGCAGCGTCACTGCTTCCTCCGGTATTATAGAAAATAAAGGAGTTGGAGCAGCGTCACTGCTTCCTCCTGTATTATAGAAAATAAAGGATCTGGAGCAGCGTCACTGCTTCCTCCTGTATTATAGAAAATAAAGGAGTTGGAGCAGCATCACTGCTTCCTCCTGTATTATAGAAAATAAAGGAGCTGGATCAGCCTCACTGCTTCCTCCAGTACTATAGAAAATAAAGGACCTGGAGCAGCGTCACTGCTTCCCCCGGTATTATAGAAAATAAAGGAGTTGGAGCAGCGTCACTGCTTTCTCCTGTATTATAGAAAATAAAGGAGTTGGAGCAGCATCACTGCTTCCTCCTGTATTATAGAAAATAAAGGAGCTGGAGCAGCCTCACTGCTTCCTCCTGTTCTATAGATAATAAAGGAGCTGGAGCAGCGTCACCGCTTCCTCCTGTATGATAGAAAATAAAGGAGCTGGAGCAGCGTCACTGCTTCCTCCTGTATTATATAAAATAAAGGAGCTGGAGCAGCGTTACTGCTTCCTCCTGTATTATAGAAAATAAAGGAGCTGGAGCAGCGTCACTGCTTCCTCCTGTATTATAGAAAATAAAGGAGCTTGAGCAGCGTCTCTGCTTCCTCCTGTATTATAGAAAATAAAGGAGCTGGAGCAGCGTCACTGCTTCCTCCTGTATTATAGAAAATAAAGGAGCTGGAGCAGCGTCTCTGCTTCCTCCTGTATTATAGAAAATAAAGGAGCTTGAGCAGCGTCTCTGCTTCCTCCTGTATAACAGAAAATAAAGGAGCTGGAGGAGCGTCACTGCTTCCTCCTGTATTATAGAAAATAAAGGAGCTGGAGCAGCGTCTCTGCTTCCTCCTGTATTATAGAAAATAAAGGAGCTGGAGCAGCGTCACTGCTTCCTCCAGTATTATAGAAAATAAAGAAGCCGGAGCAGGGTCACAGCTTCCTCCTGTATTATAGAAAATAAAGGAGCTGGAGCAGCGTCTCTGCTTCCTCCTGTATTATAGAAAATAAAGGAGCTGGAGCAGCGTCACTGCATCCTCCTGTATTACAGAAAATAAAGGAGCTGGAGCAGCGTCACTGCTTCCTCCAGTATTATTTAAAATAAAGGAGCTGGAGCAGCGTCACTGCTTCCTCCTGTATTATAGAAAATAAAGAAGCCGGAGCAGGGTCACAGCTTCCTCCTGTATTATAGAAAATAAAGGAGCTGGAGCAGCGTCTCTGCTTCCTCCTGTATTATAGAAAATAAAGAAGCTGGAGCAGCGTCACTGCTTCCTCCTGTATTATAGAAAATAGAGGAGCTGGAGCAGCGTCACCGCTTCCTCCTGTATTATAGAAAATAAAGGAACTGGAGCAGCGTCACTGCTTCCTCCTGTATTATAGAAAATAAAGGAGCTGGAGCAGCGTCACTGCTTCCTCCGGTATTATAGAAAATAAAGGAGTTGGAGCAGCGTCACTGCTTCCTCCTGTATTATAGAAAATAAAGGATCTGGAGCAGCGTCACTGCTTCACCCTGTATTATAGAAAATAAAGGAGCTGGAGCAGCGTCACTGCTTCCTCCTGTATTTTAGAAAATAAAGGAGCTGGAGCAGCGTCACTGCTTCCTCCTGTATTATAGAAAATAAAGGAGTTGGAGCAGCGTCTCTGCTTCCTCCTGTATTATAGAAAATAAAGGAGCTGGAGCAGCGTCACCGCTTCCTCCTGTATAAAACAAAATAAAGGAGCTAGAGCAGCGTCTCTGCTTCCTCCTGTATTATAGAAAATAACGGAGTTGGAGCAGCGTCACTGCTTCCTCCGGTATTATAGAAAATAAAGGAGTTGGAGCAGCGTCTCTGCTTCCTCCTGTATTATAGAAAATAAAGGAGCTGGAGCAGCCTCACTGCTTCCTCCTGTACTATAGAAAATAAAGGACCTGGAGCAGCGTCACTGCTTCCCCCGGTATTATAGAAAATAAAGGAGTTGGAGCAGCGTCACTGCTTCCTCCTGTATTATAGAAAATAAAGGAGCTGGAGCAGCCTCACTGCTTCCTCCTGTATTATAGAAAATAAAGGAGTTGGAGCCGCGTCACTGCTTCCTCCGGTATTATAGAAAATAAAGGAGTTGGAGCAGCGTCACTGCTTCCTCCTGTATTATAGAAAATGAAGGAGCTGGAGCAGCCTCACTGCTTCCTCCTGTACTATTGAAAATAAAGGACCTGGAGCAGCGTCACTGCTTCCCCCGGTATTATAGAAAATAATGGAGTTGGAGCAGCGTCACTGCTTCCTCCTGTATTATAGAAAATATAGGAGTTGGAGCAGCATCACTGCTTCCTCCTGTATTATAGAAAATAAAGGAGCTGGAGCAGCCTCACTGCTTCCTCCTGTACTATAGAAAATAAAGGAGCTGGAGCAGCGTCACCGCTTCCTCCTGTATTATAGAAAATAAAGGAGTTGGAGCAGCGTCACTGCTTCCTCCTGTATTATATAAAATAAAGGAGTTGGAGCAGCGTTACTGCTTTCTCCTGTATTATAGAAAATAAAGGTGCTGGAGCAGCGTCACCGCTTCCTCCTGGATAAAAGAAAATAAAGGAGCTAGAGCAGCGTCTCTGCATCCTCCTGTATTATAGAAAATAAAGGAGCTGCAGCAGCGTCACTTCTGCCTCCTGAATTATAGAAAATAAAGGAGCTGGAGCAGCGTCATTGCTTCCTCCAGTATTATAGAAAATAAAGGAGCTGGAGCAGCGTCTCTGCTTCCTTCTGTATTATAGAAAATAAAGGAGCTGGAGCAGCGTCACTGCTTCCTCCTGTATTATAGAAAATAAAGGAGCTTGAGCAGCGTCTCTGCTTCCTCCTGTATTACAGAAAATAAAGGAGCTGGAGCAGCGTCACTGCTTCCTCCTGTATTATAGAAAATAAAGGAGCTGGAGCAGCGTCTCTGCTTCCTCCTGAATTATAGAAAATAAAGGAGCTGGAGCAGCGTCTCTGCTTCCTCCTGTATTATAGAAAATAAAGGAGCTGGAGCAGCGTCACTGCTTCCTCCTGTATTATAGAAAATAAAGAAGCCGGAGCAGGGTCACAGCTTCCTCGTGTATTATAGAAAATAAAGGAGCTGGAGCAGCGTCACTGCTTCCTCCTGTATTATAGAAAATAAAGGAGCTGGAGCAGCGTCACTGCTTCCTCCTGTATTATAGAAAATAAAGAAGCTGGAGCAGCGTCACTGCTTCCTCCTGTATTATAGAAAATAGAGGAGCTGGAGCAGCGTCACCGCTTCCTCCTGTATTATAGCAAATAAAGGAACTGGAGCAGCGTCTCTGCTTTTCCTGTATTATGGAAAATAAAGGAACTGGAGCAGCGTCACTGCTTCCTCCTCTATTATAGAAAATAAAGGAGCTGGAGCAGCGTCACTGCTTCCTCCGGTATTATAGAAAATAAAGGAGTTGGAGCAGCGTCACTGCTTCCTCCTGTATTATGGAAAATAAAGGATCTGGAGCAGCGTCACTGCTTCCTACTGTATTATAGAAAATAAAGGAGTTGGAGCAGCATCACTGCTTCCTCCTGTATTATAGAAAATAAAGGAGCTGGATCAGCCTCACTGCTTCCTCCAGTACGAAAGAAAAGAAAGGACCTGGAGCAGCGTCACTGCTTCCCCCGGTATTATAGAAAATAAAGGAGTTGGAGCAGCGTCACTGCTTTCTCCTGTATTATAGAAAATAAAGGAGTTGGAGCAGCATCACTGCTTCCTCCTGTATTATAGAAAATAAAGGAGCTGGAGCAGCCTCACTGCTTCCTCCTGTTCTATAGAAAATAAAGGAGCTGGACCAGCGTCTGCGCTTCCTCCTGTATTAGAGAAAATAAAGGAGCTGGAGCAGCGTCACTGCTTCCTCCTGTATTATATAAAATAAAGGAGCTGGAGCAGCGTTACTGCTTTCTCCTGTATAAAAGAAAATAAAGGAGCTAGAGCAGCGTCACTGCTTCCTCCTGTATAAAAGAAAATAAAGGAGCTAGAGCAGCGTCTCTGCATCCTCCTGTATTATAGAAAATAAAGGAGCTGCAGCAGCGTCACTTCTGCCTCCTGAATTATAGAAAATAAAGGAGCTGGAGCAGCGTCATTGCTTCCTCCAGTATTATTGAAAATAAAGGAGCTGGAGCAGCGTCTCTGCATCCTCCTGTATTATAGAAAATAAAGGAGCTGGAGCAGCGTCACTGCTTCCTCCTGTATTATAGAAAATAAAGGAGCTTGAGCAGCGTCTCTGCTTCCTCCTGTATTACAGAAAATAAAGGAGCTGGAGCAGTGGCACCGCTTCCTCCTGTATTATACAAAATAAAGGAGCTGGAGCAGCGTCTCTGCTTCTTCCTGAATTATAGAAAATAAAGAAGCTGGAGCAGCGTCTCTGCTTCCTCCTGTATTATAGAAAATAAAGGAGCTGGAGCAGCGTCACTGCATCCTCCTGTATTACAGAAAATAAAGGAGCTGGAGCAGCGTCACTGCTTCCTCCTGTATTATAGAAAATAAAGAAGCTGGAGCAGCGTCACTGCTTCCTCCTGTATTATAGAAAATAGAGGAGCTGGAGCAGCGTCACCGCTTCCTCCAGTATTATAGAAAATAAAGGAGTTGGAGCAGCGTCACTGCATCCTCCTGTATTACAGAAAATAAAGGAGCTGGAGCAGCGAGTCTGCTTCCTCCTGAATTATAGAAAATAAAGGAGCTGGAGCAGCGTCTCTGCTTCCTCCTGTATTATAGAAAATAAAGGAGCTGGAGCAGCGTCACTGCTTCCTCCTGTATTATAGAAAATAAAGAAGCCGGAGCAGGGTCACAGCTTCCTCGTGTATTATAGAAAATAAAGGAGCTGGAGCAGCGTCTCTGCTTCCTCCTGTATTATAGAAAATAAAGGAGCTGGAGCAGCGTCACTGCTTCCTCCTGTATTATAGAAAATAAAGAAGCTGGAGCAGCGTCACTGCTTCCTCCTGTATTATAGAAAATAGAGGAGCTGGAGCAGCGTCACCGCTTCCTCCTGTATTATAGAAAATAAAGGAACTGGAGCAGCGTCTCTGCTTTTCCTGTATTATGGAAAATAAAGGAACTGGAGCAGCGTCACTGCTTCCTCCTCTATTATAGAAAATAAAGGAGCTGGAGCAGCGTCACTGCTTCCTCCGGTATTATAGAAAATAAAGGAGTTGGAGCAGCGTCACTGCTTCCTCCTGTATTATAGAAAATAAAGGATCTGGAGCAGCGTCACTGCTTCCTACTGTATTATAGAAAATAAAGGAGTTGGAGCAGCATCACTGCTTCCTCCTGTATTATAGAAAATAAAGGAGCTGGATCAGCCTCACTGCTTCCTCCAGTACGAAAGAAAAGAAAGGACCTGGAGCAGCGTCACTGCTTCCCCCGGTATTATAGAAAATAAAGGAGTTGGAGCAGCGTCACTGCTTTCTCCTGTATTATAGAAAATAAAGGAGTTGGAGCAGCATCACTGCTTCCTCCTGTATTATAGAAAATAAAGGAGCTGGAGCAGCCTCACTGCCTCCTCCTGTTCTATAGAAAATAAAGGAGCTGGACCAGCGTCTGCGCTTCCTCCTGTATTATAGAAAATAAAGGAGCTGGAGCAGCGTCACTGCTTCCTCCTGTATTATATAAAATAAAGGAGCTGGAGCAGCGTTACTGCTTTCTCCTGTATAAAAGAAAATAAAGGAGCTAGAGCAGCGTCACTGCTTCCTCCTGTATTATAGAAAATAAAGGAGCTGGAGCAGCGTCTCTGCATCCTCCTGTATTATAGAAAATAAAGGAGCTGCAGCAGCGTCACTTCTGCCTCCTGAATTATAGAAAATATAGGAGCTGGAGCAGCGTCATTGCTTCCTCCAGTAATATAGAAAATAAAGGAGCTGGAGCAGCGTCTCTGCTTCCTCCTGTATTATAGAAAATAAAGGAGCTGGAGCAGCGTCACTGCTTCCTCCTGTATTATAGAAAATAAAGGAGCTTGAGCAGCGTCTCTGCTTCCTCCTGTATTACAGAAAATAAAGGAGCTGGAGCAGTGGCACCGCTTCCTCCTGTATTATACAAAATAAAGGAGCTGGAGCAGCGTCTCTGCTTCCTCCTGTATTATAGAAAATAAAGGAGCTGGAGCAGCGTCACTGCATCCTCCTGTATTACAGAAAATAAAGGAGCTGGAGCAGCGTCACTGCTTCCTCCTGTATTATAGAAAATAAAGAAGCTGGAGCAGCGTCACTGCTTCCTCCTGTATTATAGAAAATAGAGGAGCTGGAGCAGCGTCACCGCTTCCTCCAGTATTATAGAAAATAAAGGAGTTGGAGCAGCGTCACTGCATCCTCCTGTATTACAGAAAATAAAGGAGCTGGAGCAGCGTCACTGCTTCCTCCTGTATTATAGAAAATAAAGGAGCTGGAGCAGCGTCACCGCTTCCTCCAGTATTATAGAAAATAAAGGAGTTGGAGCAGCGTCACTGCATCCTCCTGTATTACAGAAAATAAAGGAGCTGGAGCAGCGTCACTGCTTCCTCCTGTATTATAGAAAATAAAGGAGCTGGAGCAGCATCACTGCTTCCTCCTGTATTATAGAAAATAAAGGAGCTGGATCAGCCTCACTGCTTCCTCCTGTACTATAGAAAATAAAGGACCTGGAGCAGCGTCACCGCTTCCTCCTGTATAATAGAAAATAAAGAAGCTGGTGCAGCGTTACTGCTTTCTCCTGTATTATAGAAAATAAAGGAGCTGGAGCAGCGTCACAGCTTCCTCCTGTATAAAAGAAAATAAAGGAGCTAGAGCAGCGTCTCTGCTTCCTCCCGTATTATAGAAAATAAAGTTGGTGGAGCAGCGTCACTGCTTCCTCCTGTATTATAGAAAATAAAGGAGCTGGAGCAGCGTCACTGCTTCCTCCTGTATTATAGAAAATAAAGGAGCTGGAGCAGCGTCACTGCTTCCTCCTGTATTATAGAAAATAAAGGAGCTGGAGCAGCGTCACTGCTTCCTCCTGTATTATAGAAAATAAAGGAGCTGGAGCAGCATCACTGCTTCCTCCTGTATTATAGAAAATAAAGGAGCTGGAGCAGCCTCACTGCTTCCTCCTGTTCTATAGAAAATAAAGGAGCTGGAGCAGCGTCAGCGCTTCCTCCTGTATTATAGAAAATAAAGGAGCTGGAGCAGCGTCACTGCTTCCTCCTGTATTATATAAAATAAAGGAGCTGGAGCAGCGTTACTGCTTTCTCCTGTATAAAAGAAAATAAAGGAGCTAGAGCAGCGTCACTGCTTCCTCCTGTATAAAAGAAAATAAAGGAGCTAGAGCAGCGTCTCTGCATCCTCCTGTATTATAGAAAATAAAGGAGCTGCAGCAGCGTCACATCTGCCTCCTGAATTATAGAAAATAAAGGAGCTGGAGCAGCGTCATCGCTTCCTCCAGTATTATAGAAAATAAAGGAGCTGGAGCAGCGTCTCTGCTTCCTCCTGTATTATAGAAAATAAAGGAGCTGGAGCAGCGTCACTGCTTCCTCCTGTATTATAGAAAATAAAGGAGCTTGAGCAGCGTCTCTGCTTCCTCCTGTATTACAGAAAATAAAGGAGCTGGAGCAGCGGCACCGCTTCCTCCTGTATTATACAAAATAAAGGAGCTGGAGCAGCGTCTCTGCTTCTTCCTGAATTATAGAAAATAAAGAAGCTGGAGCAGCGTCTCTGCTTCCTCCTGTATTATAGAAAATAAAGGAGCTGGAGCAGCGTCACTGCATCCTCCTGTATTACAGAAAATAAAGGAGCTGGAGCAGCGTCACTGCTTCCTCCTGTATTATAGAAAATAAAGAAGCTGGAGCAGCGTCACTGCTTCCTCCTGTATTATAGAAAATAGAGGAGCTGGAGCAGCGTCACCGCTTCCTCCAGTATTATAGAAAATAAAGGAGTTGGAGCAGCGTCACTGCATCCTCCTGTATTACAGAAAATAAAGGAGCTGGAGCAGCGTCACTGCTTCCTCCTGTATTATAGAAAATAAAGGAGCTGGAGCAGCGTCACCGCTTCCTCCAGTATTATAGAAAATAAAGGAGTTGGAGCAGCGTCACTGCATCCTCCTGTATTACAGAAAATAAAGGAGCTGGAGCAGCGTCACTGCTTCCTCCTGTATTATAGAAAATAAAGGAGCTGGAGCAGCATCACTGCTTCCTCCTGTATTATAGAAAATACAGGAGCTGGATCAGCCTCACTGCTTCCTCCTGTACTATAGAAAATAAAGGACCTGGAGCAGCGTCACCGCTTCCTCCAGTATTATAGAAAATAAAGAAGCTGGTGCAGCGTTACTGCTTTCTCCTGTATTATAGAAAATAAAGGAGCTGGAGCAGCGTCACAGCTTCCTCCTGTATAAAAGAAAATAAAGGAGCTAGAGCAGCGTCTCTGCTTCCTCGTGTATTATAGAAAATAAAGGAGCTGGAGCAGCGTCACTGCTTCCTCCTGTATTATAGAAAATAAAGGAGCTGGAGCAGCGTCACTGCTTCCTCCTGTATTATAGAAAATAAAGGAGCTGGAGCAGCGTCACTGCTTCCTCCTGTATTATAGAAAATAAAGGAGTTGGAGCAGCGTCACTGCTTCCTCCTGTATTATAGAAAATAAAGGAGCTGGAGCAGCGTCACTGCTTCCTCCTGTATTATAGAAAATAAAGGAGCTGGAGCAGCGTCACCGCTTCCTCCTGTATAAAAGAAAATAAAGGAGCTGGAGCAGCGTCTCTGCTTCCTCCTGTATTATAGAAAATAAAGGAGTTGGAGCAGCGTCACCGCTTCCTCCGGTATTATAGAAAATAAAGGAGTTGGAGCAGCGTCTCTGCTTCCTCCTGTATTATAGAAAATAAAGGAGCTGGAGCAGCGTCACTGCTTCCTCCTGTATTATAGAAAATAAAGGAGTTGGAGCAGCGTCACCGCTTCCTCCGGTATTATAGAAAATAAAGGAGTTGGAGCAGCGTCTCTGCTTCCTCCTGTATTATAGAAAATAAAGGAGCTGGAGCAGCGTCACTGCTTCCTCCTGTATTATAGAAAATAAAGGAGTTGGAGCAGCGTCACTGCTTCCTCCTGTAGTATAGAAAATAAAGGAGTTGGAGCAGCCTCACTGCTTCCTCCTGTATTATAGAAAATAAAGGAGTTGGAGCAGCGTCACTGCTTCCTCCTGTATTATAGAAAATAAAGGAGCTGGAGCAGCCTCACTGCTTCCTCCTGTATTATAGAAAATAAAGGAGTTGGAGCAGCGTCACCGCTTCCTCCTGTATTATAGAAAATAAAGGAGCTGGAGCAGCGTCACCGCTTCCTCCGGTATTATGGAAAATAAAGGAGTTGGAGCAGCGTCACCGCTTCCTCCGGTATTATAGAAAATAAAGGAGTTGGAGCAGCGTCACTGCTTCCTCCTGTATTATAGAAAATAAAGGTGCTGGAACAGCGTCACTGCCTCCTCCCGTATTATAGAAAATAAAGGAGCTGGAGCAGCGTCACTGCTTCCTCCTGTATTATAGAAAATAAAGGAGCTGGAGCAGCGTCACTGCCTCCTCCGGTATTATAGAAAATGAAGGAGCTGGAGCAGCGTCTCTGCTTCCTCCTGTATTATAGAAAATAAAGGAGCTGGAGCAGCGTCTCTGCTTCCTCCTGTATTATAGAAAATAAAGGAGCTGGAGCAGCGTCTCTGCTTCCTCCTGTATGAAAGAAAATAAAGGAGCTGGAGCAGCGTCTCTGCTTCCTCCTGTATTATAGAAAATAAAGGAGCTGGAGCAGCCTCACTGCTTCCTCCTGTATTATAGAAAATAAAGGAGTTGGAGCAGCATCACTGCTTCCTCCTGTATTATAGAAAATAAAGGAGCTGGAGCAGCGTCACCGCTTCCTCCGGTATTATGGAAAATAAAGGAGTTGGAGCAGCGTCACCGCTTCCTCCGGTATTATAGAAAATAAAGGAGCTGGAGCAGCGTCACTGCTTCCTCCTGTATTATAGAAAATAAAGGAGCTGGAGCAGCGTCACAGCTTCCTCCTGTATAAAAGAAAATAAAGGAGCAAGAGCAGCGTCTCTGCTTCCTCCCGTATTATAGAAAATAAAGGAGTTGGAGCAGCGTCACTGCTTCCTCCTGTATTATAGAAAATAAAGGAGCTGGAGCAGCGTCACTGCTTCATCCTGTATTATAGAAAATAAAGGAGTTGGAGCAGCGTCACTGCTTCCTCCTGTATTATAGAAAATAAAGGAGCTGGAGCAGCGTCACCGCTTCCTCCTGTATAAAAGAAAATAAAGGAGCTGGAGCAGCGTCTCTGCTTCCTCCTGTATTATAGAAAATAAAGGAGTTGGAGCAGCGTCACCGCTTCATCCGGTATTATAGAAAATAAAGGAGTTGGAGCAGCGTCTCTGCTTCCTCCTGTATTATAGAAAATAAAGGAGCTGGAGCAGCGTCACTGCTTCCTCCTGTATTATAGAAAATAAAGGAGTTGGAGCAGCGTCACTGCTTCCTCCTGTATTATAGAAAATAAAGGAGTTGGAGCAGCCTCACTGCTTCCTCCTGTATTATAGAAAATAAAGGAGTTGGAGCAGCGTCACTGCTTCCTCCTGTATTATAGAAAATAAAGGAGCTGGAGCAGCCTCACTGCTTCCTCCTGTATTATAGAAAATAAAGGAGTTGGAGCAGCGTCACCGCTTCCTCCTGTATTATAGAAAATAAAGGAGCTGGAGCAGCGTCACCGCTTCCTCCGGTATTATGGAAAATAAAGGAGTTGGAGCAGCGTCACCGCTTCCTCCGGTATTATAGAAAATAAAGGAGTTGGAGCAGCGTCACTGCTTCCTCCTGTATTACAGAAAATAAAGGAGTTGGAGCAGCGTCACTGATTCCTCCTGTATTATAGAAAATAAAGGAGCTGGAACAGCGTCACTGCCTCCTCCCGTATTATAGAAAATAAAGGAGCTGGAGCAGCGTCACTGCTTCCTCCTGTATTATAGAAAATAAAGGAGCTGGAGCAGCGTCACTGCCTCCTCCGGTATTATAGAAAATAAAGGAGCTGGAGCAGCGTCTCTGCTTCCTCCTGTATTATAGAAAATAAAGGAGCTGGAGCAGCGTCTCTGCTTCCTCCTGTATTATAGAAAATAAAGGAGCTGGAGCAGCGTCTCTGCTTCCTCCTGTATGAAAGAAAATAAAGGAGCTGGAGCAGCGTCTCTGCTTCCTCCTGTATTATAGAAAATAAAGGAGCTGGAGCAGCCTCACTGCTTCCTCCTGTATTATAGAAAATAAAGGAGTTGGAGCAGCATCACTGCTTACTCCTGTATTATAGAATATAAAGGAGCTGGAGCAGCGTCACCGCTTCCTCCGGTATTATGGAAAATAAAGGAGTTGGAGCAGCGTCACCGCTTCCTCCGGTATTATAGAAAATAAAGGAGCTGGAGCAGTGTCACTGCTTCCTCCTGTATTATAGAAAATAAAGGAGTCGGAGCAGCGTCACTGCTTCCTCCTGTATTATAGAAAATAAAGGAGCTGGAGCAGCGTCACTGCCTCCTCCCGTATTATAGAAAATAAAGGAGCTGGAGCAGCGTCACTGCTTCCTCCTGTATAATAGAAAATAAAGGAGCTGGAGCAGCGTCACTGCCTCCTCCGGTATTATAGAAAATAAAGGAGCTGGAGCAGCGTCACTGCTTCCTCCTGTATTATAGAAAATAAAGGAGCTGGAGCAGCGTCACGGCTTCCTCCTGTATTATAGAAAATAAAGGAGTTGGAGCAGCGTCACTGCTTCCTCCCGTATTATAGAAAATAAAGGAGCTGGAGCAGCGTCACCGCTTCGTCCTGTATTATAGAAAATAAAGGAGCTGGAGCAGCGTCACTGCTTTCTCCTGTATTATCGAAAATAAAGGAGCTGGAGCAGCGTCACTTCTGCATCCTGAATTATAGAAAATAAAGGAGCTGGAGCAGCGTCATTACTTCCTCCAGTATTATAGAAAATAAAGGAGCTGGAGCAGCGTCTCTGCTTCCTCCTGTATTATAGAAAATAAAGGAGCTTGAGCAGCGTCTCTGCTTCCTCCTGTATTACAGAAAATAAAGGAGCTGGAGCAGCCTCACTGCTTCCTCCTGAATTATAGAAAATAAAGGAGCTGGAGCAGCGTCACTGCTTCCTCCTGTATTATAGAAAATAAAGTAGCTGGAGCAGCGTCACTGCTTCCTCCTGAAATATAGAAAATAAAGGAGCTGGAGCAGCGTCACTGCTTCCTCCAGTATTGTAGAAAATGAAGGAGCTGGAGCAGCGTCACTTCTTCCTCCTGTATTATAGAAAATAAAGGAGCTGGAGCAGCGTCATTGCTTCCTCCTGTATTACAGAAAATAAAGGAGCTTGAGCAGAGTCTCTGCTTCCTCCAGTATTGTAGAAAATAAAGGAGCTGGAGCAGCGTCACTTCTTCCTTCTGTATTATAGAAAATAAAGGAGCTGGAGCAGCGTCACTTCTTCCTCCTGTATTACAGAAAATAAAGGAGCTGGAGCAGCCTCACTGCTTCCTCCTGAATTATAGAAAATAAAGGAGCTGGAGCAGCGTCACTGCTTCCTCCTGTATTATAGAAAATAAAGTAGCTGGAGCAGCGTCACTGCTTCCTCCTGAAATATAGAAAATAAAGGAGCTGGAGCAGCGTCACTGCTTCCTCCAGTATTGTAGAAAATGAAGGAGCTGGAGCAGCGTTACTTCTTCCTCCTGTATTATAGAAAATAAAGGAGCTGGAGCAGCGTCACTGCTTCCTCCAGTATTGTAGAAAATGAAGGAGCTGGAGCAGCGTCACTTCTTCCTCCTGTATTATAGAAAATAAAGGAGCTGGAGCAGCGTCATTGCTTCCTCCTGTATTACAGAAAATAAAGGAGCTTGAGCAGAGTCTCTGCTTCCTCCAGTATTGTAGAAAATAAAGGAGCTGGAGCAGCGTCACTTCTTCCTCCTGTATTATAGAAAATAAAGGAGCTGGAGCAGCGTCACTTCTTCCTCCTGTATTACAGAAAATAAAGGAGCTGGAGCAGCCTCACTGCTTCCTCCTGAATTATAGAAAATAAAGGAGCTGGAGCAGCGTCACTGCTTCCTCCTGTATTATAGAAAATAAAGTAGCTGGAGCAGCGTCACTGCTTCCTCCTGAAATATAGAAAATAAAGGAGCTGGAGCAGCGTCACTGCTTCCTCCAGTATTGTAGAAAATGAAGGAGCTGGAGCAGCGTCACTTCTTCCTCCTGTATTATAGAAAATAAAGGAGCTGGAGCAGCGTCATTGCTTCCTCCTGTATTACAGAAAATAAAGGAGCTTGAGCAGAGTCTCTGCTTCCTCCAGTATTGTAGAAAATAAAGGAGCTGGAGCAGCGTCACTTCTTCCTCCTGTATTATAGAAAATAAAGGAGCTGGAGCAGCGTCACTTCTTCCTCCTGTATTATAGAAAACAAAGGAGCTGGAGCAGCGTCACTGCTTCCTCCTGCATTACAGAAAATAAAGGAGCTTGAGCAGAGTCTCTGCTTCCTCCAGTATTGTAGAAAATAAAGGAGCTGGAGCAGCGTCACTTCTTCCTCCTGTATTATGGAAAATAAAGGAGCTGGAGCAGCGTCATTGCTTCCTCCAGTATTATAGAAAATAAAGGAGCTGGAGCAGCGTCACTGCTTCCTCCTGTATTATAGAAAATAAAGGAGCTTGAGCAGCGTCTCTGCTTCCTCCTGTATTACAGAAAATAAAGGAGCTGGAGCAGCGTCACAGCATCCTCCTGTATTATAGAAAATAAAGGAGCTGGAGCAGCGTCACTGCTTCCTCCTGAATTATAGAAAATAATGGAGCTGGAGCAGCGTCACTGCTTCCTCCTGTATTATAGAAAATAAAGGAGCTGGAGCAGCGTCACTGCTTCCTCCTGAATTATAGAAAATAAAGGAGCTGGAGCAGCGTCACTGCTTCCTCCTGTATTATAGAAAATAAAGGAGCTGGAGCAGCGTCTCTGCTTCCTCCTGTATTATAGAAAATAAAGAAGCTGGAGCAGCGTCACTGCTTCCTCCTGTATTATAGAAAATAGAGGAGCTGGAGCAGCGTCACCGCTTCCTCCTGTATTATAGAAAATAAAGGAACTGGAGCAGCGTCACTGCTTCCTCCTGTATTATAGAAAATAAAGGAGCTGGAGCAGCGTCACTGCTTCCTCCGGTATTATAGAAAATAAAGGAGTTGGAGCAGCGTCACTGCTTCCTCCTGTATTATAGAAAATAAAGGATCTGGAGCAGCGTCACTGCTTCCTCCTGTATTATAGAAAATAAAGGAGCTGGAGCAGCGTCACTGCTTCCTCCTGTATTTTAGAAAATAAAGGAGCTGGAGCAGCGTCACTGCTTCCTCCTGTATTATAGAAAATAAAGGAGTTGGAGCAGCGTCACTGCTTCCTCCTGTATTATAGAAAATAAAGGAGCTGGAGCAGCGTCACCGCTTCCTCCTGTATAAAACAAAATAAAGGAGCTAGAGCAGCGTCTCTGCTTCCTCCTGTATTATAGAAAATAACGGAGTTGGAGCAGCGTCACTGCTTCCTCCGGTATTATAGAAAATAAAGGAGTTGGAGCAGCGTCTCTGCTTCCTCCTGTATTATAGAAAATAAAGGAGCTGGAGCAGCCTCACTGCTTCCTCCTGTACTATAGAAAATAAAGGACCTGGAGCAGCGTCACTGCTTCCCCCGGTATTATAGAAAATAAAGGAGTTGGAGCAGCGTCACTGCTTCCTCCTGTATTATAGAAAATAAAGGAGCTGGAGCAGCCTCACTGCTTCCTCCTGTATTATAGAAAATAAAGGAGTTGGAGCAGCGTCACTGCTTCCTCCGGTATTATAGAAAATAAAGGAGTTGGAGCAGCGTCACTGCTTCCTCCTGTATTATAGAAAATGAAGGAGCTGGAGCAGCCTCACTGCTTCCTCCTGTACTATAGAAAATAAAGGACCTGGAGCAGCGTCACTGCTTCCCCCGGTATTATAGAAAATAAAGGAGTTGGAGCAGCGTCACTGCTTCCTCCTGTATTATAGAAAATATAGGAGTTGGAGCAGCATCACTGCTTCCTCCTGTATTATAGAAAATAAAGGAGCTGGAGCAGCCTCACTGCTTCCTCCTGTACTATAGAAAATAAAGGAGCTGGAGCAGCGTCACCGCTTCCTCCTGTATTATAGAAAATAAAGGAGTTGGAGCAGCGTCACTGCTTCCTCCTGTATTATATAAAATAAAGGAGTTGGAGCAGCGTTACTGCTTTCTCCTGTATTATAGAAAATAAAGGTGCTGGAGCAGCGTCACCGCTTCCTCCTGGATAAAAGAAAATAAAGGAGCTAGAGCAGCGTCACCGCTTCCTCCTGTATTATAGAAAATAAAGGAGTTGGAGCAGCGTCACTGCTTCCCCCGGTATTATAGAAAATAAAGGAGTTGGAGCAGCGTCACTGCTTCCTCCTGTATTATACAAAATAAAGGAGCTGGAGCAGCCTCACTGCTTCCTCCTGTATTATAGAAAATAAAGGAGTTGGAGCAGCGTCACTGCTTCCTCCGGTATTATAGAAAATAAAGGAGTTGGAGCAGCGTCACTGCTTCCTCCTGTATTATAGAAAATGAAGGAGCTGGAGCAGCCTCACTGCTTCCTCCTGTACTATAGAAAATAAAGGACCTGGAGCAGCGTCACTGCTTCCCCCGGTATTATAGAAAATAAAGGAGTTGGAGCAGCGTCACTGCTTCCTCCTGTATTATAGAAAATATAGGAGTTGGAGCAGCATCACTGCTTCCTCCTGTATTATAGAAAATAAAGGAGCTGGAGCAGCCTCACTGCTTCCTCCTGTACTATAGAAAATAAAGGAGCTGGAGCAGCGTCACCGCTTCCTCCTGTATTATAGAAAATAAAGGAGTTGGAGCAGCGTCACTGCTTCCTCCTGTATTATATAAAATAAAGGAGTTGGAGCAGCGTTACTGCTTTCTCCTGTATTATAGAAAATAAAGGTGCTGGAGCAGCGTCACCGCTTCCTCCTGGATAAAAGAAAATAAAGGAGCTAGAGCAGCGTCTCTGCATCCTCCTGTATTATAGAAAATAAAGGAGCTGCAGCAGCGTCACTTCTGCCTCCTGAATTATAGAAAATAAAGGAGCTGGAGCAGCGTCATTGCTTCCTCCAGTATTATAGAAAATAAAGGAGCTGGAGCAGCGTCTCTGCTTCCTTCTGTATTATAGAAAATAAAGGAGCTTGAGCAGCGTCTCTGCTTCCTCCTGTATTACAGAAAATAAAGGAGCTGGAGCAGCGTCACTGCTTCCTCCTGTATTATAGAAAATAAAGGAGCTGGAGCAGCGTCTCTGCTTCCTCCTGAATTATAGAAAATAAAGGAGCTGGTGCAGCGTCTCTGCTTCCTCCTGTATTATAGAAAATAAAGGAGCTGGAGCAGCGTCACTGCTTCCTCCTGTATTATAGAAAATAAAGAAGCCGGAGCAGGGTCACAGCTTCCTCGTGTATTATAGAAAATAAAGGAGCTGGAGCAGCGTCACTGCTTCCTCCTGTATTATAGAAAATAAAGGAGCTGGAGCAGCGTCACTGCTTCCTCCTGTATTATAGAAAATAAAGAAGCTGGAGCAGCGTCACTGCTTCCTCCTGTATTATAGAAAATAGAGGAGCTGGAGCAGCGTCACCGCTTCCTCCTGTATTATAGAAAAT
The DNA here is from genome assembly GCF_047496795.1 of Chiloscyllium punctatum. Classification (NCBI taxonomy): domain Eukaryota; kingdom Metazoa; phylum Chordata; class Chondrichthyes; order Orectolobiformes; family Hemiscylliidae; genus Chiloscyllium; species Chiloscyllium punctatum. Next base: position 70,203,350 of record NC_092751.1, on the reverse strand, counting down.
AAAGGAACTGGAGCAGCGTCTCTGCTTTTCCTGTATTATGGAAAATAAAGGAACTGGAGCAGCGTCACTGCTTCCTCCTCTATTATAGAAAATAAAGGAGCTGGAGCAGCGTCACTGCTTCCTCCGGTATTATAGAAAATAAAGGAGTTGGAGCAGCGTCACTGCTTCCTCCTGTATTATAGAAAATGAAGGAGCTGGAGCAGCCTCACTGCTTCCTCCTGTACTATAGAAAATAAAGGACCTGGAGCAGCGTCACTGCTTCCCCCGGTATTATAGAAAATAATGGAGTTGGAGCAGCGTCACTGCTTCCTCCTGTATTATAGAAAATATAGGAGTTGGAGCAGCATCACTGCTTCCTCCTGTATTATAGAAAATAAAGGAGCTGGAGCAGCCTCACTGCTTCCTCCTGTACTATAGAAAATAAAGGAGCTGGAGCAGCGTCACCGCTTCCTCCTGTATTATAGAAAATAAAGGAGTTGGAGCAGCGTCACTGCTTCCTCCTGTATTATATAAAATAAAGGAGTTGGAGCAGCGTTACTGCTTTCTCCTGTATTATAGAAAATAAAGGTGCTGGAGCAGCGTCACCGCTTCCTCCTGGATAAAAGAAAATAAAGGAGCTAGAGCAGCGTCTCTGCATCCTCCTGTATTATAGAAAATAAAGGAGCTGCAGCAGCGTCACTTCTGCCTCCTGAATTATAGAAAATAAAGGAGCTGGAGCAGCGTCATTGCTTCCTCCAGTATTATAGAAAATAAAGGAGCTGGAGCAGCGTCACTTCTTCCTCCTGTATTATAGAAAATAAAGGAGCTGGAGCAGCGTCACTTCTTCCTCCTGTATTACAGAAAATAAAGGAGCTGGAGCAGCCTCACTGCTTCCTCCTGAATTATAGAAAATAAAGGAGCTGGAGCAGCGTCACTGCTTCCTCCTGTATTATAGAAAATAAAGTAGCTGGAGCAGCGTCACTGCTTCCTCCTGAAATATAGAAAATAAAGGAGCTGGAGCAGCGTCACTGCTTCCTCCAGTATTGTAGAAAATGAAGGAGCTGGAGCAGCGTCACTTCTTCCTCCTGTATTATAGAAAATAAAGGAGCTGGAGCAGCGTCACTGCTTCCTCCAGTATTGTAGAAAATGAAGGAGCTGGAGCAGCGTCACTTCTTCCTCCTGTATTATAGAAAATAAAGGAGCTGGAGCAGCGTCATTGCTTCCTCCTGTATTACAGAAAATAAAGGAGCTTGAGCAGAGTCTCTGCTTCCTCCAGTATTGTAGAAAATAAAGGAGCTGGAGCAGCGTCACTTCTTCCTCCTGTATTATAGAAAATAAAGGAGCTGGAGCAGCGTCACTTCTTCCTCCTGTATTACAGAAAATAAAGGAGCTGGAGCAGCCTCACTGCTTCCTCCTGAATTATAGAAAATAAAGGAGCTGGAGCAGCGTCACTGCTTCCTCCTGTATTATAGAAAATAAAGTAGCTGGAGCAGCGTCACTGCTTCCTCCTGAAATATAGAAAATAAAGGAGCTGGAGCAGCGTCACTGCTTCCTCCAGTATTGTAGAAAATGAAGGAGCTGGAGCAGCGTCACTTCTTCCTCCTGTATTATAGAAAATAAAGGAGCTGGAGCAGCGTTATTGCTTCCTCCTGTATTACAGAAAATAAAGGAGCTTGAGCAGAGTCTCTGCTTCCTCCAGTATTGTAGAAAATAAAGGAGCTGGAGCAGCGTCACTTCTTCCTCCTGTATTATAGAAAATAAAGGAGCTGGAGCAGCGTCACTTCTTCCTCCTGTATTATAGAAAACAAAGGAGCTGGAGCAGCGTCACTGCTTCCTCCTGCATTACAGAAAATAAAGGAGCTTGAGCAGAGTCTCTGCTTCCTCCAGTATTGTAGAAAATAAAGGAGCTGGAGCAGCGTCACTTCTTCCTCCTGCGTTATAGAAAATAAAGGAGCTGGAGAAGCGTCATTGCTTCCTCCAGTATTATAGAAAATAAAGGAGCTGGAGCAGCGTCACTGCTTCCTCCTGTATTATAGAAAATAAAGGAGCTTGAGCAGCGTCTCTGCTTCCTCCTGTATTACAGAAAATAAAGGAGCTGGAGCAGCGTCACAGCATCCTCCTGTATTATAGAAAATAAAGGAGCTGGAGCAGCGTCACTGCTTTCTCCTGAATTATAGAAAATAAAGGAGCTGGAGCAGCGTCACTGCTTCCTCCTGTATTATAGAAAATAAAGGAGCTGGAGCAGCGTCACTGCTTCCTCCTGAATTATAGAAAATAAAGGAGCTGGAGCAGCGTCACTGCTTCCTCCTGTATTATAGAAAATAAAGGAGCTGGAGCAGCGACACTGCTTCCTCCTGTATTGTAGAAAATAAAGGAGCTGGAGCAGCGTCACTGCTTCCTCCTGTATTACAGAAAATAAAGGAGCCGGAGCTGCTTCACTGCTTCCTCCTTTCTTATAGAAAATAAAGGAGCTGGAGCAGCGTCTCTGCTTCCTCCTGTATTACAGAAAATAAAGGAGCTGGAGCAGCGTCACTGCTTCCTCCTGTATTATAGAAAATAAAGGAGCTGGAGCAGCGTCACCGCTTCCTCCTGTATTATAGAAAATAAAGGAGCTGGAGCAGCGTCACCGCTTCCTCCTGTATTATAGAAAATAAAGGAGGTGGAGCAGCGTCACTGCTTCCTCCTATATTATAGAAAAAAAAAGCAGCTGGAGCAGCGTCACTGCTTCCTCCGGTATTATAGAAAATAAAGGAGCTGGAGCAGCGTCACTGCTTCCTCCTGTATTATAGAAAATAAAGGAGCTGGAGCAGCGTCTCTGCTTCCTCCTGTATTACAGAAAATAAAGGAGCTGGACCAGCGTCACTGCTTCCTCCTGTATTATAGAAAATAAATGAACTGGAGCAGCGTCTCTGCTTCCTCCTGTATTACAGAAAATAAAGGAGCTGGAGCAGCGTCACTGCTTCCTCCTGTATTATAGAAAATAAAGGAGCTGGAGCAGCGTCACTGCTTCCTCCTGTATTATAGAAAATACATGAACTGGAGCAGCGTCTCTGCTTCCTCCTGTATTACAGAAAATAAAGGAGCTGGAGCAGCGTCTCTGCTTCCTCCTGCGTTATAGAAAATAAAGGAGCTGGTGCAGCGTCACCGCTTCCTCCTGTATTATAGAAAATAAAGGAGCTGGAGCAGCGTCACTGCTTCCTCCTGTATTATAGAAAATAAAGGAGCTGGAGCAGCGTCACTGCTTCCTCCTGTATTATAGAAAATACATGAACTGGAGCAGCGTCTCTGCTTCCTCCTGTATTACAGAAAATAAAGGAGCTGGAGCAGCGTCTCTGCTTCCTCCTGCGTTATAGAAAATAAAGGAGCAGGAGCAGCGTCACTGCTTCCTCCTGTATTATAGAAAATAAAGAAGCTGGAACAGGGTCACTGCTTCCTCCTGTATTATAGAAAATAAAGGAACTGGAGCAGCGTCACCGCTTCCTCCTGTATTATAGAAAATAAAGGAGCTGGAGCAGCGTCACTGCTTCCTCCTGTATTATAGAAAATAAAGGATCTGGAGCAGCGTCACTACTCCCTCCTGTATTATAGAAAATAAAGAAGCTGGAACAGGGTCACTGCTTCCTCCTGTATTATATAAAATAAAAGAGCTGGGGCAGCGTCACTGCTTCCTCCTGTATTATAGAAAATAATGGAGCTGGAGCAGCGTCACTCCTTCTCCTGTGTTATACAAAATAAAGGGGCTGGAGCAGCGTCACTGCATCCTCCTGTATTGTAGAAAATAAAGGAGCTGGAGCAGCATCTCTGCTTCCTCCTGTACTATAGAAAATAAAGGAGCTGGAGCAGCATCACTGCTTCCTCCTGTATTATAGAAAATAAAGGAGCTGGAGCAGCCTCACTGCTTCCTCCTGTACTATAGAAAATAAAGGAGCTGGAGCAGCGTCACTGCTTCCTCCTGTACAAAAGAAAATAAAGGAGCTGGAGCAGCCTCACTGCTTCCTCCTGTATTATACAAAATAAAGGAGCTGGAGCAGCCTCACTGCTTCCTCCTGTACAAAAGAAAATAAAGGAGCTGGTGCAGCCTCACTGCTTCCTCCTGTATTATAGAAAATAAAGGAGCTGGAGCAGCGTCACTGCTTCCTCCTGTACAAAAGAAAATAATGGAGCTGGAGCAGCCTCACTGCTTCCTCCTGTATTATAGAAAATAAAGGAGCTGGAGCAGCGGCACTGCTTCCTCCTGTACAAAAGAAAATAAAGGAGCTGGAGCAGCCTCACTGCTTCCTCCTGTATTATAGAAAATAAAGGAGCTGGAGCAGCCTCACTGCTTCCTCCTGTACAAAAGAAAATAAAGGAGCTGGAGCAGCCTCACTGCTTCCTCCTGTACTATAGAAAATAAAGGACCTGGCGCAGCGTCACTGCTTCCTCCGGTATTATAGAAAATAAAGGAGTTGGAGCAGCGTCACTGCTTCCTCCTGTTTTATAGAAAATAAAGGAGTTGGAGCAGCATCACTGCTTCCTCTTGTATTATAGAAAATAAAGGAGCTGGAGCAGCCTCACTGCTTCCTCCTGTACTATAGAAAATAAAGGAGCTGGAGCAGCGTCACCGCTTCCTCCTGTATTATAGAAAATAAAGGAGGTGGAACAGCGTCACTGCTTCCTCCTGTATTATCGAAAATAAAGAAGCTGGAGCAGCGTCACTGCTTCCTCCTGTATTATAGAAAATAAAGGAGTTGGAGCAGCATCACTGCTTCCTCCTGTATTATAGAAAATAAAGGAGCTGGAGCAGCCTCACTGCTTCCTCCTGTACGATAGAAAATAAAGGAGCTGGAGCAGCGTCACTGCTTCCTCCTGTATTATAGAAAATAAAGGAGCTGGAGCAGCGTCACTGCTTCCTCCTGTATTATAGAAAATAAAGGAGCTGGAGCAGCGTCACCGCTTCCTCCTGTATTATAGAAAATAAAGGAGCTGGAGCAGCGTCACTGCTTCCTCCTGTACAAAAGAAAATAATGGAGCTGGAGCAGCCTCACTGCTTCCTCCTGTTTTATAGAAAATAAAGGAGCTGGAGCAGCGGCACTGCTTCCTCCTGTACAAAAGAAAATAAAGGAGCTGGAGCAGCCTCACAGCTTCCTCCTGTATTATAGAAAATAAAGGAGCTGGAGCAGCCTCACTGCTTCCTCCTGTACAAAAGAAAATAAAGGAGCTGGAGCAGCCTCACTGCTTCCTCCTGTACTATAGAAAATAAAGGACCTGGCGCAGCGTCACTGCTTCCTCCGGTATTATAGAAAATAAAGGAGTTGGAGCAGCGTCACTGCTTCCTCCTGTTTTATAGAAAATAAAGGAGTTGGAGCAGCATCACTGCTTCCTCTTGTATTATAGAAAATAAAGGAGCTGGAGCAGCCTCACTGCTTCCTCCTGTACTATAGAAAATAAAGGAGCTGGAGCAGCGTCACTGCTTCCTCCTGTATTATAGAAAATAAAGGAGCTGGAGCAGCGTCACTGCTTCCTCCTGTATTATAGAAAATAAAGGAGCTGGAGCAGCGTCACCGCTTCCTCCTGTATTATAGAAAATAAAGGAGCTGGAGCAGCGTCACTGCTTCCTCCTGTACAAAAGAAAATAATGGAGTTGGAGCAGCCTCACTGCTTCCTCCTGTATTATAGAAAATAAAGGAGCTGGAGCAGCGGCACTGCTTCCTCCTGTACAAAAGAAAATAAAGGAGCTGGAGCAGCCTCACAGCTTCCTCCTGTATTATAGAAAATAAAGGAGCTGGAGCAGCCTCACTGCTTCCTCCTGTACAAAAGAAAATAAAGGAGCTGGAGCAGCCTCACTGCTTCCTCCTGTACTATAGAAAATAAAGGACCTGGCGCAGCGTCACTGCTTCCTCCGGTATTAAAGAAAATAAAGGAGTTGGAGCAGCGTCACTGCTTCCTCCTGTTTTATAGAAAATAAAGGAGTTGGAGCAGCATCACTGCTTCCTCTTGTACTATAGAAAATAAAGGAGCTGGAGCAGCCTCACTGCTTCCTCCTGTACTATAGAAAATAAAGGAGTTGGAGCAGCCTCACTGCTTCCTCCTGTATTATAGAAAATAAAGGAGTTGGAGCAGCGTCACTGCTTCCTCCTGTATTATAGAAAATAAAGGAGCTGGAGCAGCCTCACTGCTTCCTCCTGTATTATAGAAAATAAAGGAGTTGGAGCAGCGTCACCGCTTCCTCCTGTATTATAGAAAATAAAGGAGTTGGAGCAGCCTCACTGCTTCCTCCTGTATTATAGAAAATAAAGGAGTTGGAGCAGCGTCACTGCTTCCTCCTGTATTATAGAAAATAAAGGAGCTGGAGTAGCCTCACTGCTTCCTCCTGTATTATTGAAAATAAAGGAGTTGGAGCAGCATCACTGCTTCCTCCTGTATTATAGAAAATAAAGGAGCTGGAGCAGCGTCACCGCTTCCTCCGGTATTATGGAAAATAAAGGAGTTGGAGCAGCGTCACCGCTTCCTCCTGTATTATATAAAATAAAGGAGCTGGAGCAGCGTTACTGCTTTGTCCTGTATTATAGAAAATAAAGGAGCTGGAGCAGCGTCACCGCTTCCTCCTGTATAAAAGAAAATAAAGGAGCTAGAGCAGCGTCTCTGCATCCTCTTGTATTATAGAAAATAAAGGAGCTGCAGCAGCGTCACTTCTGCCTCCTGAATTATAGAAAATAAAGGAGCTGGAGCAGCGTCATTGCTTCCTCCTGTATTATAGAAAATAAAGGAGCTGGAGCAGCGTCTCTGCTGCCTCCTGTATTATAGAAAATAAAGGAGCTGGAGCAGCGTCACTGCTTCCTCCTGTATTATAGAAAATAAAGGAGCTGGAGCAGCGTCTCTGCTTCCTCCTGAATTATAGAAAATAAAGGAGCTGGAGCAGCGTTACTGCTTCCTCCTGTATTATAGAAAATAAAGGAGCTGGAGCAGCGTCACTGCATCCTCCTGTATTATAGAAAATAAAGGAGCTGGAGCAGCGTCACTGCTGCCTCCTGTATTACAGAAAATAAAGGAGCTGGAGCAGCGTCACTGCTTCCTCCAGTATTATAGAAAATAAAGGAGCTGGAGCAGCGTCACTGCTTCCTCCTGTATTATAGAAAATAAAGAAGCCGGAGCAGGGTCACAGCTTCCTCGTGTATTATAGAAAATAAAGGAGCTGGAGCAGCGTCACTGCTTCCTCCTGTATTATAGAAAATAAAGGAGCTGGAGCAGCGTCACTGCTTCCTCCTGTATTATAGAAAATAAAGAAGCTGGAGCAGCGTCACTGCTTCCTCCTGTATTATAGAAAATAGAGGAGCTGGAGCAGCGTCACCGCTTCCTCCTGTATTATAGAAAATAAAGGAACTGGAGCAGCGTCACTGCTTCCTCCTGTATTATAGAAAATAAAGGAGCTGGAGCAGCGTCACTGCTTCCTCCGGTATTATAGAAAATAAAGGAGTTGGAGCAGCGTCACTGCTTCCTCCTGTATTATAGAAAATAAAGGATCTGGAGCAGCGTCACTGCTTCCTCCTGTATTATAGAAAATAAAGGAGTTGGAGCAGCATCACTGCTTCCATCTGTATTATAGAAAATAAAGGAGCTGGAGCAGCCTCACTGCTTCCTCCTGTACTATAGAAAATAAAGGACCTGGAGCAGCGTCACCGCTTCCTCCTGTATAATAGAAAATAAAGGAGCTGGTGCAGCGTTACTGCTTTCTCCTGTATTATAGAAAATAAAGGAGCTGGAGCAGCGTCACCGCTTCCTCCTGTATAAAAGAAAATAAAGGAGCTAGAGCAGCGTCTCTGCTTCCTCCCGTATTATAGAAAATAAAGGAGTTGGAGCAGCGTCACTGCTTCCTCCTGTATTATAGAAAATAAAGGAGCTGGAGCAGCGTCACTGCTTCCTCCTGTATTTTAGAAAATAAAGGAGCTGGAGCAGCGTCACTGCTTCCTCCTGTATTATAGAAAATAAAGGAGTTGGAGCAGCGTCACTGCTTCCTCCTGAATTATAGAAAATAAAGGAGTTGGAGCAACGTCTCTGCTTCCTCTTGTATTATAGAAAATAAAGGAGCTGGAGCAGCCTCACTGCTTCCTCCTGTATTATAGAAAATAAAGGAGCTGGAGCAGCGTCACTGCTTCCTCCTGTATTATAGAAAATAAAGGAGCTGGAGCAGCGTCACTGCTTCCTCCTGTATTGTAGAAAATAAAGGAGCTGGAGCAGCGTCACTGCTTCCTCCTGTATTACAGAAAATAAAGGAGCCGGAGCTGCTTCACTGCTTCCTCCTTTCTTATAGAAAATAAAGGAGCTGGAGCAGCGTCTCTGCTTCCTCCTGTATTACAGAAAATAAAGGAGCTGGAGCAGCGTCACCGCTTCCTCCTGTATTATAGAAAATAAAGGAGGTGGAGCAGCGTCACTGCTTCCTCCTGTATTATCGAAAATAAAGGAGCTGGAGCAGCGTCACTGCTTCCTCCTATATTATAGAAAAAAAAAGGAGCTGGAGCAGCGTCACTGCTTCCTCCGGTATTATAGAAAATAAAGGAGCTGGAGCAGCGTCACTGCTTCCTCCTGTATTATAGAAAATAAAGGAGCTGGAGCAGCGTCTCTGCTTCCTCCTGTATTACAGAAAATAAAGGAGCTGGACCAGCGTCACTGCTTCCTCCTGTATTATAGAAAATAAATGAACTGGAGCAGCGTCCCTGCTTCCTCCTGTATTACAGAAAATAAAGGAGCTGGAGCAGCGTCACTGCTTCCTCCTGTATTATAGAAAATAAAGGAGCTGGAACAGCGTCACTGCTTCCTCCTGTATTATAGAAAATACATGAACTGGAGCAGCGTCTCTGCTTCCTCCTGTATTACAGAAAATTAAGGAGCTGGAGCAGCGTCTCTGCTTCCTCCTGCGTTATAGAAAATAAAGGAGCTGGAGAAGCGTCTCTGCTTCCTCCTGTACTATAGAAAATAAAGGAGCTGGAGCAGCGTCACTGCTTCCTCCTGTATTATAGAAAATAAAGGAGCTGGGGCAGCGTCACTGCTTCCTCCTGTATTATAGAAAATAAAGGAGCTGGAGCAGCGTCACTGCTTCCTCCTGTATTATAGAAAATAAAGGAGCAGGAGCAGCGTCACTGCTTCCTCCTGTATGATAGAAAATAAAGGAGCTGGAGCAGCGTCTCTGCTTCCTCCTGTATTATAGAAAATAAAGGAGCTGGAGCAGCGTCACTGCTTCCTCCTGTATTATAGAAAATAAAGAAGCTGGAACAGGGTCACTGCTTCCTCCTGTATTATAGAAAATAAAAGAGCTGGGGCAGCGTCACTGCTTCCTCCTGTATTATAGAAAATAATGGAGCTGGAGCAGCGTCACTCCTTCTCCTGTGTTATACAAAATAAAGGGGCTGGAGCAGCGTCACTGCATCCTCCTGTATTGTAGAAAATAAAGGAGCTGGAGCAGCATCTCTGCTTCCTCCTGTACTATAGAAAATAAAGGAGCTGGAGCAGCATCACTGCTTCCTCCTGTATTATAGAAAATAAAGGAGCTGGAGCAGCCTCACTGCTTCCTCCTGTACTATAGAAAATAAAGGAGCTGGAGCAGCGTCACTGCTTCCTCCTGTATTATAGAAAATAAAGGAGCTGGAGCAGCGTCACTGCTTCCTCCTGTATTATAGAAAATAAAGGAGCTGGAGCAGCGTCACCGCTTCCTCCTGTATTATAGAATATAAAGGAGCTGGAGCAGCGTCACTGCTTCCTCCTGTACAAAAGAAAATAATGGAGCTGGAGCAGCCTCACTGCTTCCTCCTGTATTATAGAAAATAAAGGAGCTGGAGCAGCGGCACTGCTTCCTCCTGTACAAAAGAAAATAAAGGAGCTGGAGCAGCCTCACTGCTTCCTCCTGTATTATACAAAATAAAGGAGCTGGAGCAGCCTCACTGCTTCCTCCTGTACAAAAGAAAATAAAGGAGCTGGTGCAGCCTCACTGCTTCCTCCTGTACTATAGAAAATAAAGGACCTGGCGCAGCGTCACTGCTTCCGCCGGTATTATAGAAAATAAAGGAGTTGGAGCAGCGTCACTGCTTCCTCCTGTATTATAGAAAATAAAGGAGTTGGAGCAGCATCACTGCTTCCTCCTGTATTATAGAAAATAAAGGAGCTGGAGCAGCCTCACTGCTTCCTCCTGTACTATAGAATATAAAGGAGCTGGAGCAGCGTCACTGCTTCCTCCTGTATTATAGAAAATAAAGGAGCTGGAGCAGCGTCACTGCTTCCTCCTGTATTATAGAAAATAAAGGAGCTGGAGCAGCGTCACCGCTTCCTCCTGCATTATAGAAAATAAAGGAGCTGGAGCAGCGTCACTGCTTCCTCCTGTACAAAAGAAAATAATGGAGCTGGAGCAGCCTCACTGCTTCCTCCTGTATTATAGAAAATAAAGGAGCTGGAGCAGCGGCACTGCTTCCTCCTGTACAAAAGAAAATAAAGGAGCTGGAGCAGCCTCACTGCTTCCTCCTGTATTATAGAAAATAAAGGAGCTGGAGCAGCCTCACTGCTTCCTCCTGTACAAAAGAAAATAAAGGAGCTGGAGCAGCCTCACTGCTTCCTCCTGTACTATAGATAATAAAGGACCTGGCGCAGCGTCACTGCTTCCTCCGGTATTATAGAAAATAAAGGAGTTGGAGCAGCGTCACTGCTTCCTCCTGTTTTATAGAAAATAAAGGAGTTGGAGCAGCATCACTGCTTCCTCTTGTATTATAGAAAATAAAGGAGCTGGAGCAGCCTCACTGCTTCCTCCTGTACTATAGAAAATAAAGGAGCTGGAGCAGCGTCACCGCTTCCTCCTGTATTATAGAAAATAAAGGAGGTGGAACAGCGTCACTGCTTCCTCCTGTATTATCGAAAATAAAGAAGCTGGAGCAGCGTCACTGCTTCCTCCTGTATTATAGAAAATAAAGGAGTTGGAGCAGCATCACTGCTTCCTCCTGTATTATAGAAAATAAAGGAGCTGGAGCAGCCTCACTGCTTCCTCCTGTACGATAGAAAATAAAGGAGCTGGAGCAGCGTCACTGCTTCCTCCTGTATTATAGAAAATAAAGGAGCTGGAGCAGCGTCACTGCTTCCTCCTGTATTATAGAAAATAAAGGAGCTGGAGCAGCGTCACCGCTTCCTCCTGTATTATAGAAAATAAAGGAGCTGGAGCAGCGTCACTGCTTCCTCCTGTACAAAAGAAAATAATGGAGCTGGAGCAGCCTCACTGCTTCCTCCTGTTTTATAGAAAATAAAGGAGCTGGAGCAGCGGCACTCCTTCTCCTGTACAAAAGAAAATAAAGGAGCTGGAGCAGCCTCACAGCTTCCTCCTGTATTATAGAAAATAAAGGAGCTGGAGCAGCCTCACTGCTTCCTCCTGTACAAAAGAAAATAAAGGAGCTGGAGCAGCCTCACTGCTTCCTCCTGTACTATAGAAAATAAAGGACCTGGCGCAGCGTCACTGCTTCCTCCGGTATTATAGAAAATAAAGGAGTTGGAGCAGCGTCACTGCTTCCTCCTGTTTTATAGAAAATAAAGGAGTTGGAGCAGCATCACTGCTTCCTCTTGTATTATAGAAAATAAAGGAGCTGGAGCAGCCTCACTGCTTCCTCCTGTATTATAGAAAATAAAGGAGTTGGAGCAGCGTCACCGCTTCCTCCTGTATTATAGAAAATAAAGGAGTTGGAGCAGCCTCACTGCTTCCTCCTGTATTATAGAAAATAAAGGAGTTGGAGCAGCGTCACTGCTTCCTCCTGTATTATAGAAAATAAAGGAGCTGGAGCAGCCTCACTGCTTCCTCCTGTATTATAGAAAATAAAGGAGTTGGAGCAGCATCACTGCTTCCTCCTGTATTATAGAAAATAAAGGAGCTGGAGCAGCGTCACCGCTTCCTCCGGTATTATGGAAAATAAAGGAGTTGGAGCAGCGTCACCGCTTCCTCCTGTATTATATAAAATAAAGGAGCTGGAGCAGCGTTACTGCTTTGTCCTGTATTATAGAAAATAAAGGAGCTGGAGCAGCGTCACCGCTTCCTCCTGTATAAAAGAAAATAAAGGAGCTAGAGCAGCGTCACTGCTTCCTCCTGTATTATAGAAAATAAAGGAGCTGCAGCAGCGTCACTTCTGCCTCCTGAATTATAGAAAATAAAGGAGCTGGAGCAGCGTCATTGCTTCCTCCTGTATTATAGAAAATAAAGGAGCTGGAGCAGCGTCTCTGCTGCCTCCTGTATTATAGAAAATAAAGGAGCTGGAGCAGCGTCACTGCTTCCTCCTGTATTATAGAAAATAAAGGAGCTGGAGCAGCGTCTCTGCTTCCTCCTGAATTATAGAAAATAAAGGAGCTGGAGCAGCGTTACTGCTTCCTCCTGTATTATAGAAAATAAAGGAGCTGGAGCAGCCTCACTGCTTCCTCCTGTATTATAGAAAATAAAGGAGCTGGAGCAGCGTCACTGCTGCCTCCTGTATTACAGAAAATAAAGGAGCTGGAGCAGCGTCACTGCTTCCTCCAGTATTATAGAAAATAAAGGAGCTGGAGCAGCGTCACTGCTTCCTCCTGTATTATAGAAAATAAAGAAGCCGGAGCAGGGTCACAGCTTCCTCGTGTATTATAGAAAATAAAGGAGCTGGAGCAGCGTCACTGCTTCCTCCTGTATTATAGAAAATAAAGAAGCTGGAGCAGCGTCACTGCTTCCTCCTGTATTATAGAAAATAGAGGAGCTGGAGCAGCGTCACCGCTTCCTCCTGTATTATAGAAAATAAAGGAACTGGAGCAGCGTCACTGCTTCCTCCTGTATTATAGAAAATAAAGGAGCTGGAGCAGCGTCACTGCTTCCTCCGGTATTATAGAAAATAAAGGAGTTGGAGCAGCGTCACTGCTTCCTCCTGTATTATAGAAAATAAAGGATCTGGAGCAGCGTCACTGCTTCCTCCTGTATTATAGAAAATAAAGGAGTTGGAGCAGCATCACTGCTTCCATCTGTATTATAGAAAATAAAGGAGCTGGAGCAGCCTCACTGCTTCCTCCTGTACTATAGAAAATAAAGGACCTGGAGCAGCGTCACCGCTTCCTCCTGTATAATAGAAAATAAAGGAGCTGGTGCAGCGTTACTGCTTTCTCCTGTATTATAGAAAATAAAGGAGCTGGAGCAGCGTCACCGCTTCCTCCTGTATAAAAGAAAATAAAGGAGCTAGAGCAGCGTCTCTGCTTCCTCCCGTATTATAGAAAATAAAGGAGTTGGAGCAGCGTCACTGCTTCCTCCTGTATTATAGAAAATAAAGGAGCTGGAGCAGCGTCACTGCTTCCTCCTGTATTTTAGAAAATAAAGGAGCTGGAGCAGCGTCACTGCTTCCTCCTGTATTATAGAAAATAAAGGAGTTGGAGCAGCGTCACTGCTTCCTCCTGTATTATAGAAAATAAAGGAGTTGGATCAGTGTCTCTGCTTCCTCCTGTATTATAGAAAATAAAGGAGCTGGAGCAGCCTCACTGCTTCCTCCTGTATTATAGAAAATAAAGGACCTGGAGCAGCGTCACTGCTTCCCCCGGTATTATAGAAAATAAAGGAGTTGGAGCAGCGTCACTGCTTCCTCCTGTATTATAGAAAATAAAGGAGCTGGAGCAGCCTCACTGCTTCCTCCTGTGTTATAGAAAATAAAGGAGTTGGAGCAGCGTCACTGCTTCCTCCGGTATTATAGAAAATAAAGGAGTTGGTGCAGCGTCACTGCTTCCTCCTGTATTATAGAAAATGAAGGAGCTGGAGCAGCCTCACTGCTTCCTCCTGTACTATAGAAAATAAAGGACCTGGAGCAGCGTCACTGCTTCCCCCGGTATTATAGAAAATAATGGAGTTGGAGCAGCGTCACTGCTTCCTCCTGTATTATAGAAAATATAGGAGTTGGAGCAGCATCACTGCTTCCTCCTGTATTATAGAAAATAAAGGAGCTGGAGCAGCCTCACTGCTTCCTCCTGTACTATAGAAAATAAAGGAGCTGGAGCAGCGTCACCGCTTCCTCCTGTATTATAGAAAATAAAGGAGCTGGAGCAGCGTCACCGCTTCCTCCTGTATTATAGAAAATAAAGGAGCTGGAGCAGCGTCTCTGCTTCCTCCTGTATTATATAAAATAAAGGAGCTGGAGCAGCGTTACTGCTTTCTCCTGTATTATAGAAAATAAAGGAGCTGGAGCAGCGTCACCGCTTCCTCCTGGATAAAAGAAAATAAAGGAGCTAGAGCAGCGTCTCTGCATCCTCCTGTATTATAGAAAATAAAGGAGGTGCAGCAGCGTCACTTCTGCCTCCTGAATTATAGAAAATAAAGAAGCTGGAGCAGCGTCATTGCTTCCTCCAGTATTATAGAAAATAAAGGAGCTGGAGCAGCGTCTCTGCTTCCTCCTGTGTTATAGAAAATAAAGGAGCTGGAGCAGCGTCTCTGCTTCCTCCTGAATTATAGAAAATCAAGGAGCTGGAGCAGCGTCTCTGCTTCCTCCTGTATTATAGAAAATAAAGGAGCTGGAGCAGCGTCACTGCTTCCTCCTGTATTATAGAAAATAAAGAAGCCGGAGCAGGGTCACAGCTTCCTCGTGTATTATAGAAAATAAAGGAGCTGGAGCAGCGTCACTGCTTCCTCCTGTATTATAGAAAATAAAGGAGCTGGAGCAGCGTCACTGCTTCCTCCTGTATTATAGAAAATAAAGAAGCTGGAGCAGCGTCACTGCTTCCTCCTGTATTATAGAAAATAGAGGAGCTGGAGCAGCGTCACCGCTTCCTCCTGTATTATAGAAAATAAAGGAACTGGAGCAGCGTCTCTGCTTCTCCTGTATTATGGAAAATAAAGGAACTGGAGCAGCGTCACTGCTTCCTCCTGTATTATAGAAAATAAAGGAGCTGGAGCAGCGTCACTGCTTCCTCCGGTATTATAGAAAATAAAGGAGTTGGAGCAGCGTCACTGCTTCCTCCTGTATTATAGAAAATAAAGGATCTGGAGCAGCGTCACTGCTTCCTCCTGTATTATAGAAAATAAAGGAGTTGGAGCAGCATCACTGCTTCCTCCTGTATTATAGAAAATAAAGGAGCTGGATCAGCCTCACTGCTTCCTCCAGTACTATAGAAAATAAAGGACCTGGAGCAGCGTCTCTGCTTCCTCCTGTATTATAGAAAATAAAGGAGTTGGAGCAGCGTCACTGCTTTCTCCTGTATTATAGAAAATAAAGGAGTTGGAGCAGCATCACTGCTTCCTCCTGTATTATAGAAAATAAAGGAGCTGGAGCAGCCTCACTGCTTCCTCCTGTTCTATAGATAATAAAGGAGCTGGAGCAGCGTCACCGCTTCCTCCTGTATTATATAAAATAAAGGAGCTGGAGCAGCGTTACTGCTTCCTCCTGTATTATAGAAAATAAAGGAGCTGGAGCAGCGTCACTGCTTCCTCCTGTATTATAGAAAATAAAGGAGCTTGAGCAGCGTCTCTGCTTCCTCCTGTATTACAGAAAATAAAGGAGCTGGAGGAGCGTCACTGCTTCCTCCTGTATTATAGAAAATAAAGGAGCTGGAGCAGCGTCTCTGCTTCCTCCTGAATTATAGAAAATAAAGGAGCTGGAGCAGCGTCTCTGCTTCCTCCTGTATTATAGAAAATAAAGGAGCTGGAGCAGCGTCACTGCTTCCTCCAGTATTATAGAAAATAAAGAAGCCGGAGCAGGGTCACTGCTTCCTCCTGTATTATAGAAAATAAAGGAGCTGGAGCAGCGTCTCTGCTTCCTCCTGTATTATAGAAAATAAAGGAGCTGGAGCAGCGTCACTGCATCCTCCTGTATTACAGAAAATAAAGGAGCTGGAGCAGCGTCACTGCTTCCTCCTGTATTATAGAAAATAAAGGAGTTGGAGCAGCATCACTGCTTCCTCCTGTATTATAGAAAATAAAGGAGCTGGAGCAGCCTCACTGCTTCCTCCTGTACTATAGAAAATAAAGGAGCTGGAGCAGCGTCACTGCTTCCTCCTGTATTATAGAAAATAAAGGAGCTGGAGCAGCGTCACTGCTTCCTCCTGTATTTTAGAAAATAAAGGAGCTGGAGCAGCGTCACTGCTTCCTCCTGTATTATAGAAAATAAAGGAGTTGGAGCAGCGTCACTGCTTCCTCCTGTATTATAGAAAATAAAGGAGTTGGATCAGTGTCTCTGCTTCCTCCTGTATTATAGAAAATAAAGGAGCTGGAGCAGCCTCACTGCTTCCTCCTGTATTATAGAAAATAAAGGACCTGGAGCAGCGTCACTGCTTCCCCCGGTATTATAGAAAATAAAGGAGTTGGAGCAGCGTCACTGCTTCCTCCTGTATTATAGAAAATAAAGGAGCTGGAGCAGCCTCACTGCTTCCTCCTGTGTTATAGAAAATAAAGGAGTTGGAGCAGCGTCACTGCTTCCTCCGGTATTATAGAAAATAAAGGAGTTGGTGCAGCGTCACTGCTTCCTCCTGTATTATAGAAAATGAAGGAGCTGGAGCAGCCTCACTGCTTCCTCCTGTACTATAGAAAATAAAGGACCTGGAGCAGCGTCACTGCTTCCCCCGGTATTATAGAAAATAATGGAGTTGGAGCAGCGTCACTGCTTCCTCCTGTATTATAGAAAATATAGGAGTTGGAGCAGCATCACTGCTTCCTCCTGTATTATAGAAAATAAAGGAGCTGGAGCAGCCTCACTGCTTCCTCCTGTACTATAGAAAATAAAGGAGCTGGAGCAGCGTCACCGCTTCCTCCTGTATTATAGAAAATAAAGGAGCTGGAGCAGCGTCACCGCTTCCTCCTGTATTATAGAAAATAAAGGAGCTGGAGCAGCGTCTCTGCTTCCTCCTGTATTATATAAAATAAAGGAGCTGGAGCAGCGTTACTGCTTTCTCCTGTATTATAGAAAATAAAGGAGCTGGAGCAGCGTCACCGCTTCCTCCTGGATAAAAGAAAATAAAGGAGCTAGAGCAGCGTCTCTGCATCCTCCTGTATTATAGAAAATAAAGGAGCTGCAGCAGCGTCACTTCTGCCTCCTGAATTATAGAAAATAAAGAAGCTGGAGCAGCGTCATTGCTTCCTCCAGTATTATAGAAAATAAAGGAGCTGGAGCAGCGTCTCTGCTTCCTCCTGTGTTATAGAAAATAAAGGAGCTGGAGCAGCGTCTCTGCTTCCTCCTGAATTATAGAAAATCAAGGAGCTGGAGCAGCGTCTCTGCTTCCTCCTGTATTATAGAAAATAAAGGAGCTGGAGCAGCGTCACTGCTTCCTCCTGTATTATAGAAAATAAAGAAGCCGGAGCAGGGTCACAGCTTCCTCGTGTATTATAGAAAATAAAGGAGCTGGAGCAGCGTCACTGCTTCCTCCTGTATTATAGAAAATAAAGGAGCTGGAGCAGCGTCACTGCTTCCTCCTGTATTATAGAAAATAAAGAAGCTGGAGCAGCGTCACTGCTTCCTCCTGTATTATAGAAAATAGAGGAGCTGGAGCAGCGTCACCGCTTCCTCCTGTATTATAGAAAATAAAGGAACTGGAGCAGCGTCTCTGCTTCTCCTGTATTATGGAAAATAAAGGAACTGGAGCAGCGTCACTGCTTCCTCCTGTATTATAGAAAATAAAGGAGCTGGAGCAGCGTCACTGCTTCCTCCGGTATTATAGAAAATAAAGGAGTTGGAGCAGCGTCACTGCTTCCTCCTGTATTATAGAAAATAAAGGATCTGGAGCAGCGTCACTGCTTCCTCCTGTATTATAGAAAATAAAGGAGTTGGAGCAGCATCACTGCTTCCTCCTGTATTATAGAAAATAAAGGAGCTGGATCAGCCTCACTGCTTCCTCCAGTACTATAGAAAATAAAGGACCTGGAGCAGCGTCTCTGCTTCCTCCTGTATTATAGAAAATAAAGGAGTTGGAGCAGCGTCACTGCTTTCTCCTGTATTATAGAAAATAAAGGAGTTGGAGCAGCATCACTGCTTCCTCCTGTATTATAGAAAATAAAGGAGCTGGAGCAGCCTCACTGCTTCCTCCTGTTCTATAGATAATAAAGGAGCTGGAGCAGCGTCACCGCTTCCTCCTGTATTATATAAAATAAAGGAGCTGGAGCAGCGTTACTGCTTCCTCCTGTATTATAGAAAATAAAGGAGCTGGAGCAGCGTCACTGCTTCCTCCTGTATTATAGAAAATAAAGGAGCTTGAGCAGCGTCTCTGCTTCCTCCTGTATTACAGAAAATAAAGGAGCTGGAGGAGCGTCACTGCTTCCTCCTGTATTATAGAAAATAAAGGAGCTGGAGCAGCGTCTCTGCTTCCTCCTGAATTATAGAAAATAAAGGAGCTGGAGCAGCGTCTCTGCTTCCTCCTGTATTATAGAAAATAAAGGAGCTGGAGCAGCGTCACTGCTTCCTCCAGTATTATAGAAAATAAAGAAGCCGGAGCAGGGTCACTGCTTCCTCCTGTATTATAGAAAATAAAGGAGCTGGAGCAGCGTCTCTGCTTCCTCCTGTATTATAGAAAATAAAGGAGCTGGAGCAGCGTCACTGCATCCTCCTGTATTACAGAAAATAAAGGAGCTGGAGCAGCGTCACTGCTTCCTCCTGTATTATAGAAAATAAAGGAGTTGGAGCAGCATCACTGCTTCCTCCTGTATTATAGAAAATAAAGGAGCTGGAGCAGCCTCACTGCTTCCTCCTGTACTATAGAAAATAAAGGAGCTGGAGCAGCGTCACTGCTTCCTCCTGTATTATAGAAAATAAAGGAGCTGGAGCAGCGTCACTGCTTCCTCCTGTATTATAGAAAATAAAGGAGCTGGAGCAGCGTCACCGCTTCCTCCTGTATTATAGAAAATAAAGGAGCTGGAGCAGCGTCACTGCTTCCTCCTGTACAAAAGAAAATAATGGAGCTGGAGCAGCCTCACTGCTTCCTCCTGTATTATAGAAAATAAAGGAGCTGGAGCAGCGGCACTGCTTCCTCCTGTACAAAAGAAAATAAAG
The DNA here is from genome assembly GCF_047496795.1 of Chiloscyllium punctatum. NCBI lineage: Eukaryota > Metazoa > Chordata > Chondrichthyes > Orectolobiformes > Hemiscylliidae > Chiloscyllium > Chiloscyllium punctatum. Next base: position 70,184,409 of record NC_092751.1, on the reverse strand, counting down.
GAGCTGGAGCAGCCTCACAGCTTCCTCCTGTATTATAGAAAATAAAGGAGCTGGAGCAGCCTCACTGCTTCCTCCTGTACAAAAGAAAATAAAGGAGCTGGAGCAGCCTCACTGCTTCCTCCTGTACTATAGAAAATAAAGGACCTGGCGCAGCGTCACTGCTTCCTCCGGTATTATAGAAAATAAAGGAGTTGGAGCAGCGTCACTGCTTCCTCCTGTTTTATAGAAAATAAAGGAGTTGGAGCAGCATCACTGCTTCCTCTTGTATTATAGAAAATAAAGGAGCTGGAGCAGCCTCACTGCTTCCTCCTGTACTATAGAAAATAAAGGAGTTGGAGCAGCCTCACTGCTTCCTCCTGTATTATAGAAAATAAAGGAGTTGGAGCAGCGTCACTGCTTCCTCCTGTATTATAGAAAATAAAGGAGCTGGAGCAGCCTCACTGCTTCCTCCTGTATTATAGAAAATAAAGGAGTTGGAGCAGCGTCACCGCTTCCTCCTGTATTATAGAAAATAAAGGAGTTGGAGCAGCCTCACTGCTTCCTCCTGTATTATAGAAAATAAAGGAGTTGGAGCAGCGTCACTGCTTCCTCCTGTATTATAGAAAATAAAGGAGCTGGAGCAGCCTCACTGCTTCCTCCTGTATTATAGAAAATAAAGGAGTTGGAGCAGCATCACTGCTTCCTCCTGTATTATAGAAAATAAAGGAGCTGGAGCAGCGTCACCGCTTCCTCCGGTATTATGGAAAATAAAGGAGTTGGAGCAGCGTCACCGCTTCCTCCTGTATTATATAAAATAAAGGAGCTGGAGCAGCGTTACTGCTTTGTCCTGTATTATAGAAAATAAAGGAGCTGGAGCAGCGTCACCGCTTCCTCCTGTATAAAAGAAAATAAAGGAGCTAGAGCAGCGTCTCTGCATCCTCCTGTATTATAGAAAATAAAGGAGCTGCAGCAGCATCACTTCTCCCTCCTGAATTATAGAAAATAAAGGAGCTGGAGCAGCGTCATTGCTTCCTCCTGTATTATAGAAAATAAAGGAGCTGGAGCAGCGTCTCTGCTTCCTCCTGTATTATAGAAAATAAAGGAGCTGGAGCAGCGTCACTGCTTCCTCCTGTATTATAGAAAATAAAGGAGCTGGAGCAGCGTCTCTGCTTCCTCCTGAATTATAGAAAATAAAGGAGCTGGAGCAGCGTTACTGCTTCCTCCTGTATTATAGAAAATAAAGGAGCTGGAGCAGCGTCACTGCATCCTCCTGTATTATAGAAAATAAAGGAGCTGGAGCAGCGTCACTGCTGCCTCCTGTATTACAGAAAATAAAGGAGCTGGAGCAGCGTCACTGCTTCCTCCAGTATTATAGAAAATAAAGGAGCTGGAGCAGCGTCACTGCTTCCTCCTGTATTATAGAAAATAAAGAAGCTGGAGCAGCGTCACTGCTTCCTCCTGTATTATAGAAAATAGAGGAGCTGGAGCAGCGTCACCGCTTCCTCCTGTATTATAGAAAATAAAGGAGCTGGAGCAGCGTCACTGCTTCCTCCTGTATTATAGAAAATAAAGGAGCTGGAGCAGCGTCACTGCTTCCTCCGGTATTATAGAAAATAAAGGAGTTGGAGCAGCGTCACTGCTTCCTCCTGTATTATAGAAAATAAAGGATCTGGAGCAGCGTCACTGCTTCCTCCTGTATTATAGAAAATAAAGGAGTTGGAGCAGCGTCACTGCTTCCATCTGTATTATAGAAAATAAAGGAGCTGGAGCAGCCTCACTGCTTCCTCCTGTACTATAGAAAATAAAGGACCTGGAGCAGCGTCACCGCTTCCTCCTGTATAATAGAAAATAAAGGAGCTGGTGCAGCGTTACTGCTTTCTCCTGTATTATAGAAAATAAAGGAGCTGGAGCAGCGTCACCGCTTCCTCCTGTATAAAAGAAAATAAAGGAGCTAGAGCAGCGTCTCTGCTTCCTCCCGTATTATAGAAAATAAAGGAGTTGGAGCAGCGTCACTGCTTCCTCCTGTATTATAGAAAATAAAGGAGCTGGAGCAGCGTCACTGCTTCCTCCTGTATTTTAGAAAATAAAGGAGCTGGAGCAGCGTCACTGCTTCCTCCTGTATTATAGAAAATAAAGGAGTTGGAGCAGCGTCACTGCTTCCTCCTGTATTATAGAAAATAAAGGAGTTGGAGCAGCGTCTCTGCTTCCTCCTGTATTATAGAAAATAAAGGAGCTGGAGCAGCCTCACTGCTTCCTCCTGTATTATAGAAAATAAAGGACCTGGAGCAGCGTCACTGCTTCCCCCGGTATTATAGAAAATAAAGGAGTTGGAGCAGCGTCACTGCTTCCTCCTGTATTATAGAAAATAAAGGAGCTGGAGCAGCCTCACTGCTTCCTCCTGTATTATAGAAAATAAAGGAGTTGGAGCAGCGTCACCGCTTCCTCCTGTATTATAGAAAATAAAGGAGTTGGAGCAGCCTCACTGCTTCCTCCTGTATTATAGAAAATAAAGGAGTTGGAGCAGCGTCACTGCTTCCTCCTGTATTATAGAAAATAAAGGAGCTGGAGCAGCCTCACTGCTTCCTCCTGTATTATAGAAAATAAAGGAGTTGGAGCAGCATCACTGCTTCCTCCTGTATTATAGAAAATAAAGGAGCTGGAGCAGCGTCACCGCTTCCTCCGGTATTATGGAAAATAAAGGAGTTGGAGCAGCGTCACCGCTTCCTCCTGTATTATATAAAATAAAGGAGCTGGAGCAGCGTTACTGCTTTGTCCTGTATTATAGAAAATAAAGGAGCTGGAGCAGCGTCACCGCTTCCTCCTGTATAAAAGAAAATAAAGGAGCTAGAGCAGCGTCTCTGCATCCTCCTGTATTATAGAAAATAAAGGAGCTGGAGCAGCGTCACCGCTTCCTCCGGTATTATGGAAAATAAAGGAGTTGGAGCAGCGTCACCGCTTCCTCCTGTATTATATAAAATAAAGGAGCTGGAGCAGCGTTACTGCTTTGTCCTGTATTATAGAAAATAAAGGAGCTGGAGCAGCGTCACCGCTTCCTCCTGTATAAAAGAAAATAAAGGAGCTAGAGCAGCCTCACTGCTTCCTCCTGAATTATAGAAAATAAAGGAGCTGGAGCAGCGTCATTGCTTCCTCCTGTATTATAGAAAATAAAAGAGCTGGAGCAGCGTCTCTGCTTCCTCCGGTATTATAGAAAATAAAGGAGCTGGAGCAGCGTCACTGCTTCCTCCTGTATTATAGAAAATAAAGGAGCTGGAGCAGCGTCTCTGCTTCCTCCTGAATTATAGAAAATAAAGGAGCTGGAGCAGCGTTACTGCTTCCTCCTGTATTATAGAAAATAAAGGAGCTGGAGCAGCGTCACTGCATCCTCCTGTATTATAGAAAATAAAGGAGCTGGAGCAGCGTCACTGCTGCCTCCTGTATTACAGAAAATAAAGGAGCTGGAGCAGCGTCACTGCTTCCTCCAGTATTATAGAAAATAAAGGAGCTGGAGCAGCCTCACTGCTTCCTCCTGTACTATAGAAAATAAAGGAGCTGGAGCAGCGTCACCGCTTCCTCCTGTATTATTGAAAATAAAGGAGCTGGAGCAGCGTCACCGCTTCCTCCTGTATTATAGAAAATAAAGGAGCTGGAGCAGCGTCACTGCATCCTCCTGTATTATAGAAAATAAAGGAGCTGGAGCAGCGTCACTGCTGCCTCCTGTATTACAGAAAATAAAGGAGCTGGAGCAGCGTCACTGCTTCCTCCAGTATTATAGAAAATAAAGGAGCTGGAGCAGCGTCACTGCTTCCTCCTGTATTATAGAAAATAAAGAAGCTGGAGCAGCGTCACTGCTTCCTCCTGTATTATAGAAAATAGAGGAGCTGGAGCAGCGTCACCGCTTCCTCCTGTATTATAGAAAATAAAGGAACTGGAGCAGCGTCACTGCTTCCTCCTGTATTATAGAAAATAAAGGAGCTGGAGCAGCGTCACTGCTTCCTCCGGTATTATAGAAAATAAAGAATCTGGAGCAGCGTCACTGCTTCCTCCTGTATTATAGAAAATAGAGGAGCTGGAGCAGCGTCACCGCTTCCTCCTGTATTATAGAAAATAAAGGAACTGGAGCAGCCTCACTGCTTCCTCCTGTTTTATAGAAAATAAAGGAGCTGGAGCAGCGGCACTGCTTCCTCCTGTACAAAAGAAAATAAAGGAGCTGGAGCAGCCTCACAGCTTCCTCCTGTATTATAGAAAATAAAGGAGCTGGAGCAGCCTCACTGCTTCCTCCTGTACAAAAGAAAATAAAGGAGCTGGAGCAGCCTCACTGCTTCCTCCGGTATTATAGAAAATAAAGGAGTTGGAGCAGCGTCACTGCTTCCTCCTGTTTTATAGAAAATAAAGGAGTTGGAGCAGCATCACTGCTTCCTCTTGTATTATAGAAAATAAAGGAGCTGGAGCAGCCTCACTGCTTCCTCCTGTATTATAGAAAATAAAGGAGTTGGAGCAGCGTCACCGCTTCCTCCTGTATTATAGAAAATAAAGGAGTTGGAGCAGCCTCACTTCTTCCTCCTGTATTATAGAAAATAAAGGAGTTGGAGCAGCGTCACTGCTTCCTCCTGTATTATAGAAAATAAAGGAGCTGGAGCAGCCTCACTGCTTCCTCCTGTATTATAGAAAATAAAGGAGTTGGAGCAGCATCACTGCTTCCTCCTGTATTATAGAAAATAAAGGAGCTGGAGCAGCGTCACCGCTTCCTCCGGTATTATGGAAAATAAAGGAGTTGGAGCAGCGTCACCGCTTCCTCCTGTATTATATAAAATAAAGGAGCTGGAGCAGCGTTACTGCTTTGTCCTGTATTATAGAAAATAAAGGAGCTGGAGCAGCGTCACCGCTTCCTCCTGTATAAAAGAAAATAAAGGAGCTAGAGCAGCGTCACTGCTTCCTCCTGTATTATAGAAAATAAAGGAGCTGCAGCAGCGTCACTTCTGCCTCCTGAATTATAGAAAATAAAGGAGCTGGAGCAGCGTCATTGCTTCCTCCTGTATTATAGAAAATAAAGGAGCTGGAGCAGCGTCTCTGCTGCCTCCTGTATTATAGAAAATAAAGGAGCTGGAGCAGCGTCACTGCTTCCTCCTGTATTATAGAAAATAAAGGAGCTGGAGCAGCGTCTCTGCTTCCTCCTGAATTATAGAAAATAAAGGAGCTGGAGCAGCGTTACTGCTTCCTCCTGTATTATAGAAAATAAAGGAGCTGGAGCAGCCTCACTGCTTCCTCCTGTATTATAGAAAATAAAGGAGCTGGAGCAGCGTCACTGCTGCCTCCTGTATTACAGAAAATAAAGGAGCTGGAGCAGCGTCACTGCTTCCTCCAGTATTATAGAAAATAAAGGAGCTGGAGCAGCGTCACTGCTTCCTCCTGTATTATAGAAAATAAAGAAGCCGGAGCAGGGTCACAGCTTCCTCGTGTATTATAGAAAATAAAGGAGCTGGAGCAGCGTCACTGCTTCCTCCTGTATTATAGAAAATAAAGAAGCTGGAGCAGCGTCACTGCTTCCTCCTGTATTATAGAAAATAGAGGAGCTGGAGCAGCGTCACCGCTTCCTCCTGTATTATAGAAAATAAAGGAACTGGAGCAGCGTCACTGCTTCCTCCGGTATTATAGAAAATAAAGGAGCTGGAGCAGCGTCACTGCTTCCTCCGGTATTATAGAAAATAAAGAAGCTGGAGCAGCGTCACTGCTTCCTCCTGTATTATAGAAAATAGAGGAGCTGGAGCAGCGTCACCGCTTCCTCCTGTATTATAGAAAATAAAGGAACTGGAGCAGCGTCACTGCTTCCTCCGGTATTATAGAAAATAAAGGAGCTGGAGCAGCGTCACTGCTTCCTCCGGTATTATAGAAAATAAAGGAGTTGGAGCAGCGTCACTGCTTCCTCCTGTATTATAGAAAATAAAGGATCTGGAGCAGCGTCACTGCTTCCTCCTGTATTATAGAAAATAAAGGAGTTGGAGCAGCATCACTGCTTCCATCTGTATTATAGAAAATAAAGGAGCTGGAGCAGCCTCACTGCTTCCTCCTGTACTATAGAAAATAAAGGACCTGGAGCAGCGTCACCGCTTCCTCCTGTATAATAGAAAATAAAGGAGCTGGTGCAGCGTTACTGCTTTCTCCTGTATTATAGAAAATAAAGGAGCTGGAGCAGCGTCACCGCTTCCTCCTGTATAAAAGAAAATAAAGGAGCTAGAGCAGCGTCTCTGCTTCCTCCCGTATTATAGAAAATAAAGGAGTTGGAGCAGCGTCACTGCTTCCTCCTGTATTATAGAAAATAAAGGAGCTGGAGCAGCGTCACTGCTTCCTCCTGTATTTTAGAAAATAAAGGAGCTGGAGCAGCGTCACTGCTTCCTCCTGTATTATAGAAAATAAAGGAGTTGGAGCAGCGTCACTGCTTCCTCCTGTATTATAGAAAATAAAGGAGTTGGATCAGTGTCTCTGCTTCCTCCTGTATTATAGAAAATAAAGGAGCTGGAGCAGCCTCACTGCTTCCTCCTGTATTATAGAAAATAAAGGACCTGGAGCAGCGTCACTGCTTCCCCCGGTATTATAGAAAATAAAGGAGTTGGAGCAGCGTCACTGCTTCCTCCTGTATTATAGAAAATAAAGGAGCTGGAGCAGCCTCACTGCTTCCTCCTGTGTTATAGAAAATAAAGGAGTTGGAGCAGCGTCACTGCTTCCTCCGGTATTATAGAAAATAAAGGAGTTGGTGCAGCGTCACTGCTTCCTCCTGTATTATAGAAAATGAAGGAGCTGGAGCAGCCTCACTGCTTCCTCCTGTACTATAGAAAATAAAGGACCTGGAGCAGCGTCACTGCTTCCCCCGGTATTATAGAAAATAATGGAGTTGGAGCAGCGTCACTGCTTCCTCCTGTATTATAGAAAATATAGGAGTTGGAGCAGCATCACTGCTTCCTCCTTTATTATAGAAAATAAAGGAGCTGGAGCAGCCTCACTGCTTCCTCCTGTACTATAGAAAATAAAGGAGCTGGAGCAGCGTCACCGCTTCCTCCTGTATTATAGAAAATAAAGGAGCTGGAGCAGCGTCACCGCTTCCTCCTGTATTATAGAAAATAAAGGAGCTGGAGCAGCGTCACTGCTTCCTCCTGTATTATAGAAAATAAAGGAGCTGCAGCAGCGTCACTGCTTCCTGCTGTATTATAGAAAATAAAGGAGCTGGAGCAGCGTCTCTGCTTCCTCCTGTATTATATAAAATAAAGGAGCTGGAGCAGCGTTACTGCTTTCTCCTGTATTATAGAAAATAAAGGAGCTGGAGCAGCGTCACCGCTTCCTCCTGGATAAAAGAAAATAAAGGAGCTAGAGCAGCGTCTCTGCATCCTCCTGTATTATAGAAAATAAAGGAGCTGCAGCAGCGTCACTTCTGCCTCCTGAATTATAGAAAATAAAGGAGCTGGAGCAGCGTCATTGCTTCCTCCAGTATTATAGAAAATAAAGGAGCTGGAGCAGCGTCTCTGCTTCCTCCTGTGTTATAGAAAATAAAGGAGCTGGAGCAGCGTCTCTGCTTCCTCCTGAATTATAGAAAATCAAGGAGCTGGAGCAGCGTCTCTGCTTCCTCCTGTATTATAGAAAATAAAGGAGCTGGAGCAGCGTCACTGCTTCCTCCTGTATTATAGAAAATAAAGAAGCCGGAGCAGGGTCACAGCTTCCTCGTGTATTATAGAAAATAAAGGAGCTGGAGCAGCGTCACTGCTTCCTCCTGTATTATAGAAAATAAAGGAGCTGGAGCAGCGTCACTGCTTCCTCCTGTATTATAGAAAATAAAGAAGCTGGAGCAGCGTCACTGCTTCCTCCTGTATTATAGAAAATAGAGGAGCTGGAGCAGCGTCACCGCTTCCTCCTGTATTATAGAAAATAAAGGAACTGGAGCAGCGTCTCTGCTTCTCCTGTATTATGGAAAATAAAGGAACTGGAGCAGCGTCACTGCTTCCTCCTGTATTATAGAAAATAAAGGAGCTGGAGCAGCGTCACTGCTTCCTCCGGTATTATAGAAAATAAAGGAGTTGGAGCAGCGTCACTGCTTCCTCCTGTATTATAGAAAATAAAGGATCTGGAGCAGCGTCACTGCTTCCTCCTGTATTATAGAAAATAAAGGAGTTGGAGCAGCATCACTGCTTCCTCCTGTATTATAGAAAATAAAGGAGCTGGATCAGCCTCACTGCTTCCTCCAGTACTATAGAAAATAAAGGACCTGGAGCAGCGTCTCTGCTTCCTCCTGTATTATAGAAAATAAAGGAGTTGGAGCAGCGTCACTGCTTTCTCCTGTATTATAGAAAATAAAGGAGTTGGAGCAGCATCACTGCTTCCTCCTGTATTATAGAAAATAAAGGAGCTGGAGCAGCCTCACTGCTTCCTCCTGTTCTATAGATAATAAAGGAGCTGGAGCAGCGTCACCGCTTCCTCCTGTATTATATAAAATAAAGGAGCTGGAGCAGCGTTACTGCTTCCTCCTGTATTATAGAAAATAAAGGAGCTGGAGCAGCGTCACTGCTTCCTCCTGTATTATAGAAAATAAAGGAGCTTGAGCAGCGTCTCTGCTTCCTCCTGTATTACAGAAAATAAAGGAGCTGGAGGAGCGTCACTGCTTCCTCCTGTATTATAGAAAATAAAGGAGCTGGAGCAGCGTCTCTGCTTCCTCCTGAATTATAGAAAATAAAGGAGCTGGAGCAGCGTCTCTGCTTCCTCCTGTATTATAGAAAATAAAGGAGCTGGAGCAGCGTCACTGCTTCCTCCAGTATTATAGAAAATAAAGAAGCCGGAGCAGGGTCACTGCTTCCTCCTGTATTATAGAAAATAAAGGAGCTGGAGCAGCGTCTCTGCTTCCTCCTGTATTATAGAAAATAAAGGAGCTGGAGCAGCGTCACTGCATCCTCCTGTATTACAGAAAATAAAGGAGCTGGAGCAGCGTCACTGCTTCCTCCTGTATTATAGAAAATAAAGGAGTTGGAGCAGCATCACTGCTTCCTCCTGTATTATAGAAAATAAAGGAGCTGGAGCAGCCTCACTGCTTCCTCCTGTACTATAGAAAATAAAGGAGCTGGAGCAGCGTCACTGCTTCCTCCTGTATTATAGAAAATAAAGGAGCTGGAGCAGCGTCACTGCTTCCTCCTGTATTATAGAAAATAAAGGAGCTGGAGCAGCGTCACCGCTTCCTCCTGTATTATAGAAAATAAAGGAGCTGGAGCAGCGTCACTGCTTCCTCCTGTACAAAAGAAAATAATGGAGCTGGAGCAGCCTCACTGCTTCCTCCTGTATTATAGAAAATAAAGGAGCTGGAGCAGCGGCACTGCTTCCTCCTGTACAAAAGAAAATAAAGGAGCTGGAGCAGCCTCACAGCTTCCTCCTGTATTATAGAAAATAAAGGAGCTGGAGCAGCCTCACTGCTTCCTCCTGTACAAAAGAAAATAAAGGAGCTGGAGCAGCCTCACTGCTTCCTCCTGTACTATAGAAAATAAAGGACCTGGCGCAGCGTCACTGCTTCCTCCGGTATTATAGAAAATAAAGGAGTTGGAGCAGCGTCACTGCTTCCTCCTGTTTTATAGAAAATAAAGGAGTTGGAGCAGCATCACTGCTTCCTCTTGTATTATAGAAAATAAAGGAGCTGGAGCAGCCTCACTGCTTCCTCCTGTACTATAGAAAATAAAGGAGTTGGAGCAGCCTCACTGCTTCCTCCTGTATTATAGAAAATAAAGGAGTTGGAGCAGCGTCACTGCTTCCTCCTGTATTATAGAAAATAAAGGAGCTGGAGCAGCCTCACTGCTTCCTCCTGTATTATAGAAAATAAAGGAGTTGGAGCAGCGTCACCGCTTCCTCCTGTATTATAGAAAATAAAGGAGTTGGAGCAGCCTCACTGCTTCCTCCTGTATTATAGAAAATAAAGGAGTTGGAGCAGCGTCACTGCTTCCTCCTGTATTATAGAAAATAAAGGAGCTGGAGCAGCCTCACTGCTTCCTCCTGTATTATAGAAAATAAAGGAGTTGGAGCAGCATCACTGCTTCCTCCTGTATTATAGAAAATAAAGGAGCTGGAGCAGCGTCACCGCTTCCTCCGGTATTATGGAAAATAAAGGAGTTGGAGCAGCGTCACCGCTTCCTCCTGTATTATATAAAATAAAGGAGCTGGAGCAGCGTTACTGCTTTGTCCTGTATTATAGAAAATAAAGGAGCTGGAGCAGCGTCACCGCTTCCTCCTGTATAAAAGAAAATAAAGGAGCTAGAGCAGCGTCTCTGCATCCTCCTGTATTATAGAAAATAAAGGAGCTGCAGCAGCATCACTTCTCCCTCCTGAATTATAGAAAATAAAGGAGCTGGAGCAGCGTCATTGCTTCCTCCTGTATTATAGAAAATAAAGGAGCTGGAGCAGCGTCTCTGCTTCCTCCTGTATTATAGAAAATAAAGGAGCTGGAGCAGCGTCACTGCTTCCTCCTGTATTATAGAAAATAAAGGAGCTGGAGCAGCGTCTCTGCTTCCTCCTGAATTATAGAAAATAAAGGAGCTGGAGCAGCGTTACTGCTTCCTCCTGTATTATAGAAAATAAAGGAGCTGGAGCAGCGTCACTGCATCCTCCTGTATTATAGAAAATAAAGGAGCTGGAGCAGCGTCACTGCTGCCTCCTGTATTACAGAAAATAAAGTAGCTGGAGCAGCGTCACTGCTTCCTCCAGTATTATAGAAAATAAAGGAGCTGGAGCAGCGTCACTGCTTCCTCCTGTATTATAGAAAATAAAGAAGCTGGAGCAGCGTCACTGCTTCCTCCTGTATTATAGAAAATAGAGGAGCTGGAGCAGCGTCACCGCTTCCTCCTGTATTATAGAAAATAAAGGAACTGGAGCAGCGTCACTGCTTCCTGCTGTATTATAGAAAATAAAGGAACTGGAGCAGCGTCTCTGCTTCCTCCTGTATTATAGAAAATAAAGGAGTTGGAGCAGCGTCACTGCTTCCTCCTGTATTATAGAAAATAAAGGATCTGGAGCAGCGTCACTGCTTCCTCCTGTATTATAGAAAATAAAGGAGTTGGAGCAGCGTCACTGCTTCCATCTGTATTATAGAAAATAAAGGAGCTGGAGCAGCCTCACTGCTTCCTCCTGTACTATAGAAAATAAAGGACCTGGAGCAGCGTCACCGCTTCCTCCTGTATAATAGAAAATAAAGGAGCTGGTGCAGCGTTACTGCTTTCTCCTGTATTATAGAAAATAAAGGAGCTGGAGCAGCGTCACCGCTTCCTCCTGTATAAAAGAAAATAAAGGAGCTAGAGCAGCGTCTCTGCTTCCTCCCGTATTATAGAAAATAAAGGAGTTGGAGCAGCGTCACTGCTTCCTCCTGTATTATAGAAAATAAAGGAGCTGGAGCAGCGTCACTGCTTCCTCCTGTATTTTAGAAAATAAAGGAGCTGGAGCAGCGTCACTGCTTCCTCCTGTATTATAGAAAATAAAGAGTTGGAGCAGCGTCACTGCTTCCTCCTGTATTATAGAAAATAAAGGAGTTGGAGCAGCGTCTCTGCTTCCTCCTGTATTATAGAAAATAAAGGAGCTGGAGCAGCCTCACTGCTTCCTCCTGTATTATAGAAAATAAAGGACCTGGAGCAGCGTCACTGCTTCCCCCGGTATTATAGAAAATAAAGGAGTTGGAGCAGCGTCACTGCTTCCTCCTGTATTATAGAAAATAAAGGAGCTGGAGCAGCCTCACTGCTTCCTCCTGTATTATAGAAAATAAAGGAGTTGGAGCAGCGTCACCGCTTCCTCCTGTATTATTGAAAATAAAGGAGTTGGAGCAGCCTCACTGCTTCCTCCAGTATTATAGAAAATAAAGGAGTTGGAGCAGCGTCACTGCTTCCTCCTGTATTATAGAAAATAAAGGAGCTGGAGCAGCCTCACTGCTTCCTCCTGTATTATAGAAAATAAAGGAGTTGGAGCAGCATCACTGCTTCCTCCTGTATTATGGAAAATAAAGGAGTTGGAGCAGCGTCACCGCTTCCTCCTGTATTATATAAAATAAAGGAGCTGGAGCAGCGTTACTGCTTTGTCCTGTATTATAGAAAATAAAGGAGCTGGAGCAGCGTCACCGCTTCCTCCTGTATAAAAGAAAATAAAGGAGCTAGAGCAGCGTCTCTGCATCCTCCTGTATTATAGAAAATAAAGGAACTGGAGCAGCGTCACCGCTTCCTCCGGTATTATGGAAAATAAAGGAGTTGGAGCAGCGTCACCGCTTCCTCCTGTATTATATAAAATAAAGGAGCTGGAGCAGCGTTACTGCTTTGTCCTGTATTATAGAAAATAAAGGAGCTGGAGCAGCGTCACCGCTTCCTCCTGTATAAAAGAAAATAAAGGAGCTAGAGCAGCCTCACTGCTTCCTCCTGAATTATAGAAAATAAAGGAGCTGGAGCAGCGTCATTGCTTCCTCCTGTATTATAGAAAATAAAAGAGCTGGAGCAGCGTCTCTGCTTCCTCCTGTATTATAGAAAATAAAGGAGCTGGAGCAGCGTCACTGCTTCCTCCTGTATTATAGAAAATAAAGGAGCTGGAGCAGCGTCTCTGCTTCCTCCTGAATTATAGAAAATAAAGGAGCTGGAGCAGCGTTACTGCTTCCTCCTGTATTATAGAAAATAAAGGAGCTGGAGCAGCGTCACTGCATCCTCCTGTATTATAGAAAATAAAGGAGCTGGAGCAGCGTCACTGCTGCCTCCTGTATTACAGAAAATAAAGGAGCTGGAGCAGCGTCACTGCTTCCTCCAGTATTATAGAAAATAAAGGAGCTGGAGCAGCGTCACTGCTTCCTCCTGTATTATAGAAAATAAAGAAGCTGGAGCAGCGTCACTGCTTCCTCCTGTATTATAGAAAATAGAGGAGCTGGAGCAGCGTCACCGCTTCCTCCTGTATTATAGAAAATAAAGGAACTGGAGCAGCGTCACTGCTTCCTCCTGTATTATAGAAAATAAAGGAGTTGGAGCAGCGTCACTGCTTCCTCCGGTATTATAGAAAATAAAGGAGTTGGTGCAGCGTCACTGCTTCCTCCTGTATTATAGAAAATGAAGGAGCTGGAGCAGCCTCACTGCTTCCTCCTGTACTATAGAAAATAAAGGAGTTGGAGCAGCGTCACTGCTTCCCCCGGTATTTTAGAAAATAATGGAGTTGGAGCAGCGTCACTGCTTCCTCCTGTATTATAGAAAATATAGGAGTTGGAGCAGCAACACTGCTTCCTCCTGTATTATAGAAAATAAAGGAGCTGGAGCAGCCTCACTGCTTCCTCCTGTACTATAGAAAATAAAGGAGCTGGAGCAGCGTCACCGCTTCCTCCTGTATTATAGAAATTAAAGGAGCTGGAGCAGCGTCACCGCTTCCTCCTGTATTATAGAAAATAAAGGAGCTGGAGCAGCGTCACTGCTTCCTCCTGTATTATAGAAAATAAAGGAGCTGCAGCAGCGTCACTGCTTCCTGCTGTATTATAGAAAATAAAGGAGCTGGAGCAGCGTCTCTGCTTCCTCCTGTATTATATAAAATAAAGGAGCTGGAGCAGCGTTACTGCTTTCTCCTGTATTACAGAAAATAAAGGAGCTGGAGCAGCGTCACCGCTTCCTCCTGGATAAAAGAAAATAAAGGAGCTAGAGCAGCGTCTCTGCATCCTCCTGTATTATAGAAAATAAAGGAGCTGCAGCAGCGTCACTTCTGCCTCCTGAATTATAGAAAATAAAGGAGCTGGAGCAGCGTCATTGCTTCCTCCAGTATTATAGAAAATAAAGGAGCTGGAGCAGCGTCTCTGCTTCCTCCTGTGTTATAGAAAATAAAGGAGCTGGAGCAGCGTCTCTGCTTCCTCCTGAATTATAGAAAATCAAGGAGCTGGAGCAGCGTCTCTGCTTCCTCCTGTATTATAGAAAATAAAGGAGCTGGAGCAGCGTCACTGCTTCCTCCTGTATTATAGAAAATAAAGAAGCCGGAGCAGGGTCACAGCTTCCTCGTGTATTATAGAAAATAAAGGAGCTGGAGCAGCGTCACTGCTTCCTCCTGTATTATAGAAAATAAAGGAGCTGGAGCAGCGTCACTGCTTCCTCCTGTATTATAGAAAATAAAGGAGCTGGAGCAGCGTCACTGCTTCCTCCTGTATTATAGAAAATAAAGAAGCTGAAGCAGCGTCACTGCTTCCTCCTGTATTATAGAAAATAGAGGAGCTGGAGCAGCGTCACCGCTTCCTCCTGTATTATAGAAAATAAAGGAACTGGAGCAGCGTCTCTGCTTCTCCTGTATTATGGAAAATAAAGGAACTGGAGCAGCGTCACTGCTTCCTCCTGTATTATAGAAAATAAAGGAGCTGGAGCAGCGTTACTGCTTCCTCCGGTATTATAGAAAATAAAGGAGTTGGAGCAGCGTCACTGCTTCCTCCTGTATTATAGAAAATAAAGGATCTGGAGCAGCGTCACTGCTTCCTCCTGTATTATAGAAAATAAAGGAGTTGGAGCAGCATCACTGCTTCCTCCTGTATTATAGAAAATAAAGGAGCTGGATCAGCCTCACTGCTTCCTCCAGTACTATAGAAAATAAAGGACCTGGAGCAGCGTCACTGCTTCCCCCGGTATTATAGAAAATAAAGGAGTTGGAGCAGCGTCACTGCTTTCTCCTGTATTATAGAAAATAAAGGAGTTGGAGCAGCATCACTGCTTCCTCCTGTATTATAGAAAATAAAGGAGCTGGAGCAGCCTCACTGCTTCCTCCTGTTCTATAGATAATAAAGGAGCTGGAGCAGCGTCACCGCTTCCTCCTGTATGATAGAAAATAAAGGAGCTGGAGCAGTGTCACTGCTTCCTCCTGTACTATATAAAATAAAGGAGCTGGAGCAGCGTTACTGCTTCCTCCTGTATTATAGAAAATAAAGGACCTGGAGCAGCGTCACTGCTTCCTCCTGTATTATAGAAAATAAAGGAGCTTGAGCAGCGTCTCTGCTTCCTCCTGTATTACAGAAAATAAAGGAGCTGGAGGAGCGTCACTGCTTCCTCCTGTATTATAGAAAATAAAGGAGCTGGAGCAGCGTCTCTGCTTCCTCCTGAATTATAGAAAATAAAGGAGCTGGAGCAGCGTCTCTGCTTCCTCCTGTATTATAGAAAATAAAGGAGCTGGAGCAGCGTCACTGCTTCCTCCAGTATTATAGAAAATAAAGAAGCCGGAGCAGGGTCACAGCTTCCTCCTGTAATATAGAAAATAAAGGAGCTGGAGCAGCGTCACTGCTTCCTCCTGTATTATAGAAAATAAAGGAGCTGGAGCAGCGTCACTGCTTCCTCCTGTATTATAGAAAATAGAGGAGCTGGAGCAGCGTCACTGCTTCCTCCTGTATTATAGAAAATAAAGGAGCTGGAGCAGCGTCACTGCTTCCTCCTGTATTTTAGAAAATAAAGGAGCTGGAGCAGCGTCACTGCTTCCTCCTGTATTTTAGAAAATAAATGATCTGGAGCAGCGTCACTACTTCCTCCTGTATTATAGAAAATAAAGGAGTTGGAGCAGCGTCACTGCTTCCTCCTGTATTATAGAAAATAAAGGAGCTGGAGCAGCGTCACCGCTTCCTCCTTTATAAAACAAAATAAAGGAGCTAGAGCAGCGTCTCTGCTTCCTCCTGTATTATAGAAAAGAACGGAGTTGGAGCAGCGTCACTGCTTCCTCCGGTATTATAGAAAATAAAGGAGTTGGAGCAGCGTCTCTGCTTCCTCCTGTATTATAGAAAATAAAGGAGCTGGAGCAGCCTCACTGCTTCCTCCTGTACTATAGAAAATAAAGGAGTTGGAGCAGCGTCACTGCTTCCTCCTGTACTATAGAAAATAAAGGACCTGGAGCAGCGTCACTGCTTCCCCCGGTATTATAGAAAATAATGGAGTTGGAGCAGCGTCACTGCTTCCTCCTGTATTATAGAAAATATAGGAGTTGGAGCAGCATCACTGCTTCCTCCTGTATTATAGAAAATAAAGGAGCTGGAGCAGCCTCACTGCTTCCTCCTGTACTATAGAAAATAAAGGAGCTGGAGCAGCGTCACCGCTTCCTCCTGTATTATAGAAAATAAAGGAGTTGGAGCAGCGTCACTGCTTCCTCCTGTATTATATAAAATAAAGGAGTTGGAGCAGCGTTACTGCTTTCTCCTGTATTATAGAAAATAAAGGTGCTGGAGCAGCGTCACCGCTTCCTCCTGGATAAAAGAAAATAAAGGAGCTGGAGCAGCGTCATTGCTTCCTCCAGTATTATAGAAAATAAAGGAGCTGGAGCAGCGTCTCTGCTTCCTTCTGTATTATAGAAAATAAAGGAGCTGGAGCAGCGTCACTGCTTCCTCCTGTATTATAGAAAATAAAGGAGCTTGAGCAGCGTCTCTGCTTCCTCCTGTATTACAGCAAATAAAGGAGCTAGAGCAGCGTCACTGCTTCCTCCTGTATTATAGAAAATAACGGAGCTGGAGCAGCGTCTCTGCTTCCTCCTGAATTATAGAAAATAAAGGAGCTGGAGCAGCGTCTCTGCTTCCTCCTGTATTATAGAAAATAAAGGAGCTGGAGCAGCGTCACTGCTTCCTCCTGTATTATAGAAAATAAAGAAGCCGGAGCAGGGTCACAGCTTCCTCGTGTATTATAGAAAATAAAGGAGCTGGAGCAGCGTCACTGCTTCCTCCTGTATTATAGAAAATAGAGGAGCTGGAGCAGCGTCACCGCTTCCTCCTGTATTATAGAAAATAAAGGAACTGGAGCAGCGTCTCTGCTTTTCCTGTATTATGGAAAATAAAGGAACTGGAGCAGCGTCACTGCTTCCTCCTCTATTATAGAAAATAAAGGAGCTGGAGCAGCGTCACTGCTTCCTCCGGTATTATAGAAAATAAAGGAGTTGGAGCAGCGTCACTGCTTCCTCCTGTATTATAGAAAATAAAGGATCTGGAGCAGCGTCACTGCTTCCTACTGTATTATAGAAAATAAAGGAGTTGGAGCAGCATCACTGCTTCCTCCTGTATTATAGAAAATAAAGGAGCTGGATCAGCCTCACTGCTTCCTCCAGTACGAAAGAAAAGAAAGGACCTGGAGCAGCGTCACTGCTTCCCCCGGTATTATAGAAAATAAAGGAGTTGGAGCAGCGTCACTGCTTTCTCCTGTATTATAGAAAATAAAGGAGTTGGAGCAGCATCACTGCTTCCTCCTGTATTATAGAAAATAAAGGAGCTGGAGCAGCCTCACTGCTTCCTCCTGTTCTATAGAAAATAAAGGAGCTGGAGCAGCGTCAGCGCTTCCTCCTGTATTATAGAAAATAAAGGAGCTGGAGCAGCGTCACTGCTTCCTCCTGTATTATATAAAATAAAGGAGCTGGAGCAGCGTTACTGCTTTCTCCTGTATAAAAGAAAATAAAGGAGCTAGAGCAGCGTCACTGCTTCCTCCTGTATAAAAGAAAATAAAGGAGCTAGAGCAGCGTCTCTGCATCCTCCTGTATTATAGAAAATAAAGGACCTGCAGCAGCGTCACTTCTGCCTCCTGAATTATAGAAAATAAAGGAGCTGGAGCAGCGTCATTGCTTCCTCCAGTATTATAGAAAATAAAGGAGCTGGAGCAGCGTCTCTGCTTCCTCCTGTATTATAGAAAATAAAGGAGCTGGAGCAGCGTCACTGCTTCCTCCTGTATTATAGAAAATAAAGGAGCTTGAGCAGCGTCTCTGCTTCCTCCTGTATTACAGAAAATAAAGGAGCTGGAGCAGCGGCACCGCTTCCTCCTGTATTATACAAAATAAAGGAGCTGGAGCAGCGTCACTGCTTCCTCCTGTATTTTAGAAAATAAAGGAGCTGGAGCAGCGTCACTGCTTCCTCCTGTATTATAGAAAATAAAGGAGTTGGAGCAGCGTCACTGCTTCCTCCTGTATTATAGAAAATAAAGGAGTTGGAGCAGCGTCTCTGCTTCCTCCTGTATTATAGAAAATAAAGGACATGGAGCAGCGTCACTGCTTCCCCCGGTATTATAGAAAATAAAGGAGTTGGAGCAGCGTCACTGCTTCCTCCTGTATTATAGAAAATAAAGGAGCTGGAGCAGCCTCACTGCTTCCTCCTGTATTATAGAAAATAAAGGAGTTGGAGCAGCGTCACTGCTTCCTCCGGTATTATAGAAAATAAAGGAGTTGGTGCAGCGTCACTGCTTCCTCCTGTATTATAGAAAATGAAGGAGCTGGAGCAGCCTCACTGCTTCCTCCTGTACTATAGAAAATAAAGGAGTTGGAGCAGCGTCACTGCTTCCCCCGGTATTTTAGAAAATAATGGAGTTGGAGCAGCGTCACTGCTTCCTCCTGTATTATAGAAAATATAGGAGTTGGAGCAGCAACACTGCTTCCTCCTGTATTATAGAAAATAAAGGAGCTGGAGCAGCCTCACTGCTTCCTCCTGTACTATAGAAAATAAAGGAGCTGGAGCAGCGTCACCGCTTCCTCCTGTATTATAGAAAATAAAGGAGCTGGAGCAGCGTCACCGCTTCCTCCTGTATTATAGAAAATAAAGGAGCTGGAGCAGCGTCACTGCTTCCTCGTGTATTATAGAAAATAAAGGAGCTGCAGCAGCGTCACTGCTTCCTGCTGTATTATAGAAAATAAAGGAGCTGGAGCAGCGTCTCTGCTTCCTCCTGTATTATATAAAATAAAGGAGCTGGAGCAGCGTTACTGCTTTCTCCTGTATTACAGAAAATAAAGGAGCTGGAGCAGCGTCACCGCTTCCTCCTGGATAAAAGAAAATAAAGGAGCTAGAGCAGCGTCTCTGCATCCTCCTGTATTATAGAAAATAAAGGAGCTGCAGCAGCGTCACTTCTGCCTCCTGAATTATAGAAAATAAAGGAGCTGGAGCAGCGTCATTGCTTCCTCCAGTATTATAGAAAATAAAGGAGCTGGAGCAGCGTCTCTGCTTCCTCCTGTGTTATAGAAAATAAAGGAGCTGGAGCAGCGTCTCTGCTTCCTCCTGAATTATAGAAAATCAAGGAGCTGGAGCAGCGTCTCTGCTTCCTCCTGTATTATAGAAAATAAAGGAGCTGGAGCAGCGTCACTGCTTCCTCCTGTATTATAGAAAATAAAGAAGCCGGAGCAGGGTCACAGCTTCCTCGTGTATTATAGAAAATAAAGGAGCTGGAGCAGCGTCACTGCTTCCTCCTGTATTATAGAAAATAAAGGAGCTGGAGCAGCGTCACTGCTTCCTCCTGTATTATAGAAAATAAAGAAGCTGAAGCAGCGTCACTGCTTCCTCCTGTATTATAGAAAATAAAGGAGCTGGAGGAGCGTCACTGCTTCCTCCTGTATTATAGAAAATAAAGGAGCTGGAGCAGCGTCTCTGCTTCCTCCTGAATTATAGAAAATAAAGGAGCTGGAGCAGCGTCTCTGCTTCCTCCTGTATTATAGAAAATAAAGGAGCTGGAGCAGCGTCACTGCTTCCTCCAGTATTATAGAAAATAAAGAAGCCGGAGCAGGGTCACAGCTTCCTCCTGTAATATAGAAAATAAAGGAGCTGGAGCAGCGTCACTGCTTCCTCCTGTATTATAGAAAATAAAGGAGCTGGAGCAGCGTCACTGCTTCCTCCTGTATTATAGAAAATAG
The DNA here is from genome assembly GCF_047496795.1 of Chiloscyllium punctatum. Lineage (NCBI taxonomy): Eukaryota > Metazoa > Chordata > Chondrichthyes > Orectolobiformes > Hemiscylliidae > Chiloscyllium > Chiloscyllium punctatum. Next base: position 70,164,816 of record NC_092751.1, on the reverse strand, counting down.
AGGAGCTGGAGCAGCGTCACTGCTTCCTCCTGTATTATAGAAAATAAAGGAGCTGGAGCAGCGTCACTGCTTCCTCCTGTATTTTAGAAAATAAAGGAGCTGGAGCAGCGTCACTGCTTCCTCCTGTATTTTAGAAAATAAATGATCTGGAGCAGCGTCACTACTTCCTCCTGTATTATAGAAAATAAAGGAGTTGGAGCAGCGTCACTGCTTCCTCCTGTATTATAGAAAATAAAGGAGCTGGAGCAGCGTCACCGCTTCCTCCTTTATAAAACAAAATAAAGGAGCTAGAGCAGCGTCTCTGCTTCCTCCTGTATTATAGAAAAGAACGGAGTTGGAGCAGCGTCACTGCTTCCTCCGGTATTATAGAAAATAAAGGAGTTGGAGCAGCGTCTCTGCTTCCTCCTGTATTATAGAAAATAAAGGAGCTGGAGCAGCCTCACTGCTTCCTCCTGTACTATAGAAAATAAAGGAGTTGGAGCAGCGTCACTGCTTCCTCCTGTACTATAGAAAATAAAGGACCTGGAGCAGCGTCACTGCTTCCCCCGGTATTATAGAAAATAATGGAGTTGGAGCAGCGTCACTGCTTCCTCCTGTATTATAGAAAATATAGGAGTTGGAGCAGCATCACTGCTTCCTCCTGTATTATAGAAAATAAAGGAGCTGGAGCAGCCTCACTGCTTCCTCCTGTACTATAGAAAATAAAGGAGCTGGAGCAGCGTCACCGCTTCCTCCTGTATTATAGAAAATAAAGGAGTTGGAGCAGCGTCACTGCTTCCTCCTGTATTATATAAAATAAAGGAGTTGGAGCAGCGTTACTGCTTTCTCCTGTATTATAGAAAATAAAGGTGCTGGAGCAGCGTCACCGCTTCCTCCTGGATAAAAGAAAATAAAGGAGCTGGAGCAGCGTCATTGCTTCCTCCAGTATTATAGAAAATAAAGGAGCTGGAGCAGCGTCTCTGCTTCCTTCTGTATTATAGAAAATAAAGGAGCTGGAGCAGCGTCACTGCTTCCTCCTGTATTATAGAAAATAAAGGAGCTTGAGCAGCGTCTCTGCTTCCTCCTGTATTACAGCAAATAAAGGAGCTAGAGCAGCGTCACTGCTTCCTCCTGTATTATAGAAAATAACGGAGCTGGAGCAGCGTCTCTGCTTCCTCCTGAATTATAGAAAATAAAGGAGCTGGAGCAGCGTCTCTGCTTCCTCCTGTATTATAGAAAATAAAGGAGCTGGAGCAGCGTCACTGCTTCCTCCTGTATTATAGAAAATAAAGAAGCCGGAGCAGGGTCACAGCTTCCTCGTGTATTATAGAAAATAAAGGAGCTGGAGCAGCGTCACTGCTTCCTCCTGTATTATAGAAAATAGAGGAGCTGGAGCAGCGTCACCGCTTCCTCCTGTATTATAGAAAATAAAGGAACTGGAGCAGCGTCTCTGCTTTTCCTGTATTATGGAAAATAAAGGAACTGGAGCAGCGTCACTGCTTCCTCCTCTATTATAGAAAATAAAGGAGCTGGAGCAGCGTCACTGCTTCCTCCGGTATTATAGAAAATAAAGGAGTTGGAGCAGCGTCACTGCTTCCTCCTGTATTATAGAAAATAAAGGATCTGGAGCAGCGTCACTGCTTCCTACTGTATTATAGAAAATAAAGGAGTTGGAGCAGCATCACTGCTTCCTCCTGTATTATAGAAAATAAAGGAGCTGGATCAGCCTCACTGCTTCCTCCAGTACGAAAGAAAAGAAAGGACCTGGAGCAGCGTCACTGCTTCCCCCGGTATTATAGAAAATAAAGGAGTTGGAGCAGCGTCACTGCTTTCTCCTGTATTATAGAAAATAAAGGAGTTGGAGCAGCATCACTGCTTCCTCCTGTATTATAGAAAATAAAGGAGCTGGAGCAGCCTCACTGCTTCCTCCTGTTCTATAGAAAATAAAGGAGCTGGAGCAGCGTCAGCGCTTCCTCCTGTATTATAGAAAATAAAGGAGCTGGAGCAGCGTCACTGCTTCCTCCTGTATTATATAAAATAAAGGAGCTGGAGCAGCGTTACTGCTTTCTCCTGTATAAAAGAAAATAAAGGAGCTAGAGCAGCGTCACTGCTTCCTCCTGTATAAAAGAAAATAAAGGAGCTAGAGCAGCGTCTCTGCATCCTCCTGTATTATAGAAAATAAAGGACCTGCAGCAGCGTCACTTCTGCCTCCTGAATTATAGAAAATAAAGGAGCTGGAGCAGCGTCATTGCTTCCTCCAGTATTATAGAAAATAAAGGAGCTGGAGCAGCGTCTCTGCTTCCTCCTGTATTATAGAAAATAAAGGAGCTGGAGCAGCGTCACTGCTTCCTCCTGTATTATAGAAAATAAAGGAGCTTGAGCAGCGTCTCTGCTTCCTCCTGTATTACAGAAAATAAAGGAGCTGGAGCAGCGGCACCGCTTCCTCCTGTATTATACAAAATAAAGGAGCTGGAGCAGCGTCACTGCTTCCTCCTGTATTTTAGAAAATAAAGGAGCTGGAGCAGCGTCACTGCTTCCTCCTGTATTATAGAAAATAAAGGAGTTGGAGCAGCGTCACTGCTTCCTCCTGTATTATAGAAAATAAAGGAGTTGGAGCAGCGTCTCTGCTTCCTCCTGTATTATAGAAAATAAAGGACATGGAGCAGCGTCACTGCTTCCCCCGGTATTATAGAAAATAAAGGAGTTGGAGCAGCGTCACTGCTTCCTCCTGTATTATAGAAAATAAAGGAGCTGGAGCAGCCTCACTGCTTCCTCCTGTATTATAGAAAATAAAGGAGTTGGAGCAGCGTCACTGCTTCCTCCGGTATTATAGAAAATAAAGGAGTTGGTGCAGCGTCACTGCTTCCTCCTGTATTATAGAAAATGAAGGAGCTGGAGCAGCCTCACTGCTTCCTCCTGTACTATAGAAAATAAAGGAGTTGGAGCAGCGTCACTGCTTCCCCCGGTATTTTAGAAAATAATGGAGTTGGAGCAGCGTCACTGCTTCCTCCTGTATTATAGAAAATATAGGAGTTGGAGCAGCAACACTGCTTCCTCCTGTATTATAGAAAATAAAGGAGCTGGAGCAGCCTCACTGCTTCCTCCTGTACTATAGAAAATAAAGGAGCTGGAGCAGCGTCACCGCTTCCTCCTGTATTATAGAAAATAAAGGAGCTGGAGCAGCGTCACCGCTTCCTCCTGTATTATAGAAAATAAAGGAGCTGGAGCAGCGTCACTGCTTCCTCGTGTATTATAGAAAATAAAGGAGCTGCAGCAGCGTCACTGCTTCCTGCTGTATTATAGAAAATAAAGGAGCTGGAGCAGCGTCTCTGCTTCCTCCTGTATTATATAAAATAAAGGAGCTGGAGCAGCGTTACTGCTTTCTCCTGTATTACAGAAAATAAAGGAGCTGGAGCAGCGTCACCGCTTCCTCCTGGATAAAAGAAAATAAAGGAGCTAGAGCAGCGTCTCTGCATCCTCCTGTATTATAGAAAATAAAGGAGCTGCAGCAGCGTCACTTCTGCCTCCTGAATTATAGAAAATAAAGGAGCTGGAGCAGCGTCATTGCTTCCTCCAGTATTATAGAAAATAAAGGAGCTGGAGCAGCGTCTCTGCTTCCTCCTGTGTTATAGAAAATAAAGGAGCTGGAGCAGCGTCTCTGCTTCCTCCTGAATTATAGAAAATCAAGGAGCTGGAGCAGCGTCTCTGCTTCCTCCTGTATTATAGAAAATAAAGGAGCTGGAGCAGCGTCACTGCTTCCTCCTGTATTATAGAAAATAAAGAAGCCGGAGCAGGGTCACAGCTTCCTCGTGTATTATAGAAAATAAAGGAGCTGGAGCAGCGTCACTGCTTCCTCCTGTATTATAGAAAATAAAGGAGCTGGAGCAGCGTCACTGCTTCCTCCTGTATTATAGAAAATAAAGAAGCTGAAGCAGCGTCACTGCTTCCTCCTGTATTATAGAAAATAGAGGAGCTGGAGCAGCGTCACCGCTTCCTCCTGTATTATAGAAAATAAAGGAACTGGAGCAGCGTCTCTGCTTCTCCTGTATTATGGAAAATAAAGGAACTGGAGCAGCGTCACTGCTTCCTCCTGTATTATAGAAAATAAAGGAGCTGGAGCAGCGTCACTGCTTCCTCCGGTATTATAGAAAATAAAGGAGTTGGAGCAGCGTCACTGCTTCCTCCTGTATTATAGAAAATAAAGGATCTGGAGCAGCGTCACTGCTTCCTCCTGTATTATAGAAAATAAAGGAGTTGGAGTAGCATCACTGCTTCCTCCTGTATTATAGAAAATAAAGGAGCTGGATCAGCCTCACTGCTTCCTCCAGTACTATAGAAAATAAAGGACCTGGAGCAGCGTCACTGCTTCCCCCGGTATTATAGAAAATAAAGGAGTTGGAGCAGCGTCACTGCTTTCTCCTGTATTATAGAAAATAAAGGAGTTGGAGCAGCATCACTGCTTCCTCCTGTATTATAGAAAATAAAGGAGCTGGAGCAGCCTCACTGCTTCCTCCTGTTCTATAGATAATAAAGGAGCTGGAGCAGCGTCACCGCTTCCTCCTGTATGATAGAAAATAAAGGAGCTGGAGCAGTGTCACTGCTTCCTCCTGTACTATATAAAATAAAGGAGCTGGAGCAGCGTTACTGCTTCCTCCTGTATTATAGAAAATAAAGGACCTGGAGCAGCGTCACTGCTTCCTCCTGTATTATAGAAAATAAAGGAGCTTGAGCAGCGTCTCTGCTTCCTCCTGTATTACAGAAAATAAAGGAGCTGGAGGAGCGTCACTGCTTCCTCCTGTATTATAGAAAATAAAGGAGCTGGAGCAGCGTCTCTGCTTCCTCCTGAATTATAGAAAATAAAGGAGCTGGAGCAGCGTCTCTGCTTCCTCCTGTATTATAGAAAATAAAGGAGCTGGAGCAGCGTCACTGCTTCCTCCAGTATTATAGAAAATAAAGAAGCCGGAGCAGGGTCACAGCTTCCTCCTGTATTATAGAAAATAAAGGAGCTGGAGCAGCGTCTCTGCTTCCTCCTGTATTATAGAAAATAAAGTAGCTGGAGCAGCGTCACTGCTTCCTCCTGTATTATAGAAAATAAAGAAGCCGGAGCAGGGTCACAGCTTCCTCCTGTATTATAGAAAATAAAGGAGCTGGAGCAGCGTCACTGCTTCCTCCTGTATTATAGAAAATAAAGGAGCTGGAGCAGCGTCACTGCTTCCTCCTGTATTATAGAAAATAGAGGAGCTGGAGCAGCGTCACCGCTTCCTCCTGTATTATAGAAAATAAAGGAACTGGAGCAGCGTCACTGCTTCCTCCTGTATTATAGAAAATAAAGGAGCTGGAGCAGCGTCACTGCTTCCTCCGGTATTATAGAAAATAAAGGAGTTGGAGCAGCGTCACTGCTTCCTCCTGTATTATAGAAAATAAAGGATCTGGAGCAGCGTCACTGCTTCCTCCTGTATTATAGAAAATAAAGGAGCTGGAGCAGCGTCACTGCTTCCTCCTGTATTTTAGAAAATAAAGGAGCTGGAGCAGCGTCACTGCTTCCTCCTGTATTTTAGAAAATAAATGATCTGGAGCAGCGTCACTACTTCCTCCTGTATTATAGAAAATAAAGGAGTTGGAGCCGCGTCACTGCTTCCTCCTGTATTATAGAAAATAAAGGAGCTGGAGCAGCGTCACCGCTTCCTCCTGTATAAAACAAAATAAAGGAGCTAGAGCAGCGTCTCTGCTTCCTCCTGTATTATAGAAAAGAACGGAGTTGGAGCAGCGTCACTGCTTCCTCCGGTATTATAGAAAATAAAGGAGTTGGAGCAGCGTCTCTGCTTCCTCCTGTATTATAGAAAATAAAGGAGCTGGAGCAGCCTCACTGCTTCCTCCTGTACTATAGAAAATAAAGGACCTGGAGCAGCGTCACTGCTTCCCCCGGTATTATAGAAAATAAAGGAGTTGGAGCAGCGTCACTGCTTCCTCCTGTATTATAGAAAATAAAGGAGCTGGAGCAGCCTCACTGCTTCCTCCTGTATTATAGAAAATAAAGGAGTTGGAGCAGCGTCACTGCTTCCTCCGGTATTATAGAAAATAAAGGAGTTGGAGCAGCGTCACTGCTTCCTCCTCTATTATAGAAAATGAAGGAGCTGGAGCAGCCTCACTGCTTCCTCCTGTACTATAGAAAATAAAGGACCTGGAGCAGCGTCACTGCTTCCCCCGGTATTATAGAAAATAATGGAGTTGGAGCAGCGTCACTGCTTCCTCCTGTATTATAGAAAATATAGGAGTTGGAGCAGCATCACTGCTTCCTCCTGTATTATAGAAAATAAAGGAGCTGGAGCAGCCTCACTGCTTCCTCCTGTACTATAGAAAATAAAGGAGCTGGAGCAGCGTCACCGCTTCCTCCTGTATTATAGAAAATAAAGGAGTTGGAGCAGCGTCACTGCTTCCTCCTGTATTATATAAAATAAAGGAGTTGGAGCAGCGTTACTGCTTTCTCCTGTATTATAGAAAATAAAGGTGCTGGAGCAGCGTCACCGCTTCCTCCTGGATAAAAGAAAATAAAGGAGCTAGAGCAGCGTCTCTGCATCCTCCTGTATTATAGAAAATAAAGGAGCTGCAGCAGCGTCACTTCTGCCTCCTGAATTATAGAAAATAAAGGAGCTGGAGCAGCGTCATTGCTTCCTCCAGTATTATAGAAAATAAAGGAGCTGGAGCAGCGTCTCTGCTTCCTTCTGTATTATAGAAAATAAAGGAGCTGGAGCAGCGTCACTGCTTCCTCCTGTATTATAGAAAATAAAGGAGCTTGAGCAGCGTCTCTGCTTCCTCCTGTATTACAGAAAATAAAGGAGCTAGAGCAGCGTCACTGCTTCCTCCTGTATTATAGAAAATAACGGAGCTGGAGCAGCGTCTCTGCTTCCTCCTGAATTATAGAAAATAAAGGAGCTGGAGCAGCGTCTCTGCTTCCTCCTGTATTATAGAAAATAAAGGAGCTGGAGCAGCGTCACTGCTTCCTCCTGTATTATAGAAAATAAAGAAGCCGGAGCAGGGTCACAGCTTCCTCGTGTATTATAGAAAATAAAGGAGCTGGAGCAGCGTCACTGCTTCCTCCTGTATTATTGAAAATAGAGGAGCTGGAGCAGCGTCACCGCTTCCTCCTGTATTATAGAAAATAAAGGAACTGGAGCAGCGTCTCTGCTTTTCCTGTATTATGGAAAATAAAGGAACTGGAGCAGCGTCACTGCTTCCTCCTCTATTATAGAAAATAAAGGAGCTGGAGCAGCGTCACTGCTTCCTCCGGTATTATAGAAAATAAAGGAGTTGGAGCAGCGTCACTGCTTCCTCCTGTATTATAGAAAATAAAGGATCTGGAGCAGCGTCACTGCTTCCTACTGTATTATAGAAAATAAAGGAGTTGGAGCAGCATCACTGCTTCCTCCTGTATTATAGAAAATAAAGGAGCTGGATCAGCCTCACTGCTTCCTCCAGTACGAAAGAAAAGAAAGGACCTGGAGCAGCGTCACTGCTTCCCCCGGTATTATAGAAAATAAAGGAGTTGGAGCAGCGTCACTGCTTTCTCCTGTATTATAGAAAATAAAGGAGTTGGAGCAGCATCACTGCTTCCTCCTGTATTATAGAAAATAAAGGAGCTGGAGCAGCCTCACTGCTTCCTCCTGTTCTATAGAAAATAAAGGAGCTGGAGCAGCGTCAGCGCTTCCTCCTGTATTATAGAAAATAAAGGAGCTGGAGCAGCGTCACTGCTTCCTCCTGTATTATATAAAATAAAGGAGCTGGAGCAGCGTTACTGCTTTCTCCTGTATAAAAGAAAATAAAGGAGCTAGAGCAGCGTCACTGCTTCCTCCTGTATAAAAGAAAATAAAGGAGCTAGAGCAGCGTCTCTGCATCCTCCTGTATTATAGAAAATAAAGGACCTGCAGCAGCGTCACTTCTGCCTCCTGAATTATAGAAAATAAAGGAGCTGGAGCAGCGTCATTGCTTCCTCCAGTATTATAGAAAATAAAGGAGCTGGAGCAGCGTCTCTGCTTCCTCCTGTATTATAGAAAATAAAGGAGCTGGAGCAGCGTCACTGCTTCCTCCTGTATTATAGAAAATAAAGGAGCTTGAGCAGCGTCTCTGCTTCCTCCTGTATTACAGAAAATAAAGGAGCTGGAGCAGCGGCACCGCTTCCTCCTGTATTATACAAAATAAAGGAGCTGGAGCAGCGTCTCTGCTTCTTCCTGAATTATAGAAAATAAAGAAGCTGGAGCAGCGTCTCTGCTTCCTCCTGTATTATAGAAAATAAAGGAGCTGGAGCAGCGTCACTGCATCCTCCTGTATTACAGAAAATAAAGGAGCTGGAGCAGCGTCACTGCTTCCTCCTGTATTATAGAAAATAAAGGAGCTGGAGCAGCATCACTGCTTCCTCCTGTATTATAGAAAATAAAGGAGCTGGATCAGCCTCACTGCTTCCTCCTGTACTATAGAAAATAAAGGACCTGGAGCAGCGTCACCGCTTCCTCCTGTATAATAGAAAATAAAGAAGCTGGTGCAGCGTTACTGCTTTCTCCTGTATTATAGAAAATAAAGGAGCTGGAGCAGCGTCACAGCTTCCTCCTGTATAAAAGAAAATAAAGGAGCTAGAGCAGCGTCTCTGCTTCCTCCTGTATTACAGAAAATAAAGGAGCTGGAGCCGCGTCACAGCATCCTCCTGTATTATAGAAAATAAAGGAGTTGGAGCAGCGTCACTGCTTCCTCCTGAATTATAGAAAATAAAGGAGCTGGAGCAGCGTCACTGCTTCCTCCTGAATTATAGAAAATAAAGGAGCTGGAGCAGCGTCACTGCTTCCTCCTGTATTATAGAAAATAAAGGAGCTGGAGCAGCGTCACTGCTTCCTCCTGAATTATAGAAAATAAAGGAGCTGGAGCAGCGTCACTGCTTCCTGCTGTATTATAGAAAATAAAGGAGCTGGAGCAGCGTCACTGCTTCCTCCTGTATTACAGAAAATAAAGGAGCCGGAGCTGCTTCACTGCTTCCTCCTTTCTTATAGAAAATAAAGGAGGTGGAGCAGCGTCACTGCTTCCTCCTGTATTATCGAAAATAAAGGAGCTGGAGCAGCGTCACTGCTTCCTCCTGTATTATAGAAAATAAAGGAGCTGGAGCAGCGTCACCGCTTCCTCCTGTATTATAGAAAATAAAGGAGCTGGAGCAGCGTCACCGCTTCCTCCTGTATTATAGAAAATAAAGGAGGTGGAGCAGCGTCACCGCTTCCTCCTGTATTATCGAAAATAAAGGAGCTGGAGCAGCGTCACTGCTTCCTCCTGTATTATAGAAAATAAAGGAGCTGGAGCAGCGTCTCTGCTTCCTCCTGTATTATAGAAAATAAAGGAGCTGGAGCAGCGTCTCTGCTTCCTCCTGTATTATAGAAAATAAAGGAGCTGGAGCAGCGTCTCTGCTTCCTCCTATATTATAGAAAATAAAGGAGCTGGAGCAGCGTCACTGCCTCCTCCGGTATTATAGAAAATAAAGGAGCTGGAGCAGCGTCTCTGCTTCCTCCTGTATTAGAGAAAATAAAGGAGCTGGAGCAGCGTCTCTGCTTCCTCCTGTATTATAGAAAATAAAGGAGCTGGAGCAGCCTCACTGCTTCCTCCTGTATTATAGAAAATAAAGGAGTTGGAGCAGCATCACTGCTTCCTCCTGTATTATAGAAAATAAAGGAGCTGGAGCAGCGTCACCGCTTCCTCCGGTATTATGGAAAATAATGGAGTTGGAGCAGCGTCACCGCTTCCTCCGGTATTATAGAAAAGAAAGGAGTTGGAGCAGCGTCACTGCTTCCTCCTGTATTATAGAAAATAAAGGAGTTGGAGCAGCGTCACTGCTTCCTCCTGTATTATAGAAAATAAAGGAGCTGGAGCAGCGTCACTGCCTCCTCCCGTATTATAGAAAATAAAGGAGCTGGAGCAGCGTCACTGCTTCCTCCTGTATTATAGAAAATAAAGGAGCTGGAGCAGCGTCACTGCCTCCTCCGGTATTATAGAAAATAAAGGAGATGGAGCAGCGTCACTGCTTCCTCCTGTATTATAGAAAATAAAGGAGCTGGAGCAGCGTCACGGCTTCCTCCTGTATTATAGAAAATAAAGGAGTTGGAGCAGCGTCACTGCTTCCTCCCGTATTATAGAAAATAAAGGAGCTGGAGCAGCGTCACCGCTTCGTCCTGTATTATAGAAAATAAAGGAGCTGGAGCAGCGTCACTGCTTCATCCTGTATTATAGAAAATAAAGGAGCTGGAGCAGCGTCATTACTTCCTCCAGTATTATAGAAAATAAAGGAGCTGGAGCAGCGTCTCTCCTTCCTCCTGTATTATAGAAAATAAAGGAGCTGGAGCAGCGTCTCTGCTTCCTCCTGTATTATAGAAAATAAAGGAGCTTGAGCAGCGTCTCTGCTTCCTCCTGTATTACAGAAAATAAAGGAGCTGGAGCAGCCTCACTGCTTCCTCCTGAATTATAGAAAATAAAGTAGCTGGAGCAGCGTCACTGCTTCCTCCTGAAATATAGAAAATAAAGGAGCTGGAGCAGCGTCTCTGCTTCCTCCTGTATTATAGAAAATAAAGGAGCTGGAGCAGCGTCACTGCCTCCTCCGGTATTATAGAAAATAAAGGAGCTGGAGCAGCGTCTCTGCTTCCTCCTGTATTATAGAAAATAAAGGAGCTGGAGCAGCGTGTCTGCTTCCTCCTGTATTATAGAAAATAAAGGAGCTGGAGCAGCCTCACTGCTTCCTCCTGTATTATAGAAAATAAAGGAGTTGGAGCAGCATCACTGCTTCCTCCTGTATTATAGAAAATAAAGGAGCTGGAGAAGCGTCACCGCTTCCTCCGGTATTATAGAAAATAAAGGAGCTGGAGCAGCGTCTCTGCTTCCTCCTGTATTACAGAAAATAAAGGAGCTGGAACAGCGTCACTGCTTCCTCCTGTATTATAGAAAATAAATGAACTGGAGCAGCGTCTCTGCTTCCTCCTGTATTACAGAAAATAAAGGAGCTGGAGCAGCGTCACTGCTTCCTCCTGTATTATAGAAAATAAAGGAGCTGGAACAGCGTCACTGCTTCCTCCTGTATTATAGAAAATACATGAACTGGAGCAGCGTCTCTGCTTCCTCCTGTATTACAGAAAATAAAGGAGCTGGAGCAGCGTCTCTGCTTCCTCCTGCGTTATAGAAAATAAAGGAGCTGGAGCAGCGTCTCTGCTTCCTCCTGTACTATAGAAAATAAAGGAGCTGGAGCAGCGTCACTGCTTCCTCCTGTATTATAGAAAATAAAGGAGCTGGGGCAGCGTCACTGCTTCCTCCTGTATTATAGAAAATAAAGGAGCTGGAGCAGCGTTACTGCTTCCTCCTGTATTATAGAAAATAAAGGAGCAGGAGCAGCGTCACTGCTTCCTCCTGTATGATAGAAAATAAAGGAGCTGGAGCAGCGTCTCTGCTTCCTCCTGTATTATAGAAAATAAAGGAGCTGGAGCAGCGTCACTGCTTCCTCCTGTATTATAGAAAATAAAGAAGCTGGAACAGGGTCACTGCTTCCTCCTGTATTATAGAAAATAAAAGAGCTGGGGCAGCGTCACTGCTTCCTCCTGTATTATAGAAAATAATGGAGCTGGAGCAGCGTCACTCCTTCTCCTGTGTTATACAAAATAAAGGGGCTGGAGCAGCGTCACTGCATCCTCCTGTATTGTAGAAAATAAAGGAGCTGGAGCAGCATCTCTGCTTCCTCCTGTACTATAGAAAATAAAGGAGCTGGAGCAGCGTTACTGCTTCCTCCTGTATTATAGAAAATAAAGGAGCTGGAGCAGCCTCACTGCTTCCTCCTGTACTATAGAAAATAAAGGAGCTGGAGCAGCGTCACTGCTTCCTCCTGTATTATAGAAAATAAAGGAGCTGGAGCAGCGTCACTGCTTCCTCCTGTATTATAGAAAATAAAGGAGCTGGAGCAGCGTCACCGCTTCCTCCTGTATTATAGAAAATAAAGGAGCTGGAGCAGCGTCACTGCTTCCTCCTGTACAAAAGAAAATAATGGAGCTGGAGCAGCCTCACTGCTTCCTCCTGTATTATAGAAAATAAAGGAGCTGGAGCAGCGGCACTGCTTCCTCCTGTACAAAAGAAAATAAAGTTGCTGGAGCAGCCTCACTGCTTCCTCCTGTATTATACAAAATAAAGGAGCTGGAGCAGCCTCACTGCTTCCTCCTGTACAAAAGAAAATAAAGGAGCTGGAGCAGCCTCACTGCTTCCTCCTGTACTATAGAAAATAAAGGACCTGGCGCAGCGTCACTGCTTCCGCCGGTATTATAGAAAATAAAGGAGTTGGAGCAGCGTCACTGCTTCCTCCTGTATTATAGAAAATAAAGGAGTTGGAGCAGCATCACTGCTTCCTCCTGTATTATAGAAAATAAAGGAGCTGGAGCAGCGTCACCGCTTCCTCCTGTATTATAGAATATAAAGGAGCTGGAGCAGCATCACTGCTTCCTCCTGTACAAAAGAAAATAATGGAGCTGGAGCAGCCTCACTGCTTCCTCCTGTATTATAGAAAATAAAGGAGCTGGAGCAGCGGCACTGCTTCCTCCTGTACAAAAGAAAATAAAGGAGCTGGAGCAGCCTCACTGCTTCCTCCTGTATTATAGAAAATAAAGGAGCTGGAGCAGAGTCACTGCTTCCTCCTGTATTATAGAAAATAAAGGAGCTGGAGCAGCGTCTCTGCTTCCTCCTGTATTACAGAAAATAAAGGAGCTGGAACAGCGTCACTGCTTCCTCCTGTATTATAGAAAATAAATGAACTGGAGCAGCGTCTCTGCTTCCTCCTGTATTACAGAAAATAAAGGAGCTGGAGCAGCGTCACTGCTTCCTCCTGTATTATATAAAAAAAAGGAGCTGGAACAGCGTCACTGCTTCCTGCTGTATTATAGAAAATACATGAACTGGAGCAGCGTCTCTGCTTCCTCCTGTATTACAGAAAATAAAGGAGCTGGAGCAGCGTCTCTGCTTCCTCCTGCGTTATAGAAAATAAAGGAGCTGGAGCAGCGTCTCTGCTTCCTCCTGTACTATAGAAAATAAAGGAGCTGGAGCAGCGTCACTGCTTCCTCCTGTATTATAGAAAATAAAGGAGCTGGGGCAGCGTCACTGCTTCCTCCTGTATTATAGAAAATAAAGGAGCTGGAGCAGCGTTACTGCTTCCTCCGGTATTATGGAAAATAAAGGAGTTGGAGCAGCGTCACCGCTTCCTCCGGTATTATAGAAAATAAAGGAGTTGGAGCAGCGTCACCGCTTCCTCCTGTATTATAGAAAATAAAGGAGTTGGAGCAGCGTCACCGCTTCCTCCTGTATTATAGAAAATAAAGGAGCTGGAGCAGCGTCACTGCCTCCTCCCGTATTATAGAAAATAAAGGAGCTGGAGCAGCGTCACTGCTTCCTCCTGTATTATAGAAAATAAAGGAGCTGGAGCAGCGTCACTGCCTCCTCCGGTATTATAGAAAATAAAGGAGCTGGAGCAGCGTCTCTGCTTCCTCCTGTATTATAGAAAATAAAGGAGCTGGAGCAGCGTCACTGCTTCCTCCTGTATTATAGAAAATAAAGGAGCTGGAGCAGCGTCACTGCCTCCTCCGGTATTATAGAAAATAAAGGAGCTGGAGCAGCGTCTCTGCTTCCTCCTGTATTATAGAAAATAAAGGAGCTGGAGCAGCGTCTCTGCTTCCTCCTGTATTATAGAAAATAAAGGAGCTGGAGCAGCGTCTCTGCTTCCTCCTGTATTATAGAAAATAAAGGAGCTGGAGCAGCGTCACTGCCTCCTCCGGTATTATAGAAAATAAAGGAGCTGGAGCAGCGTCTCTGCTTCCTCCTGTATTATAGAAAATAAAGGAGCTGGAGCAGCGTCTCTGCTTCCTCCTGTATTATAGAAAATAAAGGAGCTGGAGCAGCCTCACTGCTTCCTCCTGTATTATAGAAAATAAAGGAGTTGGAGCAGCATCACTGCTTCCTCCTGTATTATAGAAAATAAAGGAGCTGGAGCAGCGTCACCGCTTCCTCCGGTATTATGGAAAATAAAGGAGTTGGAGCAGCGTCACCGCTTCCTCCGGTATTATAGAAAATAAAGGAGTTGGAGCAGCGTCACTGCTTCCTCCTGTATTATAGAAAATAAAGGAGTTGGAGCAGCGTCACTGCTTCCTCCTGTATTATAGAAAATAAAGGAGCTGGAGCAGCGTCACTGCCTCCTCCCGTATTATAGAAAATAAAGGAGCTGGAGCAGCGTCACTGCTTCCTCCTGTATTATAGAAAATAAAGGAGCTGGAGCAGCGTCACTGCCTCCTCCGGTATTATAGAAAATAAAGGAGATGGAGCAGCGTCACTGCTTCCTCCTGTATTATAGAAAATAAAGGAGCTGGAGCAGCGTCACGGCTTCCTCCTGTATTATAGAAAATAAAGGAGTTGGAGCAGCGTCACTGCTTCCTCCCGTATTATAGAAAATAAAGGAGCTGGAGCAGCGTCACCGCTTCGTCCTGTATTATAGAAAATAAAGGAGCTGGAGCAGCGTCACTGCTTTCTCCTGTATTATCGAAAATAAAGGAGCTGGAGCAGCGTCACTTCTGCATCCTGAATTATAGAAAATAAAGGAGCTGGAGCAGCGTCATTACTTCCTCCAGTATTATAGAAAATAAAGGAGCTGGAGCAGCGTCTCTGCTTCCTCCTGTATTATAGAAAATAAAGGAGCTTGAGCAGCGTCTCTGCTTCCTCCTGTATTACAGAAAATAAAGGAGCTGGAGCAGCCTCACTGCTTCCTCCTGAATTATAGAAAATAAAGTAGCTGGAGCAGCGTCACTGCTTCCTCCTGAAATATAGAAAATAAAGGAGCTGGAGCAGCGTCACTGCTTCCTCCAGTATTGTAGAAAATGAAGGAGCTGGAGCAGCGTCACTTCTTCCTCCTGTATTATAGAAAATAAAGGAGCTGGAGCAGCGTCATTGCTTCCTCCTGTATTTCAGAAAATAAAGGAGCTTGAGCAGAGTCTCTGCTTCCTCCAGTATTGTAGAAAATAAAGGAGCTGGAGCAGCGTCACTTCTTCCTCCTGTATTATAGAAAATAAAGGAGCTGGAGCAGCGTCACTTCTTCCTCCTGTATTACAGAAAATAAAGGAGCTGGAGCAGCCTCACTGCTTCCTCCTGAATTATAGAAAATAAAGGAGCTGGAGCAGCGTCACTGCTTCCTCCTGTATTATAGAAAATAAAGTAGCTGGAGCAGCGTCACTGCTTCCTCCTGAAATATAGAAAATAAAGGAGCTGGAGCAGCGTCACTGCTTCCTCCAGTATTGTAGAAAATGAAGGAGCTGGAGCAGCGTCACTTCTTCCTCCAGTATTATAGAAAATAAAGGAGCTGGAGCAGCGTCACTGCTTCCTCCAGTATTGTAGAAAATGAAGGAGCTGGAGCAGCGTCACTTCGTCCTCCTGTATTATAGAAAATAAAGGAGCTGGAGCAGCGTCATTGCTTCCTCCTGTATTACAGAAAATAAAGGAGCTTGAGCAGAGTCTCTGCTTCCTCCAGTATTGTAGAAAATAAAGGAGCTGGAGCAGCGTCACTTCTTCCTCCTGTATTATAGAAAATAAAGGAGCTGGAGCAGCGTCACTTCTTCCTCCTGTATTACAGAAAATAAAGGAGCTGGAGCAGCCTCACTGCTTCCTCCTGAATTATAGAAAATAAAGGAGCTGGAGCAGCGTCACTGCTTCCTCCTGTATTATAGAAAATAAAGTAGCTGGAGCAGCGTCACTGCTTCCTCCTGAAATATAGAAAATAAAGGAGCTGGAGCAGCGTCACTGCTTCCTCCAGTATTGTAGAAAATGAAGGAGCTGGAGCAGCGTCACTTCTTCCTCCTGTATTATAGAAAATAAAGGAGCTGGAGCAGCGTCATTGCTTCCTCCTGTATTACAGAAAATAAAGGAGCTTGAGCAGAGTCTCTGCTTCCTCCAGTATTGTAGAAAATAAAGGAGCTGGAGCAGCGTCACTTCTTCCTCCTGTATTATAGAAAATAAAGGAGCTGGAGCAGCGTCACTTCTTCCTCCTGTATTATAGAAAACAAAGGAGCTGGAGCAGCGTCACTGCTTCCTCCTGCATTACAGAAAATAAAGGAGCTTGAGCAGAGTCTCTGCTTCCTCCAGTATTGTAGAAAATAAAGGAGCTGGAGCAGCGTCACTTCTTCCGCCTGTATTATGGAAAATAAAGGAGCTGGAGCAGCGTCATTGCTTCCTCCAGTATTATAGAAAATAAAGGAGCTGGAGCAGCGTCACTGCTTCCTCCTGTATTATAGAAAATAGAGGAGCTTGAGCAGCGTCTCTGCTTCCTCCTGTATTACAGAAAATAAAGGAGCTGGAGCCGCGTCACAGCATCCTCCTGTATTATAGAAAATAAAGGAGTTGGAGCAGCGTCACTGCTTCCTCCTGAATTATAGAAAATAAAGGAGCTGGAGCAGCGTCACTGCTTCCTCCTGAATTATAGAAAATAAAGGAGCTGGAGCAGCGTCACTGCTTCCTCCTGTATTATAGAAAATAAAGGAGCTGGAGCAGCGTCACTGCTTCCTCCTGAATTATAGAAAATAAAGGAGCTGGAGCAGCGTCACTGCTTCCTGCTGTATTATAGAAAATAAAGGAGCTGGAGCAGCGTCACTGCTTCCTCCTGTATTACAGAAAATAAAGGAGCCGGAGCTGCTTCACTGCTTCCTCCTTTCTTATAGAAAATAAAGGAGGTGGAGCAGCGTCACTGCTTCCTCCTGTATTATCGAAAATAAAGGAGCTGGAGCAGCGTCACTGCTTCCTCCTGTATTATAGAAAATAAAGGAGCTGGAGCAGCGTCACCGCTTCCTCCTGTATTATAGAAAATAAAGGAGCTGGAGCAGCGTCACCGCTTCCTCCTGTATTATAGAAAATAAAGGAGGTGGAGCAGCGTCACTGCTTCCTCCTGTATTATCGAAAATAAAGGAGCTGGAGCAGCGTCACTGCTTCCTCCTGTATTATAGAAAATAAAGGAGCTGGAGCAGCGTCTCTGCTTCCTCCTGTATTATAGAAAATAAAGGAGCTGGAGCAGCGTCTCTGCTTCCTCCTGTATTATAGAAAATAAAGGAGCTGGAGCAGCGTCTCTGCTTCCTCCTGTATTATAGAAAATAAAGGAGCTGGAGCAGCGTCACTGCCTCCTCCGGTATTATAGAAAATAAAGGAGCTGGAGCAGCGTCTCTGCTTCCTCCTGTATTAGAGAAAATAAAGGAGCTGGAGCAGCGTCTCTGCTGCCTCCTGTATTATAGAAAATAAAGGAGCTGGAGCAGCCTCACTGCTTCCTCCTGTATTATAGAAAATAAAGGAGTTGGAGCAGCATCACTGCTTCCTCCTGTATTATAGAAAATAAAGGAGCTGGAGCAGCGTCACCGCTTCCTCCGGTATTATGGAAAATAAAGGAGTTGGAGCAGCGTCACCGCTTCCTCCGGTATTATAGAAAAGAAAGGAGTTGGAGCAGCGTCACTGCTTCCCCCTGTATTATAGAAAATAAAGGAGTTGGAGCAGCGTCACTGCTTCCTCCTGTATTATAGAAAATAAAGGAGCTGGAGCAGCGTCACTGCCTCCTCCCGTATTATAGAAAATAAAGGAGCTGGAGCAGCGTCACTGCTTCCTCCTGTATTATAGAAAATAAAGGAGCTGGAGCAGCGTCACTGCCTCCTCCGGTATTATAGAAAATAAAGGAGATGGAGCAGCGTCACTGCTTCCTCCTGTATTATAGAAAATAAAGGAGCTGGAGCAGCGTCACGGCTTCCTCCTGTATTATAGAAAATAAAGGAGTTGGAGCAGCGTCACTGCTTCCTCCCGTATTATAGAAAATAAAGGAGCTGGAGCAGCGTCACCGCTTCGTCCTGTATTATAGAAAATAAAGGAGCTGGAGCAGCGTCACTGCTTTCTCCTGTATTATCGAAAATAAAGGAGCTGGAGCAGCGTCACTTCTGCATCCTGAAGTATAGAAAATAAAGGAGCTGGAGCAGCGTCATTACTTCCTCCAGTATTATAGAAAATAAAGGAGCTGGAGCAGCGTCTCTGCTTCCTCCTGTATTATAGAAAATAAAGGAGCTTGAGCAGCGTCTCTGCTTCCTCCTGTATTACAGAAAATAAAGGAGCTGGAGCAGCCTCACTGCTTCCTCCTGAATTATAGAAAATAAAGTAGCTGGAGCAGCGTCACTGCTTCCTCCTGAAATATAGAAAATAAAGGAGCTGGAGCAGCGTCTCTGCTTCCTCCTGTATTATAGAAAATAAAGGAGCTGGAGCAGCGTCACTGCCTCCTCCGGTATTATAGAAAATAAAGGAGCTGGAGCAGCGTCTCTGCTTCCTCCTGTATTATAGAAAATAAAGGAGCTGGAGCAGCGTCTCTGCTTCCTCCTGTATTATAGAAAATAAAGGAGCTGGAGCAGCCTCACTGCTTCCTCCTGTATTATAGAAAATAAAGGAGTTGGAGCAGCATCACTGCTTCCTCCTGTATTATAGAAAATAAAGGAGCTGGAGAAGCGTCACCGCTTCCTCCGGTATTATAGAAAATAAAGGAGCTGGAGCAGCGTCTCTGCTTCCTCCTGTATTACAGAAAATAAAGGAGCTGGAACAGCGTCACTGCTTCCTCCTGTATTATAGAAAATAAATGAACTGGAGCAGCGTCTCTGCTTCCTCCTGTATTACAGAAAATAAAGGAGCTGGAGCAGCGTCACTGCTTCCTCCTGTATTATAGAAAATAAAGGAGCTGGAACAGCGTCACTGCTTCCTCCTGTATTATAGAAAATACATGAACTGGAGCAGCGTCTCTGCTTCCTCCTGTATTACAGAAAATAAAGGAGCTGGAGCAGCGTCTCTGCTTCCTCCTGCGTTATAGAAAATAAAGGAGCTGGAGCAGCGTCTCTGCTTCCTCCTGTACTATAGAAAATAAAGGAGCTGGAGCAGCGTCACTGCTTCCTCCTGTATTATAGAAAATAAAGGAGCTGGGGCAGCGTCACTGCTTCCTCCTGTATTATAGAAAATAAAGGAGCTGGAGCAGCGTTACTGCTTCCTCCTGTATTATAGAAAATAAAGGAGCAGGAGCAGCGTCACTGCTTCCTCCTGTATGATAGAAAATAAAGGAGCTGGAGCAGCGTCTCTGCTTCCTCCTGTATTATAGAAAATAAAGGAGCTGGAGCAGCGTCACTGCTTCCTCCTGTATTATAGAAAATAAAGAAGCTGGAACAGGGTCACTGCTTCCTCCTGTATTATAGAAAATAAAAGAGCTGGGGCAGCGTCACTGCTTCCTCCTGTATTATAGAAAATAATGGAGCTGGAGCAGCGTCACTCCTTCTCCTGTGTTATACAAAATAAAGGGGCTGGAGCAGCGTCACTGCATCCTCCTGTATTGTAGAAAATAAAGGAGCTGGAGCAGCATCTCTGCTTCCTCCTGTACTATAGAAAATAAAGGAGCTGGAGCAGCGTTACTGCTTCCTCCTGTATTATAGAAAATAAAGGAGCTGGAGCAGCCTCACTGCTTCCTCCTGTACTATAGAAAATAAAGGAGCTGGAGCAGCGTCACTGCTTCCTCCTGTATTATAGAAAATAAAGGAGCTGGAGCAGCCTCACTGCTTCCTCCTGTATTATAGAAAATAAAGGAGCTGGAGCAGCGTCACCGCTTCCTCCTGTATTATAGAAAATAAAGGAGCTGGAGCAGCGTCACTGCTTCCTCCTGTACAAAAGAAAATAATGGAGCTGGAGCAGCCTCACTGCTTCCTCCTGTATTATAGAAAATAAAGGAGCTGGAGCAGCGGCACTGCTTCCTCCTGTACAAAAGAAAATAAAGTTGCTGGAGCAGCCTCACTGCTTCCTCCTGTATTATACAAAATAAAGGAGCTGGAGCAGCCTCACTGCTTCCTCCTGTACAAAAGAAAATAAAGGAGCTGGAGCAGCCTCACTGCTTCCTCCTGTACTATAGAAAATAAAGGACCTGGCGCAGCGTCACTGCTTCCGCCGGTATTATAGAAAATAAAGGAGTTGGAGCAGCGTCACTGCTTCCTCCTGTATTATAGAAAATAAAGGAGTTGGAGCAGCATCACTGCTTCCTCCTGTATTATAGAAAATAAAGGAGCTGGAGCAGCGTCACCGCTTCCTCCTGTATTATAGAATATAAAGGAGCTGGAGCAGCGTCACTGCTTCCTCCTGTACAAAAGAAAATAATGGAGCTGGAGCAGCCTCACTGCTTCCTCCTGTATTATAGAAAATAAAGGAGCTGGAGCAGCGGCACTGCTTCCTCCTGTACAAAAGAAAATAAAGGAGCTGGAGCAGCCTCACTGCTTCCTCCTGTATTATAGAAAATAAAGGAGCTGGAGCAGAGTCACTGCTTCCTCCTGTATTATAGAAAATAAAGGAGCTGGAGCAGCGTCTCTGCTTCCTCCTGTATTACAGAAAATAAAGGAGCTGGAACAGCGTCACTGCTTCCTCCTGTATTATAGAAAATAAATGAACTGGAGCAGCGTCTCTGCTTCCTCCTGTATTACAGAAAATAAAGGAGCTGGAGCAGCGTCACTGCTTCCTCCTGTATTATATAAAAAAAAGGAGCTGGAACAGCGTCACTGCTTCCTGCTGTATTATAGAAAATACATGAACTGGAGCAGCGTCTCTGCTTCCTCCTGTATTACAGAAAATAAAGGAGCTGGAGCAGCGTCTCTGCTTCCTCCTGCGTTATAGAAAATAAAGGAGCTGGAGCAGCGTCTCTGCTTCCTCCTGTACTATAGAAAATAAAGGAGCTGGAGCAGCGTCACTGCTTCCTCCTGTATTATAGAAAATAAAGGAGCTGGGGCAGCGTCACTGCTTCCTCCTGTATTATAGAAAATAAAGGAGCTGGAGCAGCGTTACTGCTTCCTCCTGTATTATAGAAAATAAAGGAGCAGGAGCAGCGTCACTGCTTCCTCCTGTATGATAGAAAATAAAGGAGCTGGAGCAGCGTCTCTGCTTCCTCCTGTATTATAGAAAATAAAGGAGCTGGAGCAGCGTCACTGCTTCCTCCTGTATTATAGAAAATAAAGAAGCTGGAACAGGGTCACTGCTTCCTCCTGTATTATAGAAAATAAAAGAGCTGGGGCAGCGTCACTGCTTCCTCCTGTATTATAGAAAATAATGGAGCTGGAGCAGCGTCACTCCTTCTCCTGTATTATAGAAAATAAAGGAGCTGGAGCAGCATCTCTGCTTCCTCCTGTACTATAGAAAATAAAGGAGCTGGAGCAGCGTTACTGCTTCCTCCTGTATTATAGAAAATAAAGGAGCTGGAGCAGCCTCACTGCTTCCTCCTGTACTATAGAAAATAAAGGAGCTGGAGCAGCGTCACTGCTTCCTCCTGTATTATAGAAAATAAAGGAGCTGGAGCAGCGTCACTGCTTCCTCCTGTATTATAGAAAATAAAGGAGCTGGAGCAGCGTCACCGCTTCCTCCTGTATTATAGAAAATAAAGGAGCTGGAGCAGCGTCACTGCTTCCTCCTGTACAAAAGAAAATAATGGAGCTGGAGCAGCCTCACTGCTTCCTCCTGTATTATAGAAAATAAAGGAGCTGGAGCAGCGGCACTGCTTCCTCCTGTACAAAAGAAAATAAAGTTGCTGGAGCAGCCTCACTGCTTCCTCCTGTATTATACAAAATAAAGGAGCTGGAGCAGCCTCACTGCTTCCTCCTGTACAAAAGAAAATAAAGGAGCTGGAGCAGCCTCACTGCTTCCTCCTGTACTATAGAAAATAAAGGACCTGGCGCAGCGTCACTGCTTCCGCCGGTATTATAGAAAATAAAGGAGTTGGAGCAGCGTCACTGCTTCCTCCTGTATTATAGAAAATAAAGGAGTTGGAGCAGCATCACTGCTTCCTCCTGTATTATAGAAAATAAAGGAGCTGGAGCAGCCTCACTGCTTCCTCCTGTACTATAGAATATAAAGGAGCTGGAGCAGCGTCACTGCTTCCTCCTGTATTATAGAAAATAAAGGAGCTGGAGCAGCGTCACTGCTTCCTGCTGTATTATAGAAAATAAAGGAGCTGGAGCAGCGTCACCGCTTCCTCCTGTATTATAGAAAATAAAGGAGCTGGAGCAGCGTCACTGCTTCCTCCTGTACAAAAGAAAATAATGGAGCTGGAGCAGCCTCACTGCTTCCTCCTGTATTATAGAAAATAAAGGAGCTGGAGCAGCGGCACTGCTTCCTCCTGTACAAAAGAAAATAAAGGAGCTGGAGCAGCCTCACTGCTTCCTCCTGTATTATAGAAAATAAAGGAGCTGGAGCAGCCTCACTGCTTCCTCCTGTACAAAAGAAAATAAAGGAGCTGGAGCAGCCTCACTGCTTCCTCCTGTACTATAGTAAATAAAGGACCTGGCGCAGCGTCACTGCTTCCTCCGGTATTATAGAAAATAAAGGAGTTGGAGCAGCGTCACTGCTTCCTCCTGTTTTATAGAAAATAAAGGAGTTGGAGCAGCATCACTGCTTCCTCTTGTATTATAGAAAATAAAGGAGCTGGAGCAGCCTCACTGCTTCCTCCTGTACTATAGAAAATAAAGGAGCTGGAGCAGCGTCACCGCTTCCTCCTGTATTATAGAAAATAAAGGAGGTGGAACAGCGTCACTGCTTCCTCCTGTATTATCGAAAATAAAGAAGCTGGAGCAGCGTCACTGCTTCCTCCTGTATTATAGAAAATAAAGGAGTTGGAGCAGCATCACTGCTTCCTCCTGTATTATAGAAAATAAAGGAGCTGGAGCAGCCTCACTGCTTCCTCCTGTACTATAGAAAATAAAGGAGCTGGAGCAGCGTCACTGCTTCCTCCTGTATTATAGAAAATAAAGGAGCTGGAGCAGCGTCACTGCTTCCTCCTGTATTATAGAAAATAAAGGAGCTGGAGCAGCGTCACCGCTTCCTCCTGTATTATAGAAAATAAAGGAGCTGGAGCAGCGTCACTGCTTCCTCCTGTACAAAAGAAAATAATGGAGCTGGAGCAGCCTCACTGCTTCCTCCTGTATTATAGAAAATAAAGGAGCTGGAGCAGCGGCACTGCTTCCTCCTGTACAAAAGAAAATAAAGGAGCTGGAGCAGCCTCACAGCTTCCTCCTGTATTATAGAAAATAAAGGAGCTGGAGCAGCCTCACTGCTTCCTCCTGTACTATAGAAAATAAAGGAGCTGGAGCAGCCTCACTGCTTCCTCCTGTACTATAGAAAATAAAGGACCTGGCGCAGCGTCACTGCTTCCTCCGGTATTATAGAAAATAAAGGAGTTGGAGCAGCGTCACTGCTTCCTCCTGTTTTATAGAAAATAAAGGAGTTGGAGCAGCATCACTGCTTCCTCTTGTATTATAGAAAATAAAGGAGCTGGAGCAGCCTCACTGCTTCCTCCTGTACTATAGAAAATAAAGGAGTTGGAGCAGCCTCACTGCTTCCTCCTGTATTATAGAAAATAAAGGAGTTGGAGCAGCGTCACTGCTTCCTCCTGTATTATAGAAAATAAAGGAGCTGGAGCAGCCTCACTGCTTCCTCCTGTATTATAGAAAATAAAGGAGTTGGAGCAGCGTCACCGCTTCCTCCTGTATTATAGAAAATAAAGGAGTTGGAGCAGCCTCACTGCTTCCTCCTGTATTATAGAAAATAAAGGAGTTGGAGCAGCGTCACTGCTTCCTCCTGTATTATAGAAAATAAAGGAGCTGGAGCAGCCTCACTGCTTCCTCCTGTATTATAGAAAATAAAGGAGTTGGAGCAGCATCACTGCTTCCTCCTGTATTATAGAAAATAAAGGAGCTGGAGCAGCGTCACCGCTTCCTCCGGTATTATGGAAAATAAAGGAGTTGGAGCAGCGTCACCGCTTCCTCCTGTATTATAGAAAATAAAGGAGCTGGAGCAGCGTCTGTGCTTCCTCCTGTATTATAGAAAATAAAGGAGTTGGAGCAGCGTCACTGCCTCCTCCGGTATTATAGAAAATAAAGGAGCTGGAGCAGCGTCACTGCTTCCTCCTGTATTATAGAAAATAAAGGAGCTGGAGCAGCGTCACGGCTTCCTCCTGTATTATAGAAAATAAAGGAGTTGGAGCAGCGTCACTGCTTCCTCCTGTATTATAGAAAATAAAGGAGCTGGAGCAGCGTCACCGCTTCCTCCTGTATTATAGAAAATAAAGGAGCTGGAGCAGCGTCACCGCTTCGTCCTGTATTATAGAAAATAAAGGAGTTGGAGCAGCGTCACCGCTTCGTCCTGTATTATAGAAAATAAAGGAGCTGGAGCAGCGTCTCTGCTTCCTCCTGTATTATAGAAAATAAAGGAGCTGGATCAGCGTCACTGCTTCCTCCTGTATTATCGAAAATAAAGGAGCTGGAGCAGCGTCACTTCTGCCTCCTGAATTATAGAAAATAAAGGAGCTGGAGCAGCGTCATTACTTCCTCCAGTATTATAGAAAATAAAGGAGCTGGAACAGCGTCTCTGCTTCCTCCTGTATTATAGAAAATAAAGGAGCTTGAGCAGCGTCTCTGCTTCCTCCTGTATTACAGAAAATAAAGGAGCTGGAGCAGCGTCTCTGCTTCCTCCTGTATTACAGAAAATAAAGGAGCTGGAGCAGCCTCACTGCTTCCTCCTGAATTATAGAAAATAAAGGAGCTGGAGCAGCGTCACTGCTTCCTCCTGAATTATAGAAAATAAAGGAGCTGGAGCAGCGTCACTGCATCCTCCTGTATTATAGAAAATAAAGGAGCTGGAGCAGCGTCACTGCTTCCTCCTGTATTATAGAAAATAAAGGAGCTGGAGCAGCGTCACTGCTTCCTCCACTATTGTAGAAAATGAAGGAGCTGGAGCAGCGTCACTTCTTCTTCCTGTATTATAGAAAATAAAGTAGCTGGAGCAGGCTCATTGCTTCCTCCAGTATTATAGAAAATAAAGGAGCTGGAGCAGCGTCACTGCTTCCTCCTGTATTACAGAAAATAAAGGAGCTTGAGCAGAGTCTCTGCTTCCTCCAGTATTGTAGAAAATAAAGGAGCTGGAGCAGCGTCACTTCTTCCTCCTGTATTATGGAAAATAAAGGAGCTGGAGCAGCGTCATTGCTTCCTCCAGTATTATAGAAAATAAAGGAGCTGGAGCAGCGTCACTGCTTCCTCCTGTATTATAGAAAATAAAGGAGCTGGAGCAGCGTCACTGCTTCCTCCTGTATTATAGAAAATAAAGGAGCTGGAGCAGCGTCACTGCTTCCTCCTGAATTATAGAAAATAAAGGAGCTGGAGCAGCGTCACTGCTTCCTCCTGTATTATAGAAAATAAAGGAGCTGGAGCAGCGTCACTGCTTCCTCCTGAATTATAGAAAATAAAGGAGCTGGAGCAGCGTCACTGCTTCCTCCAGTATTGTAGAAAATAAAGGAGCTGGAGCAGCGTCACTGCTTCCTCCTGTATTATAGAAAATAAAGGAGCTGGAGCAGCGTCTCTGCTTCCTCCTGTATTACAGAAAATAAAGGAGCCGGAGCTGGTTCACTGCTTCCTCCTTTATTATAGAAAATAAAGGAGCTGGAGCAGCGTCTCTGCTTCCCCCTGTATTATAGAAAATAAAGGAGCTGGAGCAGCGTCACCGCTTCCTCCTGTATTATAGAAAATAAAGGAGCTGGAGCAGCGTCACCGCTTCCTCCTGTATTATAGAAAATAAAGGAGGTGGAGCAGCGTCACTGCTTCCTCCTGTATTATCGAAAATAAAGGAGGTGGAGCAGCGTCACTGCTTCCTCCTATATTACAGAAAAAAAAAGGAGCTGGAGCAGCGTCACTGCTTCCTCCTGTATTATAGAAAATAAAGGAGCTGGAGCAGCGTCTCTGCTTCCTCCTGTATTACAGAAAATAAAGGAGCTGGAACAGCGTCACTGCTTCCTCCTGTATTATAGAAAATAAATGAACTGGAGCAGCGTCTCTGCTTCCTCCTGTATTACAGAAAATAAAGGAGCTGGAGTCGCGTCTCTGCTTCCTCCTGTATTATAGAAAATAAATGAACTGGAGCAGCGTCTCTGCTTCCTCCTGTATTATAGAAAATAAAGGAGCTGGAGCAGCGTCTTTGCTTCCTCCGGTATTATAGAAAATAAAGGAGCTGGAGCAGCGTCACTGCTTCCTCCTGTATTATAGAAAATAAAGGAGCTGGAACAGCGTCACTGCTTCCTCCTGTATTATAGAAAATACATGAACTGGAGCAGCGTCTCTGCTTCCTCCTGTATTACAGAAAATAAAGGAGCTGGAGCAGCGTCTCTGCTTCCTCCTGTGTTATAGAAAATAACGGAGCTGGAGCAGCGTCTCTGCTTCCTCTGTATTATAGAAAATAAAGGAGCCGGAGCTGCGTCACTGCTTCCTCCTGTATTATAGAAAATAAAGGAGCTGGAGCAGCCTCACTGCTTCCTCCTGTACTATAGAAAATAAAGGAGCTAGAGCAGCGTCACTGCTTCCTCCTGAATTATAGAAAATAAAGGAGCTGGAGCAGCGTCACTGCTTCCTCCAGTATTGTAGAAAATAAAGGAGCTGGAGCAGCGTCACTGCTTCCTCCTGTATTATAGAAAATAAAGGAGCTGGAGCAGCGTCTCTGCTTCCTCCTGTATTACAGAAAATAAAGGAGCCGGAGCTGCTTCACTGCTTCCTCCTTTCTTATAGAAAATAAAGGAGCTGGAGCAGCGTCTCTGCTTCCTCCTGTATTATAGAAAATAAAGGAGCTGGAGCAGCGTCACCGCTTCCTCCTGTATTATAGAAAATAAAGGAGTTGGAGCAGCGTCACTGCTTCCTCCTGTATTATAGAAAATAAAGGAGCTGGAGCAGCGTCACTGCTTCCTCCTGTATTATAGAAAATAAAGGAGTTGGAGCAGCGTCACTGCTTCCTCCTGTATTATAGAAAATAAAGGAGCTGGAGTAGCCTCACTGCTTCCTCCTGTACTATAGAAAATAAAGGACCTGGAGCACCGTCACTGCGTCCCCCGGTATTATAGAAAATAAAGGAGCTGGAGCAGCGTCACTGCTTCCTCCTGTATTATAGAAAATAAAGGAGCTGGAGCAGCGTCTCTGCTTCCTCCTGTATTACAGAAAATAAAGGAGCTGGAACAGCGTCACTGCTTCCTCCTGTATTATAGAAAATAAATGAACTGGAGCAGCGTCTCTGCTTCCTCCTGTATTACAGAAAATAAAGGAGCTGGAGCAGCGTCACTGCTTCCTCCTGTATTATAGAAAATAAAGGAGCTGGAACAGCGTCACTGCTTCCTCCTGTATTATAGAAAATACATGAACTGGAGCAGCCTCACTGCTTCCTCCTGTATTATAGAAAATAAAGGAGCTGGAGCAGCGTCTCTGCTTCCTCCTGTGTTATAGAAAATAAAGGAGCTGGAGCAGCGTCACTGCTTCCTCCTGTATTATAGAAAATAAATGAACTGGAGCTGCGTCACTGCTTCCTGCTTTATTATAGAAAATAAAGGAGCTGGAGCAGCGTGTCTGCTTCCTCCTGTATTATAGAAAATAAAGGAGCTGGAGCAGCGTTACTGCTTCCTCCTGTATTATAGAAAATAAAGGAGCAGGAGCAGCGTCACTGCTTCCTCCTGTATGATAGAAAATAAAGGAGCTGGAGCAGCGTCACTGCTTCCTCCTGTATTATAGAAAATAAAGAAGCTGGAACAGGGTCACTGCTTCCTCCTGTATTATAGAAAATAAAAGAGCTGGGGCAGCGTTACTGCTTCCTCCTGTATTATAGAAAATAAAGGAGCTGGAGCAGCATCTCTGCTTCCTCCTGTATGATAGAAAATAAAGGAGCTGGAGCAGCGTCACTCCTTCTCCTGTATTATAGAAAATAATGGAGCTGGAGCAGCGTCTCTGCTTCCTCCTGTATTATACAAAATAAAGCGGCTGTAGCAGCGTCACTGCATCCTCCTGTATTGTAGAAAATAAAGGAGCTGGAGCAGCATCTCTGCTTCCTCCTGTACTATAGAAAATAAAGGAGCTGGAGCTGCATCTCTGCTTCCTCCTGTATTATTGAAAATAAAGGAGCTGGAGCAGCGTCTCTGCTTCCTCCTGTATTATAGAAAATAAAGGAGCTGGAGCAGCGTCACTGCTTCCTCCTGTATTATAGAAAATAAAGAAGCTGGAGCAGGGTCACTGCTTCCTCCTGTATTATAGAAAATAAAGGAGCTGGCGCAGCGTCACTGCATCCTCCTGTATTATAGAAAATAAAGGAGCTGGAGCAGCGTTACTGCTTCCTCCTGTATTATAGAAAATAAAGGAGCAGGAGCAGCGTCACTGCTTCCTCCTGTATTATAGAAAATAAAGGAGCTGGAGCAGCGTTACTGCTTCCTCCTGTATTATAGAAAATAAAGGAGCAGGAGCAGCGTCACTGCTTCCTCCTGTATTATAGAAAATAAAGGAGCTGGAGCAGCGTTACTGCTTCCTCCTGTATTATAGAAAATAAAGGAGCTGGGGCAGCGTCACTGCTTCCTCCTGTATTATAGAAAATAAAGGAGCTGGGGCAGCGTCACTGCTTCCTCCTGTATTATAGAAAATAAAGGAGCTGGAGCAGCGTCACTGCTTCCTCCTGTATTATAGAAAATAAAGAAGCTGGAACAGGGTCACTGCTTCCTCCTGTATTATAGAAAATAAAAGAGCTGGGGCAGCGTCACTGCTTCCTCCTGTATTATAGAAAATAATGGAGCTGGAGCAGCGTCACTCCTTCTCCTGTGTTATACAAAATAAAGGGGCTGGAGCAGCGTCACTGCATCCTCCTGTATTGTAGAAAATAAAGGAGCTGGAGCAGCATCTCTGCTTCCTCCTGTACTATAGAAAATAAAGGAGCTGGAGCAGCGTCACTGCTTCCTCCTGTATTATAGAAAATAAAGGAGCTGGAGCAGGATCACTGCTTCCTCCTGTATTACAGAAAATAAAGGAGCTGGAGCAGCGTCACTGCTTCCTCCTGTATTATAGAAAATAAAGGAGCTGGAGCAGCGTCACTGCTTCCTCTTGTATTATAGTAAATAAAGGAGCCGGAGCAGCGTCACTGCTTCCTCCTGTATTATAGAAAATAAAGGAGCTGGAGCAGCGTCACTGCTTCCTCTTGTATTATAGAAAATAAAGAGCTGGAGCAGCGTTACTGCTTTCTCCTGTATTATAGAAAATAAAGGAGCTGGAGCAGCGTCACCGCTTCCGCCTGTATAAAAGAAAATAAAGGAGCTAGAGCAGCGTCTCTGCTTCCTCCTGTATTATAGAAAATAAAGGAGTTGGAGCAGCGTCACTGCTTCCTCCTGTATTATAGAAAATAAAGGAGTTGGAGCAGCGTCACTGCTTCCTCCTGTATTATAGAAAATAAAGGAGTTGGAGCAGCGTCACTGCTTCCTCCTGTATTATAGAAAATAAAGGAGCTGGAGCAGCCTCACTGCTTCCTCCTGTACTATAGAAAATAAGGGACCTGGAGCAGCGTCACTGCGTCCCCCGGTATTATAGAAAATAAAGGAGTTGGAGCAGCGTCACTGCTTCCTCCTGTATTATACAAAATAAAGGAGTTGGAGCAGCATCACTGCTTTCTCCTGTATTATAGAAAATAAAGGTGCTGGAGCAGCCTCACTGCTTCCTCCTGTACTATAGAAAATAAAGGAGCTGGAGCAGCGTCACTGCTTCCTCCTGTATTATAGAAAATAAAGGAGCTGGAGCAGCGTCACTGCTTCCTCCTGTATTATAGAAAATAAAGGAGCTGGAGCAGCGTCACCGCTTCCTACTGTATTATCGAAAATAAAGGAGCTGGAGCAGCGTCACTGCTTCCTCCTGTACAAAAGAAAATAATGGAGCTGGAGCAGCCTCACTGCTTCCTCCTGTATTATAGAAAATAAAGGAGCTGGAGCAGCGGCACTGCTTCCTCCTGTACAAAAGAAAATAAAGGAGCTGGAGCAGCCTCACTGCTTCCTCCTGTATTATACAAAATAAAGGAGCTGGAGCAGCCTCACTGCTTCCTCCTGTACAAAAGAAAATAAAGGAGCTGGAGCAGCCTCACTGCTTCCTCCTGTACTATAGAAAATAAAGGACCTGGCGCAGCGTCACTGCTTCCGCCGGTATTATAGAAAATAAAGGAGTTGGAGCAGCGTCACTGCTTCCTCCTGTATTATAGAAAATAAAGGAGTTGGAGCAGCATCACTGCTTCCTCCTGTATTATAGAAAATAAAGGAGCTGGAACAGCCTCACTGCTTCCTCCTGTACTATAGAATATAAAGGAGCTGGAGCAGCGTCACTGCTTCCTCCTGTATTATAGAAAATAAAGGAGCTGGAGCAGCGTCACTGCTTCCTCCTGTATTATAGAAAATAAAGGAGCTGGAGCAGCGTCACCGCTTCCTCCTGTATTATAGAAAATAAAGGAGCTGGAGCAGCGTCACTGCTTCCTCCTGTACAAAAGAAAATAATGGAGCTGGAGCAGCCTCACTGCTCCTCCTGTATTATAGAAAATAAAGGAGCTGGAGCAGCGGCACTGCTTCCTCCTGTACAAAAGAAAATAAAGGAGCTGGAGCAGCCTCACTGCTTCCTCCTGTATTATAGAAAATAAAGGAGCTGGAGCAGCCTCACTGCTTCCTCCTGTACAAAAGAAAATAAAGGAGCTGGAGCAGCCTCACTGCTTCCTCCTGTACTATAGAAAATAAAGGACCTGGCGCAGCGTCACTGCTTCCTCCGGTATTATAGAAAATAAAGGAGTTGGAGCAGCGTCACTGCTTCTTCCTGTTTTATAGAAAATAAAGGAGTTGGAGCAGCATCACTGCTTCCTCTTGTATTATAGAAAATAAAGGAGCTGGAGCAGCCTCACTGCTTCCTCCTGTACTATAGAAAATAAAGGAGCTGGAGCAGCGTCACCGCTTCCTCCTGTATTATAGAAAATAAAGGAGGTGGAACAGCGTCACTGCTTCCTCCTGTATTATCGAAAATAAAGAAGCTGGAGCAGCGTCACTGCTTCCTCCTGTATTATAGAAAATAAAGGAGTTGGAGCAGCATCACTGCTTCCTCCTGTATTATAGAAAATAAAGGAGCTGGAGCAGCCTCACTGCTTCCTCCTGTACTATAGAAAATAAAGGAGCTGGAGCAGCGTCACTGCTTCCTCCTGTATTATAGAAAATAAAGGAGCCGGAGCAGGGTCACTGCTTCCTCCAGAATTATAGAAAATAAAGGAGCTGGAGCAGCGTCACCGCTTCCTCCTGTATTATAGAAAATAAAGGAGCTGGAGCAGCGTCACCGCTTCCTCCTGTATTATAGAAAATAAAGGAGCTGGAGCAGCGTCACTGCTTCCTCCTGTACAAAAGAAAATAATGGAGCTGGAGCAGCCTCACTGCTTCCTCCTGTATTATAGAAAATAAAGGAGCTGGAGCAGCGGCACTGCTTCCTCCTGTACAAAAGAAAATAAAGGAGCTGGAGCAGCCTCACAGCTTCCTCCTGTATTATAGAAAATAAAGGAGCTGGAGCAGCCTCACTGCTTCCTCCTGTACAAAAGAAAATAAAGGAGCTGGAGCAGCCTCACTGCTTCCTCCTGTACTATAGAAAATAAAGGACCTGGCGCAGCGTCACTGCTTCCTCCGGTATTATAGAAAATAAAGGAGTTGGAGCAGCGTCACTGCTTCCTCCTGTTTTATAGAAAATAAAGGAGTTGGAGCAGCATCACTGCTTCCTCTTGTATTATAGAAAATAAAGGAGCTGGAGCAGCCTCACTGCTTCCTCCTGTACTATAGAAAATAAAGGAGTTGGAGCAGCCTCACTGCTTCCTCCTGTATTATAGAAAATAAAGGAGTTGGAGCAGCGTCACTGCTTCCTCCTGTATTATAGAAAATAAAGGAGCTGGAGCAGCCTCACTGCTTCCTCCTGTATTATAGAAAATAAAGGAGTTGGAGCAGCGTCACCGCTTCCTCCTGTATTATAGAAAATAAAGGAGTTGGAGCAGCCTCACTGCTTCCTCCTGTATTATAGAAAATAATGGAGCTGGAGCAGCGTCACTGCTTCATCCTGTATTATAGAAAATAAAGGAGCTGGAGCAGCCTCACTGCTTCCTCCTGTATTATAGAAAATAAAGGAGTTGGAGCAGCGTCACTGCTTCCTCCGGTATTATAGAAAATAAAGGAGCTGGAGCAGCGTCACTGCTTCCTCCTGTATTATAGAAGATAAAGGAGTTGGAGCAGCGTCACTGCTTCCTCCGGTATTATAGAAAATAAAGGAGCTGGAGCAGCGTCATTGCTTCCTCCTGTATTATAGAAAATAAAGGAGCTTGAGCAGCGTCTCTGCTTCCTCCTGTATTACAGAAAATAAAGGAGCTGGAGCAGCGTCACAGCATCCTCCTGTATTATAGAAAATAAAGGAGCTGGAGCAGCGTCACTGCTTCCTCCTGAATAATAGAAAATAAAGGAGCTGGAGCAGCGTCACTCCCTTCTCCTGTATTATAGAAAATAAAGGAGCTGGAGCAGCGTCACTGCTTCCTCCTGAATTATAGAAAATAAAGGAGCTGGAGCAGCGTCACTGCTTCCTCCAGTATTGTAGAAAATAAAGGAGCTGGAGCAGCGTCTCTGCTTCCTCCTGTATTACAGAAAATAAAGGAGCCGGAGCTGCTTCACTGCCTACTCCTTTATTATAGAAAATAAAGGAGCTGGAGCAGCGTCTCTGCTTCCTCCTGTATTATAGAAAATAAAGGAGCTGGAGCAGCGTCACCGCTTCCTCCTGTATTATAGAAAATAAAGGAGCTGGAGCAGCGTCACCGCTTCCTCCTGTATTATAGAAAATAAAGGAGGTGGAGCAGCGTCACTGCTTCCTCCTGTATTATAGAAAATAAAGGAGCTGGAGCAGCGTCACTGCTTCCTCCTGTATTATAGAAAATAAAGGAGCTGGAGCAGCGTCTCTGCTTCCTCCTGTATTACAGAAAATAAAGGAGCCGGAGCTGCTTCACTGCTTCCTCCTTTATTATAGAAAATAAAGGAGCTGGAGCAGCGTCTCTGCTTCCTCCTGTATTATAGAAAATAAAGGAGCTGGAGCAGCGTCACCGCTTCCTCCTGTATTATAGAAAATAAAGGAGCTGGAGCAGCGTCACCGCTTCCTCCTGTATTATAGAAAATAAAGGAGGTGGAGCAGCGTCACTGCTTCCTCCTGTATTATCGAAAATAAAGGAGGTGGAGCAGCGTCACTGCTTCCTCCTATATTACAGAAAATAAAGGAGCTGGAGCAGCGTCACTGCTTCCTCCTGTATTATAGAAAATAAAGGAGCTGGAGCAGCGTCTCTGCTTCCTCCTGTATTACAGAAAATAAAGGAGCTGGAACAGCGTCACTGCTTCCTCCTGTATTATAGAAAATAAATGAACTGGAGCAGCGTCTCTGCTTCCTCCTGTATTACAGAAAATAAAGGAGCTGGAGCAGCGTCTCTGCTTCCTCCTGTATTATAGAAAATAAATGAACTGGAGCAGCGTCTCTGCTTCCTCCTGTATTATAGAAAATAAAGGAGCTGGAGCAGCGTCTTTGCTTCCTCCGGTATTATAGAAAATAAAGGAGCTGGAGCAGCGTCACTGCTTCCTCCTGTATTATAGAAAATAAAGGAGCTGGAACAGCGTCACTGCTTCCTCCTGTATTATAGAAAATACATGAACTGGAGCAGCGTCTCTGCTTCCTCCTGTATTACAGAAAATAAAGGAGCTGGAGCAGCGTCTCTGCTTCCTCCTGTGTTATAGAAAATAAAGGAGCTGGAGCAGCGTCTCTGCTTCCTCTGTATTATAGAAAATAAAGGAGCTGGAGCAGCGTCTCTGCTTCCTCCTGTATTATAGAAAATAAAGGAGCTGGAGCAGCGTCTCTGCTTCCTCCTGTATTATAGAAAATAAAGGAGCTGGAGCAGGGTCACTGCTTCCTCCTGTATTATAGAAAATACATGAACTGGAGCAGCGTCTCTGCTTCCTCCTGTATTACAGAAAATAAAGGAGCTGGAGCAGCGTCTCTGCTTCCTCCTGTGTTATAGAAAATAAAGGAGCTGGAGCAGCGTCTCTGCTTCCTCTGTATTATAGAAAATAAAGGAGCCGGAGCAGCGTCACTGCTTCCTCCTGTATTATAGAAAATAAAGGAGCTGGAGCAGCGTCTCTGCTTCCTCCTGTATTATAGAAAATAAAGGAGCTGGAGCAGCGTCTCTGCATCCTCCTGTATTATAGAAAATAAAGGAGCTGGAGCAGCGTTACTGCTTCCTCCTGTATTATAGAAAATAAAGGAGCAGGAGCAGCGTCACTTCTTCCTCCTGTATTATAGAAAATAAAGGAGCTGGAGCAGCGTCTCTGCTTCCTCCTGTATTATAGAAAATAAAGGAGCTGGAGCAGCGTCACTGCTTCCTCCTGTATTATAGAAAATAAAGGAGCTGGAGCAGCGTCACTGCTTCCTCCTGTATTATAGAAAATAAAGGAGCTGGAGCAGCGTCTCTGCTTCCTCCTGTATTATAGAAAATAAAGGAGCTGGAGCAGCGTCACTGCTTCCTCCTGTATTATAGAAAATAAAGGAGCTGGAGCAGCGTCACTGCTTCCTCCTGTATTATAGAAAATAAAGAAGCTGGAGCAGGGTCACTGCTTCCTCCTGTATTATAGAAAATAAAAGAGCTGGGGCAGCGTCACTGCTTCCTCCTGTATTGTAGAAAATAAAGGAGCTGGAGCAGCATCTCTGCTTCCTCCTGTATTATAGAAAATAAAGGAGCTGGAGCAGCGTCACTGCTTCCTCCTGTATTATAGAAAATAAAGGAGCTGGAGCAGCGTCACCGCTTCCTCCTGTATTATAGAAAATAAAGGAGCTGGAGCAGCGTCACTGCTTCCTCTTGTATTATAGAAAATAAAGAGCTGGAGCAGCGTTACTGCTTTCTCCTGTATTATAGAAAATAAAGGAGCTGGAGCAGCGTCACCGCTTCCGCCTGTATAAAAGAAAATAAAGGAGCTAGAGCAGCGTCTCTGCTTCCTCCTGTATTATAGAAAATAAAGGAGTTGGAGCAGCGTCACTGCTACCTCCTGTATTATAGAAAATAAAGGAGCGGGAGCAGCCTCACTGCTTCCTCCTGTACTATAGAAAATAAAGGACCTGGAGCAGCGTTACTGCGTCCCCCGGTATTATAGAAAATAAAGGAGTTGGATCAGCGTCACTGCTTTCTCCTGTATTATAGAAAATAAAGGAGTTGGAGCAGCATCAATGCTTCCTCCTGTATTATAGAAAATAAAGGAGCTGGAGCAGCCTCACTGCTTCCTCCTGTACTATAGAAAATAAAGGAGCTGGAGCAGCGTCACTGCTTCCTCCTGTATTATAGAAAATAAAGGAGCTGGAGCAGCGTCACTGCTTCCTCCTGTATTATAGAAAATAAAGGAGCTGGAGCAGCGTCACCGCTTCCTCCTGTATTATAGAAAATAAAGGAGCTGGAGCAGCGTCACTGCTTCCTCCTGTACAAAAGAAAATAATGGAGCTGGAGCAGCCTCACTGCTTCCTCCTGTATTATAGAAAATAAAGGAGCTGGAGCAGCGGCACTGCTTCCTCCTGTACAAAAGAAAATAAAGGAGCTGGAGCAGCCTCACTGCTTCCTCCTGTATTATACAAAATAAAGGAGCTGGAGCAGCCTCACTGCTTCCTCCTGTACAAAAGAAAATAAAGGAGCTGGAGCAGCCTCACTGCTTCCTCCTGTACTATAGAAAATAAAGGACCTGGCGCAGCGTCACTGCTTCCTCCGGTATTATAGAAAATAAAGGAGTTGGAGCAGCGTCACTGCTTCCTCCTGTATTATAGAAAATTAAGGAGTTGGAGCAGCATCACTGCTTCCTCCTGTATTATAGAAAATAAAGGAGCTGGAGCAGCCTCACTGCTTCCTCCTGTACTATAGAAAATAAAGGAGCTGGAGCAGCGTCACTGCTTCCTCCTGTATTATAGAAAATAAAGGAGCTGGAGCAGCGTCACTGCTTCCTCCTGTATTATAGAAAATAAAGGAGCTGGAGCAGCGTCACCGCTTCCTCCTGTATTATAGAAAATAAAGGAGCTGGAGCAGCCTCACTGCTTCCTCCTGTACAAAAGAAAATAAAGGAGCTGGAGCAGCCTCACTGCTTCCTCCTGTACTATAGAAAATAAAGGACCTGGCGCAGCGTCACTGCTTCCTCCGGTATTATAGAAAATAAAGGAGTTGGAGCAGCGTCACTGCTTCCTCCTGTTTTATAGAAAATAAAGGAGTTGGAGCAGCATCACTGCTTCCTCTTGTATTATAGAAAATAAAGGAGCTGGAGCAGCCTCACTGCTTCCTCCTGTACTATAGAAAATAAAGGAGCTGGAGCAGCGTCACCGCTTCCTCCTGTATTATAGAAAATAAAGGAGGTGGAACAGCGTCACTGCTTCCTCCTCTATTATCGAAAATAAAGAAGCTGGAGCAGCGTCACTGCTTCCTCCTGTATTATAGAAAATAAAGGAGCTGGAGCAGCGTCACTGCTTCCTCCTGTATTATAGAAAATAAAGGAGCTGGAGCAGCGTCACCGCTTCCTCCTGTATAAAAGAAAATAAAGGAGCTGGAGCAGCGTCTCTGCTTCCTCTTGTATTATAGAAAATAAAGGAGCTAGAGCAGCGTCTCTGCTTCCTCCTGTATTATAGAAAATAAAGGAGTTGGAGCAGCGTCACTGCTTTCTCCTTTATTATAGAAAATAAAGGAGTTGGAGCAGCATCACTGCTTCCTCCTGTATTATAGAAAATAAAGGAGCTGGAGCAGCCTCACTGCTTCCTCCTGTACTATAGAAAATAAAGGAGCTGGAGCAGCGTCACTGCTTCCTCCTGTATTATAGAAAATAAAGGAGCTGGAGCAGCGTCACCGCTTCCTCCTGTATTATAGAAAATAAAGGAGCTGGAGCAGCGTCACTGCTTCCTCCGGTATTATAGAAAATAAAGGAGCTGGAGCAGCGTCACTGCTTCCTCCTGTACAAAAGAAAATAAAGGAGCTGGAGCAGCCTCACTGCTTCCTCCTGTATTATAGAAAATAAAGGAGCTGGAGCAGCGTCACTGCTTCCTCTTGTATTATAGAAAATATTTTGGTACTCCCACCAATTTTCCGATGTCACGGCGCTCTGCACTGAATCTCCCATTTATTGTTTCCACCTAATTTCTCAGTTACTGATATCCCTGTCCTAATCCCTCCATTTACTCTGCCTGAGCCCGATTCGACCATTTAAGGGTGCGCTACTCTAATTCTCCCATTTACTGTCGCCATACACCCATTCTCTAATTGAGCTCCACTGTGCACCAGGTCTTCCATTCAGTATTTCCCTGCAACAATTCTCCCATTTCGTAGTCTGCTACCAGAATTCTCAAATCTTGCAATCCCCGCATCAAATCTCCAAATTACTGATCCTAGACCTATCCCCCCTTTCGTGGTGAACTGCACCAACTCCCTTATTTCGTGGTGCACTGTATTGAATCTGGACCACTAACCCTTTGCAACATTTGTCCTATTTCCTGATTCACTGTCCGTGACCTCCCATTTACTCCAACTCTCGAAGTTATCAGCACCCTGCACCAGGTCTTTCATTTACTGACAACCCACACCAATTCTCCAATTCAGTGTTGCTGAGCACCATTTCCCCCAATTACTGATGTCCTGAACAGGTTCAGTGTTGCCTTACCCCAATCCTCATACTGACTGATGCCCTCGACCAATTTAGGGGTGCGCTACTCTAAATCTCCCAAAAGGTAATGTCCTGCTCCAATTCTCCCATTAAGTGCAACACAGCATAACTCACCCAATTAGCACTGAACTGCACTAATTCACCCATTACCTGATGGTCTGTTGCAAATTCTCACATTTCGATAAGCTCTTTCCCAACTTTTCCATTTAGTAGTTTCTTGCAATGATTCTCCATTTAGTGCAGAGCTTACAGAATTCTTACATTTGGACGTGGACAATTTGGTCGGAAGGGTCTGTTTCCGTGCTGTACGTCTCTAATGCTGTAATTAGCGCTTTCCTTTCCCGCACCTATTCTCCCATTTACCAATCCTGCACTAAATCGGGAATTTCACCAACTCTCCCAGTGAGGTTATCCTGCCCCAGTCCTCCCACTTAGAATTTAACGGCACCTGCATGAATTCTCCAATTATTGTTGCTCTGCATCAATTCCTTACATTTAGTTGTTCCCTGATACACATTTTCACCGTACGGATGCCCGACTGATTATATTTGTTCATTTAGTGATGCACTGACCAGACTCTCCAATTTACCGATGATTGCAACATTTCTTTTTATTGATTCCCTGGCCCCTCTTCCCCAATTTAGACATGTTCTGCTCCAATTTTCTAACATATAGACACTCCCACCAATTTTCCAATGTAAGGGCACTGTGCACCAGATCTCCCTTTTGTTGAAACCCACCAAATCTCGAATTGACTCATACTCCCGTACTACCTCTTCTCCTTACCGATGCCCGACCCCGATTTTACCATTTAAGGGTGCGCTACTCTAATTCTCCCATTTCCTGTTGCCATACACCCATTCTGTAATTGAGCTCCACTGTGCACTAGGTCTTCAATTCAGTATTTCCCTGCAACAATTCTCCCATTTAGTTGACTGCTGACAGAATTCTCTAATCTTGACAATCATATCTCCAAATTCCCCAAACTGCAAATATCCCCCCCTTCGTGGCGAACTGCACCAACTCCCCCATTTCATGGTGCACTGTATTGAATCTGGACCATTAAGCCTTTTCAACATTTGTCCTATTTACTGATTCACTGCCCGCATTCTCCCATTTGCTCCAATTCTCGAAGTTATCAGCACCCCACCAGCACTCTCATTTACTGATACCCCACACCAATTCTCTATTTCAGTGTTGCTTAGCACCGTGTCCCCCAATTACTGACGTCCTGAACAAGTTCTCCACTCAGTTTTGCCTTACACCGATCCTCCTAGTGAATGATGCCCTCGCTCAATTTAGGGGTGCCCTACTCTAAATCTCCCTGTCCCAATTCTCCCATTTAGTGAAACACAGCATAACGCACCTATTTAGTGCTGAACTGCACTAATTCACCCATTATCCGATGCCCTGTTGCAAAATCTCACATTTCGAGAAGCTCTTTCCCAACTTTTCCATTTAGTAGTTTCTTGCAATGATTCTCCAATTTAGTGAAGAGCTGCCAGGAATTCTTAAATTTAAGCATGGACAGGTTGGATTGAAGGTTCTGTTTCCGTGCTGTATATCTCTCAGTCTGTAATTAGTGCTCCGCTTCCCTGCCCCAATTCTCCCATTTCCCAATCCGGCACTAATTCGGGAATTTCACCAACTCACCCAATGAGGTTATCCTGCCCCAGTCCTCCCACTTAGAATTGCATGAATTCTCCAATTATTGTTGCCCCGCATCAATTCCTTCCATTTAATTGTTCCCTAAAATACATCTTCCATGTACGGGTGCCCTGCTGATTTTTTTTTTCATTTAGTGATGCACTGAACTGAATCTCCAATTTACCGATGCTTGCAACATTTCTTTTTATTGAATACCTGGCCCCTATTCCCCAATTTAGACATGCTCTACTCCAATTTTCCAATATATTGGCACTCCCACCAATTTTCTAATGTAACTGCACTGTGCAATAGATCTCCAAATTATTGTTTCCACCAAATCTCCCATTTACTCATATCCCTGTACTAATCCTTCCATTTACTGGTGCCTGAGCCCGATTCTACCATTTAAGGGTGCGCTACTCTAATTCTCCCATTTTCTGTTGCAATGCACCAATTCTCTAATTTAGCTCCACTGTGCACCAGGTCTCTCATTTCCTGATGTCCCGCATCAATTCTCCAATTCTTTGTTGCCTCGTACCATTTCCGTGGTTCTGTTCGCCGAGCTGGGAATTTGTGTTGCAGACGTTTCGTCCCCTGTCTCGGTGAGATCCTCAGTGTTTGGGAGCCTCCTGTGAAGCGCTTCTGTGATCTTTCCTCCCGCATTTATAGTGGTTTGAATCTGCCGCGTCCGTTGTCAGTTCCAGCTGTCCGTTGCAGTGGCCGATATATTGGGTTCAGGTCGATGTGTTTATTGATTGAATCTGTGGATGAGTGCCATGCCTCTAGGAATTCCCTGGCTGTTCTCTGTTTGGCTTGTCCTATAATAGCAGTGTTGTCCCAGTCGAATTCATGTTGCTTGTCATCTGTGTGTATGGCTAAGAAGGATAGCTGGTCGTGTCGTTTCGTGGCTAGTTGGTGTTCGTGTATACGGATCGTTAGCTGTCTTCCTGTTTGTCCTATGTAGTGTTTTGTGCAGTCCTTGCATGGGATTATGTACACTACGTTGGTTTTGCTCATGTTGGGTATCGGGTCCTTTGTTCTGGTGAGTTGTTGTCTGAGCGTGGCTGTTGTTTTGTGTGCTGTTATGAGTCCTAGTGGCCTCAGTCGTCTGACTGTCAGTTCTGAAATGCTCCTGATGCATGGGAACATGGCTAGTCCTTTGGGTTGTGGTTCGCTGTCTTTCCCTTAGGCATCTGTTGATGAAATTGCGCGGGTATCCGTTTTTGTCGAATACATTGTATAGGTGTCCTTCTTCCTCTTTTTGCTGTTCTGGTGTGCTGCAGTGTGTTGTGGCTCTTTTGAACAGTATCTTGATGCAACTTCTTTTGTGTGTGTTGGGCTGGTTGCTTTCATAGTTCAGAACTGGGTCTGTGTGTGTGGCTTTCCTGTATACCTGAATTCACCACAAAGGTGTACAGGAAAGCCACACACACATTCCCGCATCAAGTATTGTCCTGTCCGAATGCTCCCATTTAGTGCTACACTGCACCAATTCTCCCATTTACTGCGAAATGAAACTCTCCCATTTGGTTCTAACTGCACTAATTTGACAATATCAGATCCCTGTTCTAAATTCTCTTATTTCGATAAGCCCTTTACCAATCCTTCCATTTAGTATTTCCTTGGAATGATTCTCCAAATTCGTGGAGCGCTGCCAGAATTCTAAAATTGAGTCATAGACAAGTTGGACTGAAGTGTCTGTTTCCATGGTGTACGTCTCTATCATTGTATGACTCTATTTATGACTCCACTGCTCTGCACCATTTCTCCCATTTACCAATCCTGCACAAATCCTGAAACTGCAGCAACTCTCCCATTGAGTATTATCCTGCCCAATTTAAAAGCCCCTGCATACATTCTCCCATTATTGAATCCCTGCTTCAGTTCCTTCCATTTAATTGTTCCCTGAATCACTTCTTCCACGGACGGCTGACCTGGTGAATGGTTTTAATTTAGTGATGCACTGAACTGATTCTCCAATTTACCGAACCTTGCAACATTTCTTTTTATTGATTCCCTGGCCCCGATTCCCCAATCAGGAATAGAATCTTGTTGTACTTTTGAGACTGGTGTCATAATTTTAAACTTGTATGTTGGGGCAGTAGAATTGCCCTTTGGGTAGGGAACTGACTCGAAGGTAGAAGACAGAGGGTGGTGGGGGAGGGTTGCTATTCAGACTGAAGGCCTGTGACCAGCGGTGTGTCACAAGGATCGGTGCTGGGCCCACTGTTGTTTTGTCATTTATAAAAATGATTTGGATGTGACCAAAGGACGAATGGATAGTAAGTTTGCAGATGACAGTAAAATTGGAAGTGTCAAGGACAGTGAAGATGGTTACCTCAGAGTGCAACAGGATCTTGATCAGATGGGCCAATGGGTTGAGGAGTGACAGGTGGAGATTAATTTAGTTAAATGTGAGGTGCTGCATTTTGGAAAGGCAAAAGACAGCAGCACTTATTCACTGAATAGCAAGGTACTAGGGATGTTGGTAAACAAATAGACCTGGAGTGCAGCTTCATCGATCGTTGAAGGTGGACTAACCTTTCGATAGGATAGTGAAGAAAGCGTTTGTCATTTTTGTCTTTATTGCTCAGTTAATTGGGTAAAGGAGTTGGGAGGTCATGTTGCGGTATTGATTCGGCCACTTTTGGTATATAATGTGCAATTCTGGACTCCCTCCTATAAGAACGATGTTGTGAAACTTGAAAGGGTTCAGAAAAGATTTACATGGATTATGACAAGGTTGGAGGGTTTGTGCTGGAGGTTAAGACTGTATAGGTTGAGGCTATTATCCCTGGAGCGTCAGTAGCTGAGGGGTAACCTTATAGAGGTTCACAAAATCATGAAGGACCCTTAATAGGGTAAAAAGGCAAGGTGATTTCCCTGTGGTGGGGGAGTCCAGAAGCAGATGGCATATGTTAAAGTTGAGAAGGGAAACATAAAAGGGACCTAAGGGGAACATTTTTCACGCAGAGGGCACTGTGTCCATGAGCTGCCAGAGGAAGTAGTGGAGGCTGGTACAATTACAACATTTAAAAGGTATCTGGGTGGCTGTAGGAATTAAAAAGGATTCAGAGGAACATGGGCCAAATTCTGACAAATAGAATGAGATTTACATCGGATATCAGTTCATCATGGATGTGTTGGACTGAATGATTTGTTTCTGAGCTTATATTGCTCTGAGTGGGTTGAGCTCCGGATTGTAGATTTATGAAGCAGAAAATAAAGTATGGCACAGAGTTAGACCGAGAAATCCTGCTGATCTCATCAGCTTTATCCTGTTTTCCTGATCCTCCTCCTTCAATCAATCCATTTTTCCAATCCTCATTCAGAATTCCTGGAGCTCTGTAACTGACCTGGTACAATGTGTTGAAAGTCCTATTACAGTCCACACGAGGTACCTTTCCCACTGCCCTGCTCCCACGGCCTGCAATGCTGCAGACTGAGCAGACAACCCGAAGCACAATGATGAGCTCCTTCCAGCCCACGGCCCTCCTTCTCACTGAATGAAGACAATCACCAGAAGCAGAATCCAGCTCTTGTTGGAACCTTGAATACCTGACTCTGTCTCACTGAGTGAAGATTGGACTCAGAAACAGAAATGAAAACAACTTCCTATCTGCATTGTGTCACTCTTTAAGATCTCTGTGTGTCTGAGTTCAGGTCATTTGATTGGAGACTGTGGATAGTGGGTCCCCAGTGAAATGGAAAGAACCGTGGAGGAGCTCACTGAGGGACATCTCTCAAAGTGACAATCAGAAAGATGCTATTCCACATTGGAAGGGTTTAAGGGGAATTGATGGCTCAGAAAAATGTTATCCGGATGTTTGTAAAACTTAGGAACTCTGATTGTTTTGAGGCTGGAGATTATTTTATCCTTGTGTAGATTTGACACATTAACACTCCCTCCCCACCACTACAGAAGCTGTTGGAACTGTTCAGTGTTTCCAGCGGCTTCTGTAATTATTTCAGGTTCCTGATGGGAGCAGCCTCTCACTTTTCGAACAAAACAAACCCATCCTTGTGCTGCAACCAATATTTCAATAAGAAATGGGAAGGTGCAGAGGGGAAAGCTTCCGAGATGCCGAGCAATGCTGCCCGGTTCCACACTGCAATTCACAGGAACCATCGCCAGGAAACGCAAGGAACAATCTGACAGATTTCGTTATATCCCGGGGGCTTTCCTTTAGAAACCGATTTAAAGGCCGCGACACTGTGATCGTTGGGAATCGGACCCGGGTCAACTGCTTGGAACGCAGCTATGGTCACCACTTCCCCACCATCACCCTGCTAGCAGCTCCCTCCCCTTTCCCAAAAACACTTAACAAGGCCGTGATTATCACCAACTGGATTGGGGCTGAAATCCAAACAAGAAATTGCTGGGGAATCTCAGCAGGTCTGACAGAGCCTTAGAGTGAAGGGCTGTCTCCTCATCTCAGTCCCAAATAACCTGCCCCTTACCCTGAGAGGGTGGCAATCAAACCCGAATGACCTGCGGATGCTGTAACATTAACGCTGATTTCTCTGCACAGATGCTGCCTGACCTGCTGAGCTTTTCCAGCAACTCCTGAGACTGTCTTATCGTGTTTCATATTCCCAGACAACACAGGAATAATTTCTCAGCATCTCCCCTCTCAAGCCTCTTCACAATCTGAGACATTC
Source organism: Chiloscyllium punctatum (assembly GCF_047496795.1). NCBI lineage: Eukaryota > Metazoa > Chordata > Chondrichthyes > Orectolobiformes > Hemiscylliidae > Chiloscyllium > Chiloscyllium punctatum. The sequence continues at coordinate 70,120,889 of NC_092751.1, read as the reverse complement.
CAATGAAATCGCCTTTTAATTTTCGCGAATACCGACCCAATTTATTCAGATACTCAGCCCTGGAGCACACGGGTCCCAAATACTGAGCTTTATTTTGTGATTCATTAATGTGTTTGGGTCATTGCCGCTGGGTCCCCACCGATTGCTCAGATATAATTGCTCTGGTGAAGGTGACGGTGAGTTATTGCCTTGAACTGCTGTCATTTATTTGGGGCAGATAAACCCACAATGATGTAAGGGAGGGAGTTCCAGGATTTCCAACCAATGGCACTTGTGGGACTGGGATGTTTTTCCAAGCCAGGGTGGGGAGTGGCTTGATGTGGAATTGTCACCTGGTGGTGTTCCCGTGTATCTGCTGTGTTCAGCATTCCACATGATAGTGCCGAGGGTCTGGAAGCTGCTCTGGAAGGAACCTTGGGGAATTTCTCCAGACCATCTTGTCTCAGCTGAACTATCCCAGTCAGACACTTGAGTACTAATCCTGTAATCCAGCTCTGAGAATGTAATAGCAGGTGGGACCCACCCTGTCCCCCTAATTTGGCCATGTTTGGGAAACCTCGGAGAGTCCAATCTCATTCATTCCATCTCAGCGTTTTTCCCCGTTTGAGATTGCTTTCAAAGTGCAACAGTGAGATGGCAGGGGTTCGAGCCCGGGTTAACTGCTGGGAAGGAGACATGTCCAACCCTTTCCCAGTAATTGGCAAGGTATTCCCAAGGCCGCGATCAGGATCAATTGGATTGGGACTGAAATCCAAACAGAAACTGCTGGGGGAGCTCAGCAGGTCTGACAGCATCAACATCAGATCCCTTCAGTTCTGAAGGAGAATCCCTGGACTCTAGAGGTTCACTCGGATTTCTCCCACAAATGAGGCCACTCCCACTAATTCCCGCCAGTAATTTCTGTGTTATCTGTCAGCTCTCCAGGATCTGCAGTTCCTTGTTTTAAATACAGTAGATGTTGACCAAATGAAGGGAATATTGGGTCAGGTGACGGTCTCCCTCATTCATTGGTGCAGATGTCAAAGAGCATCTTAAACCAGAGAGGGATCAGGGGGAATTGGAGCCGTTTAGAGAGAGAGTACAGAAGGTAAGACAGCTCAGCTCAAAGCACGGCACTTAATGCTGCCCCGATTAAAATATTGAAGATGTCAGAGGGGCAGATGAGCTGAGACAGGGTGGGAGCTGGGCGATATTGATGATGTGGAAGGACAGTGTGTGTATCTGATCACATTCTGTCAGTCTGACTAATAGCAGTCATTCCTGACACTGGATTCACTGAGGGGTGAAGGGTCAGTGAACAGATCGGACTGTCCCTGTTATTCTGTTCCTGACTCTCCAGCTCCCACTCTGTTAGTGACCTCTCAGTCTCCCGGGAAATGGGCTGTTTCCCAATTGTACCGGATTCCTAGCCTTTATCCATGGCCGAGCTGAGAGTTGAAGGTCTGAGGAATATCATTCCCAAATGACTCCTGTCCAAGATAATCCCGATGAATGTGTCTGTGTATCCGCCATTAATCTGTAAACATCATTGCTCAGGGTTGGAGGGACATGGATTGATGACATTGAGGATGTTATGAACCAGACCAAACTCCTCTGCCTTAAGGAAATGGTCTCGACCCCTTTTCCTGATTTCCTGAAGGCAAGTGTAAGGCGTTACAATGTGATTGGTCAAACTGCCAGGCTTGGATCAAAACACACTTTACTCCCCACTATCGTTGTAACACAAACATAAGGAAGAAAGATTGGACAAACCGAACTCGATTGGAAACCTGAACTAAATGAACATTATTTAACTATAAACAGCAACTGTTCGGATATAGGAACATTCCATAAACCACACAATTCTGGTCTTTCTGCTATCGGGAGAATGGTGTGAAACTTGTAAAGATTCAGAAAAGATTTACAAGGATGTTTGCAGAGTCAGGATTTCTGACTGTTTTGAGGCTGGAGTTTATTTTATCCTTGTGTAGATTTGACACATTAACCGTCCCTCCCCACCACTGCAGAAGCTGTTGGAACTGTTCAGTGTTTCCAGCGGCTTCTGTAATTATTTCAGGTTCCTGACGGGAGCAGTCTCTCACTTTTCGAACAAATCAAACCCATCCTTGTGCTGTACCCAATATTTCAATAAGAAATGGGAAGCAGCAGAGGGGAAAGCTTCCGAGATGCCGAGCAATGCTGCCCGGTTTCATACTGCAATTCACAGGAACCATCACCAGGAAAAGCAAGGAGCAATCTGACAGACCCATTTTACCACAGAATGAAAGATTTATTTCCTCGATTTATCCCAGTGCCTTACATTTAAAAGGCTGTTTACAAACCACAACACTGCAAGGGTCGGGAATACGAACCCGGGTCAACTGCTTGGAAGACAGCTATCCTCCCCACTATCCCACCATCACCCTGCTCCCAGCTCCCTCCCCATTCCCAAACACACTTAACAAGGCCGTGATCATCACCAACTGGATTGGGTCTGAAATCCAAACATACACATCCTCTGTATCTAACCCAGTGATGGATCGATCCTGATTGAGTTTGATGTGAACAGGATGGGGGAAGTGGGAGATTTAATCAGTACCTAACGCCGAGCTCAAAATGGCCTGGGAATTTGAAATGCTGCAGTGTCGAGGGAGATTTACTCTGTATCTGACCCCATTCTCTACCTGCCCTGGGGATTTAAATGGGGACAGTTTAATGGGAGCTTTATTTTGTCTGGAACCCTGTGCTCCCTCTGCCCTGGGAGTGTTTGCTGGGAACACTGTCTAACCTCTGTCATATGGATCCTATGAAGATTGATGGGAGACAGTGTAAATGGAATTTTCAGGGTCCAATTCCTTCACGTGGATGAGAGAAGGTGGGAAAAAATGATACCAGTGGGACTGAAGGGTCAGTAACAGAATGAATTCACCATTGGCTCAGAGACAGGAGACAGGATAGAGGGGAATGAGGGTTTGAGACTGGAGGGAGCTACAGGCACATACAAGTTGGGAACTGTTTTCAGTAAAAGGCAATTGATCCCAGGTCACTGCAGAGTGTAAGAATCTGATGCCTTTCCCTCACTATCCTCCTCCAATCCCTGGGAAGATCTGCTCCCACACCATGTTCCATCCTAACTGCTGACTGTGTTAGATACATTAATACATTGGGGATGGACGGGAGTGCTTTTAACCCTGGGATCTTGCTGTGTAACTTGCCTTCAAAATGCTCTCGCTTCCCCTTTCAACTCATCTTTTCTCTCTTTTATCCTGAGGAACTTTTGTTTGGAAAGCTGCAACGTGAAGATCGAAAATGTTCGAGGCCAGGAAAGAACAACCTCCAGAGGGGGAGCACGGGCCTGAGGCCTGAGGCCTGGTCGACAGGCTGCACCCCGTGGGGGCCCACGTGAGTTGTGTGTTTATTTACCCCGAGGTTTAATCTCGTCTGTGGGACCCTGGGTTTTAGGGGCCTCTGGGTAACTGGCTCCTCTCAGATTGTGGTCCTGTCATTTTTAAAACAGATTTGAAGCCTGGCGTTAAAGAATGCAAGGATCTGAGAGGCAGGACTCCCCGAGTGGGGAATTAAAACCCAAATGATCTGACCCTCTCTAAAGACTTCTCATAAAGTCAGAGTGATGTGGGTTGTAGAGAGGGCAGGATGAGAAAATTTAACAGTGAGAGAAAGAGAGTGAGAGAAACGTTTAAAAAATTGAGAGAGCTGGGGAAACAGAAGGGGAGAGAGAGGGAGAGACATTTTGAGATTGTGAAGTCGCTGCAATGTTTGATTCTGGGGTGACAGGAAATAATTAAACTGAAGCAGCATCACAGAGGGGAGAAATGGTCAGAGTAGTGAGCTGCTGCAGCATTGTTGCATGTGGGATCTTGCTGTGCACCAGCTGCCCCAATGCTACCATTGCAGGCAGTGAGTGTTTTAATCAGCTAACCCATCATTTCAAACTTTTTCCAAGGCTTTAACATAAAAATGCAGCTCATTGCCCGATATATTTGTGTTTGGATGTTGCTGAGAGATTGTCTGTGTCACTGAGAGAGGAAAACCTGGGATCTTGCTGTGCAGTCATTCTGTAATGATTTTCCTCCTTTCAACTAATGCTGTCTCTTTCCTCCCACGGGCCACTTGAAGATTCAAAGAGAGAAACTTTAGGATCAGGAGACCTTTGAACAACAGCTTTCTCCAGAGGGGACACGGTCTAAGGCCGAGTCGATAAGCTGCACCGTGTGGGCAGGATTCTGAGTTTATTTACCTCAAGGATTAATCTTCTTTTGTGGACCCTGGGTTTTAGGGGCCTCTGGTTAATTGGCTCCTGTCGGATTGTGGCCCTGTTGGTTTTAAAACAGGTTTGAAGCCTGGGGTTAAAATAACCAGGGCCCTGGGATTTGACACCAACATATCAATCCCCAGTGAGTGTCTGACAGACAGGACTCCCTCAAAAAGGGAATTAAAACCTTAAATGAGAAACTCTACCCAAAGACTTGTGCTAATATCAGAGTAATACTACTTGTGGGATCTTGCTGTGTCTCAAACCACCTACAGAGTGGCCTAGATTGCAAGAAGGGTGACCAAATGTGATAATCACATAAATAAGACCTAGGTTGGCCCAATCCCTGAGTATCTGGGAGGGGATCTCTGCATCTCTCTCTCTCTCTCTCTCTGTCCCCTCTCTCACACCCTCTCCAGCTTCTTTTGTTGGTTTTTCAAACAAATAAAACCGTCCCACACACAGCAATGTGACTCGTGGGTATTTGAAGTGGGGGAGAAGGAAATATTTCGCAGCACAAGGTGATTGTTTCTGAGACAAAGGGGTAAAAAAAGACAATATGCAGACAAAGACAGAGAGTGTGTCTGGGAAGGAGGGAGCGATAGAGGGATAAGATGTGTCTTTGTAGCTGGGCTGGGAAAGGGAGACAGGATCTGGGAGAGGGGGGAGAGAACGGGACTCTCCAATATCCCATCATCGCCCAGCTCCAATCACTTCCTTCTAGAAAGTAACATCTACAAATTTAAATCCTGGGATGGAGGTTTTTTTTAATAAAAAACAGGAGTCTCAAAGGTATCCACAGTCTCTTGTTGGACAGAAAGTGGGATTGGAGCACATTCTGGAGCAGGAAGAGAGTACCCTGTGGGATCTCCCTGTGTGTCAATGGCCCACAGCATTGCTGGCACAGAGACTGCTGGGAAACTGTTTATCAAAGGGAATATTGTCAAATATAAATGTTGCAATCTTTTAAAAGGTTAGATAAAGATGACCATGTACAAGGTTAAATCAGAGAAAGGGAAAAAGATGAGAGATGGAGAAGGGGAGGGTGGAGAGAGAGAGAGAGAGAGAGAGCAAGCGAGTGCGTAGAGAAGAAACAATGTAGGAAGTGGTTTGAATTTGTCAAACAGCAGGATCTTTGTCATCCTGAAGCCAGGATTGAACCCTTAACCAGCATCAGTGAAATACACAATCTGTCTGTGGTCCCACTACTAACTGTGGGATCTTGCTGTGTCTGAAGGGACTAATAGTCAGTAACAGAATGAATATGCCATTGGCTCAGAGAGACGAGACAGGATAGAGGGGAATGAGGGTTACAGATTGGAGGGAGCTACAGGCACGTACAAGTTGGGAACTGTTTTCAGTAAAAGGTAATTTATCCCAGGTCACTGCAGAGTGTAAGAATCTGATGCCTTTCCCTCACTATCCTCCTCCAATCCCTGGGAAGATCTGCTCCAACACCACGTTTCACTGTTGACTGTGTTAGATATTTTGATACATTGGGGATGGGCGGGGGTGATTTTAAACCTGGGATTTTAAGCTTGCCTTCAAAATGCTCTCGCTCCCCCTTTCACATGATCTTTTTTCTCTTTTATCCCGAGGAACCTTTATTTGGAAAGCTGCAATGTGAAGATCCAAAATGTTCGAGGCCAGGAAAGAACAACCTCCAGAGGGGGAGCACGGGCCTGAGGCCTGAGGCCTAGTCGACAGGCTGCACCCCGTGGGGCCCACAGTCGGTTGTGTGTTTATTTACCCCGAGGTTTAATCTCCTCTGGGGGACCCTGTGTTTTAGGGGCCTCTGGGTAACTGGTTCCTGTCGGATTGCGGCCCTGTCATTTTTAAAACAGATTTGAAGCCTGGGGTTAAAGTCACTGGGGACTTGCGATTTAATACAAATATATGAATCCGCAGAAAATGTCTGACAGACCAGACTCCCCAAGAAGGGAATTAAAGCCTTAAACTCTCCCCAAAGACTTGTTCTAATGTTAGAGCAATGTGGGATGTGTCCAGGCCTGGGTGATCAAATGTGATAATCATATAAATAAGACACAGGTTGGCCGGTTCAATTCAATTCCCTGAGTATCTGGGAGGGGATCTCTCTGTCTGTCCGTATGTCTCTCTCTCTCTCTCTCTGTCCCCTCTCTCACACACTCTCCAGCTTCTTTTGTTGATATTTTAAACAAATAAAACCGTCCCACACACAGCAATGTGACTCGTGGGTATTTGAAGTAGGAGAGATGGAAACATTTTGAAGCACAAGGTGATTGTGTTTGAGACAAAGGGGTAAAAGAACACAAGATACACAGAGAGAGAGTGGGGGAAGGAGGGAGTGATAGAGGGATAAGATGGAGGGGGGGAAGGAGCAGGGAAGGAGAGGGGGAGGGAGGGGGGAAGGAGGGGTAGGAGAGAGGGTGGAAAGGAGGGGGGAAGGGGTGTAATGCGAGGTGGGGAAGGAGAGAGGGGTAAGGAGAGGTGGGGAAGGAGGGCGGAAGGAGAGAGGGGGTGAGGAGAGGGGGGGAAGGAAAGGGGAAGGAGAGGGGATGAAAGTAGAGATGGAGTAAGGTGAGGGGGAAGCAGGGGGGGAAGGAGAGGGAGGGAAAGGGGGGGAAGGAGAGGGGGGAAGGAGAGTGGGGATAGGGGGTGGACAGAGAGAGGGTGAAAGTAGAGATGGGGTAAGGAGAGGGGGAAGAAGAGATGGGAAGAGGGGAAGGAGAGAGAGAGGGGTTTGAGAGTCGGGGGAAGGAGAGCGGGGGAAGGAGAGGGGGAAGAAGAGGGGGAATGGGGTGAAGGTGAGTCGGGGAAAGGGGGAAGTAGAGGGAGAAGGAGGGGGAAGGAGAGGGGCAAGGAGACGGAGGCAGAGAGTGGAGAGGAGAGATGTCAGAAGGAATTGGGGGAAGGAGGGAGGAGAAAGGAGCGGGGAGGGAGGGGATGTTGACAGGGGGAAGGAGAGAGGGGGAAAGAGTGAGGCAAAGAGTGTCGTAAGGAGAGAGGGGAAGGGTGGAAGGAGAGGGAGGAAGGGCGAATGGACAGGGAGTGAAAGAGAGGGGGAGGAGGGTTGTCAGAAGGAGATAGAGTGAAGGGGGGGCGAAGGAGAAGGCGAAACGTAGATGTGGGGAAGGAGAGGGCGGAAGGAGAGTGGGGGGAAGTAGAGAGTGGGGAAGGACAGAGGGGAGGAAGGAGCGAGGGGAAGGAGCGAGGGGGGAAATAGAGGGGGCAAAAGAGAGGGGAGGGAAGGGGAGAGGAGAAGGAGAGAAGGGGGAAGGAGAGAAGGGGGAAGGAGAGAGGGGAGAAGGAGAGAGGGGAGAAGGAGAGACCGGAATGAAGGGGGAAGGAGAGAAGGGGAAGGAGATGGGGGAAGGAAGGGGGAATGAAATAGGGGGGAAGGAGATGGGGGTGAAAGAGATGGGGGGAAGAAATGGGGAAGGAGATGCGGGAAGGAGATAGGGAAAAGGAGATGGGGGGAAGGAGATAGGGGCAGAAGGAGGGGAGATGGAGATGGGGGAAGGAGATGGGGGAAAGAGATCTGGGGAAGGAAGGGCGAAGGAGATGGGGGAAGGAAATGGGAGGTAGGAAGGGGGAAGGAGATTGTGGAAGGAGATAGAGGGGAAGGAGATAGTGGTGAAGGAGATCGGGGGGAAGGAGAAGAGGGGAAGGAAGGGGGAAGGAGATGGGGCAAGGAGATGGGGGGACGCAGATAGGGAGGAAGGAAAGGGGAAGGAGATGGGGTGGAGGGAAATAGGGGTAAAGAGATGGGGGAACGAAGGGGGAAGGAGATAGGTTGGAAGGAGATGGGGGGAAGGAGATATGGGAGAAGGAGATGGGGGAAGGAGATGGGGGGAAGGAGATAGATGAGAAGGAGAGAGGGGGGAAGGAAGGGGGAAGGAGATGGGGGAAGGAGATGGGGGGAAGGAGATGGGGGAAGGAGATAGGGGCAAGGGGATCGGGGAGAAGGAGATACGGGGAAGGAAGGGGAAAGAGATGGGGGAAGGAGATGGGGGTAGGAAGGGGGAAGGAGATGGGGAACGATGGGGCAAGGAGATAGGGGAAGGAGATGGGGGAAGGAAGGGGGAATGAGATGTGGGGAAGGAGATGGGGGAAGGAAGGGGAAGGAGCTAGGGGTGAAAGAGATGGGTGAAGAAATGGGGAAGGAGATTGGGGAAGGAGATGGGGGGAAGGAGATGGGGGGAAGGAGATGGGGGGAAGGAGATGGGGGAAGGAGGGGGGAAGGAGAGAGGGGGGAAGGAAGGGGGAAGGAAATGGGGGAAGGAAGGGGGAAAGGCGATAGGGGGCGAAGGAAGGAGGAAGGAGATAGGGGGAAGGAGATGGGGGGAAGGAAGGGGAAGGAGATGGGGGAAGGAGAATGGGGTGAAGGAAGGGGGAAGGAGATTGGGAAGGAAGGGGGAAGGAGTTGGGGGAAGGAGATGGGGGGCAAGGAAGGGGGAAGGAGATGGGGGGATGGAAAGGGGAAGGAGATGGGGCAAGGAAGGGGGAAGGAGATGGGGAGAAGGAAGTGGGAAGGAGATGGGGAAGGAAGGGGGAAGGAAGGGAAAGGAGATAGGGGGAAGAAGATAGGGGGAAGGAAGGGGGAACTAGATAGGGGGTGAAGGAGATGGGGAGGAAGGAGATATGGGGGAAGGAGATGTTGGGAAGTTAGTGGGTAGGAGATGGGGGGGAATGAGATGTGGGGGAAGGAAGTGATACCCCCTGGGAACAAAGGGGAAAATCTCCACTTAGATATGTTTTATATTTTTTTAATTTAGAAATAGTTTTTTATTATACTGTTGGGAGTGTATTAGAGAGCCTTTATTTTTGTAAATTTTATATACTCTATGCTCGGGATGTTCTGGATAGGGTTTCCCCCTCCCGAGGGGTCTCGGATTTGCCTGGATGATTATGGTTGATCAGTCGGTTATGTGGTGCACCTGGAATATCAAGGGGAGTAATTCGCCAGTCAAAAGGAAGAAAATATGATCAAATCTTCAGGAAGAAAGAGTTGATATAGCTCTCCTACAGAAGACACACCTGTCGGATAAAGATCACTTGAAATTACGACAGGGTGGATTTGATCAGGCCTTTTTTTCTTCTTTTAGCTCAAAAAGGAAGGGAATTGTTATTCTTGTTCGAAAGAACTTCCCTTTCAAAATTCTAAATCAGATAAAAGATGAATCTGGGCGATATATTTTGATTAAAGCCCTCATAAATGGAGAGGAATATGCGATTTTAAATTTGTACTGCCCCCCCCCCACCCCCGGCACACCCCTTTAAATTTATAACGGAAGCCTTTTCAAAATTGATGGCTTTTGGTGCCCGTCATACAATTATATGGGGAGACTTTAATTGTATTATGGTTCCAGAAATAGATAGGATTCCCAAGAGTACTGCAGGAGAATCTCCCAGATCTAGACAATTGGTGGATCTGAACAAAGAATTAGGATTAGTAGATGTATGGAGATGTCTTCATCCACAGGGCAGAGATTTTTCTTTCTACTCCAATCCACATAAATGTTATACCAGAATTGAGATGTTTTTTGCCCCCTCAATTTTTTTAAATTCCATATCATCCTGTAAAATAGGTAGTATAGCAATTTCCGACCACGCTGCTGTATATATGGAAACTAAGGCGAGGAACAATGGGACATCCCCTCGGCATTGGCGTATGGACCCCTTCCTAATGAAAGACAGTAAATTTGTAAAGTACTTCTCTCAAGAATTTAAAACTTTTTTAGAAATTAAATCAGGTACGGTTCGCAACCCATCAATGATGTGGGAGACCATCAAAGCTTACACGCGAGGTTTGATCATCTCCTACTCAGCGACCCAGAAAAAAATTGAAGGGAGACCAACAGCGTCTGCTCGAAGCTCGCTTAAAAGCAGCTGAAACAGCAAATACTGATAGACCTTCTATTATTAAATTGTAAAGGATTACGGCTCTTAGGACAGCTCTAAACACTACGCTTACTCAAGTGGCTAAGAGGGAAATATTATTTGCAAAACAAAGGTTATATGAATATGGCAACAAACCAGGTCGATACTTAGCATTTCTCAAAAAGAATTTAAAAAGGCCCCTCAGACTATTACGTCTATCAAGGAAAGTACAGGTATGTTGACTCATGATCATAAAAAGATTAATACGATCTTTAGAGAATTTTATTCTGAATTGTATAAATCACAGGATTGTGAAGATAGGACTAGGAGGATGCAGTCATTTTTAAAAAATTTGACCTTGCTGGGCCGAACTCCGGAACAGGTTATCGGTCCGAAATGCTCCTCGAACAGTCCAAGAAATACTTGATGCAATGAGGCAATTTCAGAGCAGTAAGGCACCGGGCGCAGATTGTTTTCAAGCTGATTTCTATAAAGAATTTACAGAAATATTGGCTGGTCCACTTATGGACATGTATAATATATTTAACCAGAAGATTTACACTCTCCTCAGTTTAGGGCACTGACTCCGTGCTGGCTGGTTAAATATATATAACCAGGAGATTTACACTCTCCTCAGTTTAGGGCACTGACTCTACGTTGGCTGGTTAAATATATATATAACCAGGAGATTTACACTGACCTCAGTTTAGGGCACTAACTCAGTGCTTGCTGGTTAAATATACATAACCAGGTGAATTACACTCTCCTCAGTTTAGGGCACCGACTCTGCGCTGTCTAGTAAAATATATATAACCAAGAGATTTACACTCTCCTCAGTTGAGGGCACTGAGTAAGCGCTGGCCGGATAAATGTATCTCATCAGGTGGTTGACACTCTCCTCAGTTTAGTGCACTGACTCTGCGCTGTCTGGTAAAATATATATAACCAGGACATTTACACTCTCCTTAATTTAAGGCACTGACTCTGTGCTGGCTGTTTAAATATATATATAACCAGGAGATTTACACTCTCCTCAGATTAGAGCAATGACTCTGTGCTGGCTGTTTAAATAAAACCATAACCAGGAGATTTACCCTCTCTTCAGTTTAGGGCACCGAGTCTGTGCTGGCTGGATAAATGTATATAACCAGGTGATTTACTCTCTCCTGAGTTTCAGGCACTTCCTCTGCGCTGGCTGTTTAAATATATAAAACCAGGATATTTACACTCTCCTCAGTTTAGGGCACTGACTCTGTGCTGGCTGGTTAAATATATATAACCAGGAGTTTGACACTCTCCTCAGTTTAGGTTACTGACTCTGTGCTGGCTGGTTAAAAAGAGAACCAGGAGATTTCGACTCTCCTCATTTTAGGACACTGAGTCTGTGCTGGCTGGTTAAATATATCTAGCCAGGCGGTTTACACTCTCCACAGTTTAGTGCACTGACTCTGTGCTGGCTCTTTAAATATATGTAACCAGGAGATTTACACTCTCAACAGTTTAGGTCACTGAGTCTGTGCTGGCTGGTCAAATATATATAACCAGTTGATTTACAGTCTCCTTAATTTTGGGCACTGACTCTGTGCTAACTAGTAAAATATGTATAACCACGGGTTTTACACTCTCCTCAGTTTAGGCCACCGAGTCTGTGCTGGCTTGTTAAATATATTTCACCAGGAGATTTTCACACTCCTCAGTTTCGGGCACTGACTCGGCGCTGTGTGGTTAAATATATGTAACCAGGAGATTTACACTCTCTTCAGTTTAGGGCACTGAGTCTGTGCTGGCTGGTTAAATGTATATAATCAGGAGATTTACTCTCTCCTAAGTTTCAGGCACTGACTCTACGTTGGCTGTTTAAATATGTATAACCTGGATATTTACACTCTCCTCAGTTTAGGCACTGACTCTCTGCTGGCTGGTTGAATAAATATAAACAGGAGATTTACACTCTCCTCAGTTTAGGGCACTGACTCTGTGCTGGCTGGTTAAATATATTTCGAACCATGACAATTACACTGACGTCAGTTTAGGGCACTGACACGGTGCTTGCTGGTTAAATTTCCATAACCAGGAGATTTACACTGTCCCAAGTGCATGGCACTGACATTGTGCTTGCTGGTTGAATAAATATAACCAAAAATTTACACACTGCTCAGTTTACGGCACTAACCCTGTGCTGGCTAGTTCAATTTATATAACCAGGAGAATTACATTCTTCTCAGTTTAGGGCAAAGAATTTGTGCTGGCTGGTTAAATATATATAACCAGGAGATTTACACTCTCATCAGTTTAGGGCACTGACTCTGTGCTGGCTGGTTAAATATATATAACCAGGAGATTTTCACTCTCCTCAGTTTAGGGCACTGACTCTGTGCTGGCTAGTTAAATATATATAACCAGGAGATTTACACTGTCCCCAGTGTATGTCACTGACTCTGTGCTGGCTGGTTGAATAAATATAACCAGGAAATTTATACTCTGCTCACTTTACGGCACTGACCCTGTGCTGGATAGTTCAATATATATAACCAGGAGAATTACATTCTCCTCAGTTTAGTGCAAAGAATCTGTGCTGGCTGGTTAAATATATATAACCAGGAGATATATGCTCTCCTCAATTTAGGGCTCTGACTCTGTGCTGGCTGGTTGAATATATATAACCAGGAGATTAACCCTCTCCTCAGTTAAGGGCACTGACTCGGCCCTGGCGGTTAATATATATATAACCAGGAGATTAACCCTCTCCTCAGTTTAGGGCAACGACTCTGTGCTGGCTTTTTAAATATATATAACCAGGAGATTTTCACTCTTCTCAGTTTCAGTCACTGACGCCGTGCTGGCTGATTAAATACATATAACAAGAATATTTCCCCTCTCCTCAGTTTCGGACACTTCCTCTATGCTGACTGTTTGAATATATATAACCAAGAGATTTACGCTCTCCCCTCAGTTTAGGGCACAGACTCGGTGCTGGCTGGTGAAATATATATAACCAGGAGGTTTACACGCTCCTCAGTTTAGGGCACAGACTCAGTGCTGGCTGGGTAAATATAAAAAACCAAGAGATTTACACTCTCCTCAGTTTCTAGCACTAACTTTGTGCTGGCTAGTTAAATATATATAACCAGGCAATTTACACTCTCCTCAGTTTTGGGCACTAACTCTATGCTGGCTGTTTAAATATATATAACCAGGAGATTTACACTCTCCTAAGTTTCGTGCAATCACTCTCTGCTGGCTGGTTAAACATATATAACCAGGAGACATAAAATCTCCTCAGTTTAGGGCACTGGCACTGAATCTGTGCTGACCGGTTAAATATATATAACCAGGAGATTTACACTCTCCTAAGTTTAGGGCACTGAATCTGTGCTGACCGGTTAAATATATACCACCAGGTGATTTACACTCTCCTCAGTTTAGGGCACTGACTCTGCGCTGGCTGGTTAAAAATATATAACCAGGAGATTTACACTCTCCCCTCAGTTTAGGGCAATGACTCTGTGCTAGCTGGTTAAATATATATAACCAGGAGACTTAAACTCTCCTCACTTTAGGGCACTGAGTCTGTGCTGGCTGGTTGAAGATAAAAAACCAGAAGATTTACACTCTCCTCAGTTTAGGTCACTGAATCTGTGCTGGTTGGTTGAATATATCTAGCCGGGAGACTTACACTACACTCAGATTAGGGCAATGACTCTCAGCTGGCTGGTTAAATATATATAAGCCGGAGATTTACACTCTCCTAAGTTTAGGGCACTGACTTTGTGCTGGCCTGTAAAAATATATATAACCAGGAGATTTACACTCTCCTTAGTTTAGAGCACTGAATCTGTGCTGCCTTGTTAAATATATATAACCACGAGTTTTACACTCTCCTCTGTTTAGGGGACTGACTGTGTCCTGGCTGGTTCAATGTATATAACCAGGAGGTTTACACTGTCATAAGTTTCGGGCAGTGACTCTACATTGGCTATTTAAATTTGTATAACCTAGATATTTACACTCTCCTCAGTTTAGGGCACTAACTCTGCACCGGCTGGATAAAGATAGATAACCAGGAGATTTACACTCTCCTCAGTTTAGGGCACTGACTCTGTGCTGGCTGTTTAAATTTATATAACCAGGAGATTTGCACTCTCCTCAGTTTAGGGCAATGACTCTGTGCTGGCTGGTTCAATATATACAACCAGGGGATTCACCCTCTCCACAGTTTAGGGCACTGAATCTGAACTGGCTGGATAAATATATATAAAAAGGAGATTTACACTCTCCTCAGTATAGGGTACTGACTCAGCTGGCTGGTTGAATATATATAACCAGGAGATTTGCACTCTCCTCAGTTTATGGCAATGACTCTGTGCTGAATGGTTAAATATATATAACCAGGAGATTTACACTCTCCTCAGTTTAGGGCACTGAATTTGTGCTGGCTGTTTAAATATATATAACAAGGAGATTAACACTCTCCTCAGTTTAGGGCACTGAATTTGTGCTGGCTGTTTAAATATATATAACAAGGAGATTAACACTCTCCTCAGTTTAGGACAATGACTCTGTGCTGGCAGTTTATATATATATATATATATATATATATTTATATAAAACCATGAGATTTACCCTCTCCTCAGTTTAGGGCACTGAGTCTGTGCTTGCTGTTTAAATATATATTACCAGGAGATTTACACTCTCCTCAGTTTAGGGCAATGACTCTGTGCTGGCTGGTTAAATATATATAAAAAGGAGATTTACACTCTCCTCAGTTTAGGGCACTGAATCTGTGCTGGCTGGTTAAATATATATATAACCGGGAGATTTACACTCTCCTCAGGTTAGGGCAATGACTCTGTGCTGGCTGGTTAAATATATGTTACCAGGAGTTTTACACTCTCCACAGTTTAGGTTACTGACTCTGTGCTGGCTGGTTAAAAAGAGAACCAGGAGATTTCGACTCTCCTCATTTTAGGACACTGAGTCTGTGCTGGCTGGTTAAATATATCTAGCCAGGCGGTTTACACTCTTCACAGTTTAGGGCACTGACTCTGTGCTGGCTTTTTAAATATATATATAACCAGGAGATTTACCCTCTCAAAAGTTTAGGTCACTGAGTCTGTGCTGGCTGGTCAAATATATATAACAACGGGTTTTACACTCTCCTCAGTTTAGGGCACTGAGTCTGTGCTGGCTTGTTGAATATATATAAACAGGAGATTTTCACACTCCTCAGTTTCGGTCACTGACTCCGTGCTGGCTGGTTAAATATATATAATCAGAAGATTTACACTCTCCTCAGTTAAGGGCAATGACTCTGTGCTGGCTGGTTAAATATGTATAACCAGGGGGTTTACCCTCTCCACAGTTTCGGGCACTGACTCGGTGCTGTGTGGTTAAATATGTGTAACCATGAGTTTTACACTCTCCTCTGTTTAGCGCACTGACTCTGTGCTGGCTGGTTAAATAAATACATAACCAGGAGATTTTCACTCTCCACAGTTAAGGGCATTGAGTCTGTGCTGTCTGGTTAAATATATATATAACCATGAGATTTACCCTCACCACAGTTGAAGGCACTTAGTCAGTGCTGGCTCGTTAAATATATATAACTAGGAGATTTGCACTCTCCTCAGTTTAGGGCACTGATTCTGTGCTGGCTGGTTGAATAAATATAAACAGGAGATTTACACTCTGCTCAGTTTAGGGCACTGACTCAGTGCTTGCTGGTTAAATATACATAACCAGGAGATTTACCCTGTCCCCAGTGTATGGCACTGACATTGTGCTTGGGTGTGAATAAATATAACCAAGAAATTTACACTCTGCTCAGTTTACGGCACTGACCCTGTGCTGGCTAGTTAAATATATATCACCAGGAGAATTACATTCTCCTCAGTTTAGGGCAAAGAAAATGTGCTGGCTGGTTAAATATATATAACCAGGAGATTTACACTCTCCTCAGTTTAGGGCACTGACTCTATGCTAGCTGGTTAAATATATATAACCAAGAGATTTTCACTCTCCTCAGTTGAGGGCTCTGAGTCTGTGCTGTCTGGTGAAATATATATAACCAGGAGATTCACACTCTCCTCAGTTTAGGGCACTGACTCTGTGCTGGCTGGTTAAATATATATAACCAGGAGATTTACAGTCTCCTCAGTTTAGGGCACTGACTCTGTGCTGGCTGGTTAATATATATATAT
This sequence comes from Chiloscyllium punctatum, assembly GCF_047496795.1. Lineage (NCBI taxonomy): Eukaryota > Metazoa > Chordata > Chondrichthyes > Orectolobiformes > Hemiscylliidae > Chiloscyllium > Chiloscyllium punctatum. Next base: position 70,104,575 of record NC_092751.1, on the reverse strand, counting down.
AAAACCAGGAGATTAACCCTCTCCTCAGTTTAGGGCACTGAGTCTGTGCTGGCTTTTTAAATATATATAACCAGGGGATTTTCACTCTTCTCAGTTTTGGTCACTGACGCCGTGCTGGCTGGTTAAATACATATAACAAAAAGATTTCCCCTCTCCTCAGTTTAGGACACTTCCTCTATGCTGACTGTTTGAATATATATAACCAGGAGATTTACGCTCTCCCCTCAGTTTAGGGCACTGACTCTGTGCTGGCTGGTTAAACATAGAAAACCAGGAGACATAAAATCTCCTCAGTTCAGGGCACTGAGTCTGTGCTGGCTGGTTGAAGATAAAAAATCCGAAGATTTACACTCTCCTCAGTTTAGGGCACTGAATCTGTGCTGGCTGGTTACTTATATATAACCATGAGAATTACACTCTGGTCAGTTTCGGGCACTGACTCTGTGCTGGTTGGTTGAATAAATCTAGCCGGGAGACTTACACTACCCTCAGATTAGGGCAATGACTCGGTGCTGGCTGGTTAAATGTATATAACCCGGAGATTTACACTCTCCTAAATTTTGGGCACTGTCTCTGTGCTGGCCTGTTTGAATATATATAACCAGGATATTTACACTCTCCTTAGTTTAGAGCACTGATTCTGTGCTGCCTTGTTAAATATATATAACCAGGAGATTTATACTCTCCTAAGTTTCAGGCACTGACTCTACGTTGGCTGTTTAAATATGTATAACCTAGATATTTACACTCTCCTCAGTTTAGGGCACTGACTCTGCGCCTGCTGGATAAATATATATAACCAGGAGATTTACCCTCTCCTCAGTTTAGGGCACTTACACTGCATTGGCTGGTTAAATATATATAACCAGGAGGTTTACACTCTCCTCAGTTGAGTGCAATGACACCGTGTTGGCTGGTTAAACAGATCTAACCAGGAGATTTCCCCTCTCCTCAGTTTAGGGCACTGACTCTGTGCTGGTTGGATGAATATATATAACCAGGAGATTTCCACTATTCTCAGTTTAGGGCACAGACTCTGTGTTGGCTGGTTTTCTATATTTCACCAGGAGACTTCCCCTCTCCTCAGTTTAGGGTACTGTGCAGGCTGGTTAAATATATATAACCAGAGGATTTCCCCACTCCTCACTTTAGGTCACTCACGCTGTGCTGGCTGTTAAAATATATATAACCAGGAGATTTACGCTCTCCTCAGTTTAGGGCACTGACACTGCGCTGGTTAGTATAAATACATATAACCAGGAGATTACACTCTTCTTAGTTTAGGGCACTGACTCTGTGTTGGCTGTTTAAAGAGATTTAAAAAGGAGATTTACACTGTCTTCAGTTTAGGGCGCTGAGACTGTGCTGGCTGCTTGAATACGCATAAACAGGAGATTTAAACTCTCTTCAGTTTCAGGCACTGACTCTGTGCTAGCTGGTTAAGTATATACATAACCAGGAGATTTACACTCGACTCAGTTTCGGGCACTGAGTCTGTGTTGTCTGGTTAAATATATATAACCAAGTGATTTTCACTCTCCTCACTTTAGTGCAATGACTCTGTGCTGGCTGGTTAAATATATATAACCAGGAGATTTACACTCTCCTCAGTTTAGGGCACGGAGTCTGTACTGGCTGGTTAAATGTGCATAACCAGGAGATTTACACTCTCCTCAGTTTAGGGCACGGAGTCTGTACTGGCTGGTTAAATATATATAACCAGGACATTTACACTCTCCTCAGTTTAGGGCACTGACTCTGCGCATGCTGGTTAAATATATATAACCGGGAGATTTGCACTGTCCTCAGTTTAGGGCAATGACTCTGTGCTGGCTGGTTAAATATATATAACCAGGAGAATTACACTCTCCTCAGTTTAAGGCAATGACTCTGTGCTGGCTGTTTAAACAAATGCATAACCAGGAGACTTACACTCTCTTCAGTTTAGGGCACGGAGTCTGTACTGGCTGGTTAAATGTGCATAACCAGGAGATTTACACTCTCCTAAGTTTAGGGCACTGACTCTGTGCTGGCTGTTTAAATATATATAACCAGGTGTTTTACACTCTCCTCAGTTTAAGGCAATGACTCTGTGCTGGCTGGTTAAATATATATAACCAGGAGATTTTCCCTCTCCTCAGTTTTGGGCACTTACGCTGTGTTGGCCGGTTAAATATATATAACCAGGAGATTTACACTCTCCGCAGTTTAGGGCACTGACTCTGTGCTGGTTGTTTAAATATGTAAAACCAGGAGATTTACACTCTCCGCAGTTTAGGGCACTGACTCTGCATTGGCTGGTTAAATATACATACGGAGATTTATACTCTCCTCCGGTTAATGCACTGACTCTGCGCTGGATATTTCAATATATATAACCAGGAGGTTTACACTCTCCTCAGTTGAGTGCAATGACACAGTGTTGGCTGGTTAAACATATATAACCAGGAGATTTACACTCTGCTCAGTTTAGGGCACTGACTCTTTGCTGACTGGTTAAATTTATATAACCAGGAGATTTACACTCTTCTCAGTTTAAGGCAATGACTCTGTGCTGGCCGGTTAAATATAAATAACCAGGAGATTTACACTCTTCTCAGTTTAAGGCAATGACTCTGTGCTGGCCGGTTAAATATATATAACCAGGAGATTTACACTGTCCTCGGTTTAGGGCACTGACTCTGTGCTGGCTGGTTAAATATATATAACCAGGAGATATACACTCTCCTCAGTTTCGGGCACTGAGTCTGTGCTGGCTATTTAAATATACCACCAGGAGATTTACAGTCTCCTCAGTTTAGGGCAATGACTCTGTGCTGGCTGGTTAAATATATATAACCAGGAGATTTACACTCTCCTCAGTTTCGGGCACTGACTCTGCATTGGCTGGTTAAATATATATAACCAGGAGGTTTACACTCTCCTCAGTTGAGTGCAATGACACAGTGTTGGCTCGTTAAACATATATAACCAGGAGATTTACACTCTCTGCAGTTTAGGGCACTTACTCTGCGCAGGCTGGTTAAATATATATAGCCACGGGATTTGCACTCTCCTCTGTTTTGGGCACTGACTTTGTGCTGGCTTCGTTAAATATCTGTAACCAGGCGATTTTCACTGTCTTCAGTTTAGGGCACTGACTCTGTGCTGGTTGGTTAAATATATATCACCAGGAAATTTACACTGTCCTCACTTTTGGGCACTGACGCTGTGTTGGCTGGTAAAATAGATATAACCAGGAGATTTCCCCTCTCCTCAGTTTAGAGCACTGACACTGCGCTGGTTAGTATAAATACATATAACCAGGAGATTACACTCTTCATGGTTTAGGGCACTGACTCTGTGTTGGCTGTTTAAAGAGATTTAAAAAGGAGATTTACACTGTCTTCATTTTAGGGCACTGAGACTGTGCTGGCTGCTTGAATTCGCATAAACAGGAGATTTACACTCTCTTCAGTTTCGGGCACTGACTCTGTGTTATCTGGTTAAATATATATATAACCAGGAGATTTACACTCGACTCAGTTTCGGGCACCGACTCTGTGTTGTCTGGTTAAATATATATAACCAAGAGATTTTCACTCTCCTCACTTTAGTGCAATGACTCTGTGCTGGCTGGTTAAATATATATAACCAGGAGACTTACACTCTCCTCAGTTCAGAGCACTGACTATAAGCTGCTGGTTAAATATATAAAACCACGAGTTTTCCACTCTCCTCAGTTTCGAGCACTGACTCTGTGCTGGCTGTTTAAATATGTAAAACCAGGAGATTTACACTCTCCTCAGTTTAGGGCACTGACTCTGCATTGGCTGGTTAAATATACATACGGAGATTTATACTCTCCTCCGGTTAATGCACTGACTCTGCGCTGGATATTTCAATATATATAACTGCGGTTTTCCCCTCTCCTCAGTTTAGGGCACTGACTCTGTGCTGACTGTTTCAATATATATTATCAGGAGATCTCTCCTCTCCTCAGTTTAGGGCACAAACTCTGTGCTGGCTGGTTGAATATATATAACCAGGAGGTTTACACTCTCCTCAGTTGAGTGCAATGACACAGTGTTGGCTGGTTAAACATATCTAACCAGGAGATTTACACTCTGCTCAGTTTAGGGCACTGAATCTGTGCTGGTTGGATGAATATATATAACAAGGAGATTTCCACTATTCTCAGTTTAGGGCACAGACTCTGTGTTGGCTGGTTTTCTATATATAACCAGGAGACCTCCCCTCTCCTCACTTTAGGGCACTGACGCTGTGCTGGCTGTTAAAATATATATAACCAGGAGACTTCCCCTCTCCTCACTTTAGGGCACTGACGCTGTGCTGGCTGTTAAAATATATATAACCAGGAGATTTACACTCTCCACAGTTTCAGGCACTGACTCTGTGCTGACTGGTTAATATATGTAACCAGAAGATTTACCCTCTCCTCAGTTTCAGGCACTGACTCTGTGCTAGCTGGTTCAATTTATATAACCACGAGATTTCCCCTCTCCTCAGTTTAGGGCACTGACTCAGTGCTGGCTGATTGAATTTATAAAACCAGGAGATTTACACTCTCCTCAGTTTAGGGCACTGAATCTATACTGGCTGGTTAAATATATATAACCAGGAGAATTCCACTCTCCTGAGTTAAGGGCACAGAGTCTGTGCTGGCTGGTTGAATATATCTCACCAGGAGATTTACACTCTCCTCTGTTTAGTGCTCGGACTCTGTGCTGGCTGGTTAAATGTATATAACCTGGAGATTTATACTCTACTCGGTTTAGGGCATTGTTTCTGCGCTGGATATTTAAATATATATAAACTGGGGTTTTCCCCTCTCCTCAGTTTCGGGCAGTGACTCTGTGCTAGCTGGTGAAATATATATAACCAGGAGGTTTACACTCTCCTCAGTTTAGGGCACTGACTCTGTGCTGGCTGGTTAAATATATATAACCAGGAGATTTACACTCTCCGCAGTTTAGGGCACTGACTCGGCACTGGCTGCTTAAAGATATATCACCAGTAGATTTACCCCCTCCTCAGTTTAGGGCACTGACTCTTTGCTGACTGGTTAAATTTATATAACCAGGAGATTTACACTCTTCTCAGTTTAAGGCAATGACTCTGTGCTGGCCGGTTAAATATAAATAACCAGGAGATTTACACTCTTCTCAGTTTAAGGCAATGACTCTGTGCTGGCCGGTTAAATATATATAACCAGGAGATTTACACTGTCCTCGGTTTAGGGCACTGACTCTGTGCTGGCTGGTTAAATATATATAACCAGGAGATATACACTCTCCTCAGTTTCGGGCACTGAGTCTGTGCTGGCTATTTAAATATATCACCAGGAGATTTACAGTCTCCTCAGTTTAGGGCAATGACTCTGTGCTGGCTGGTTAAATATATATAACAAGGAGATTTACACTCTCCTCAGTTTCGGGCACTGACTCTGCATTGGCTGGTTAAATATATATAACCTGGAGGTTTACACTCTCCTCAGTTGAGTGCAATGACACAGTGTTGGCTCGTTAAACATATATAACCAGGAGATTTTCACTCTCTGCAGTTTAGGGCACTGACTCTGCGCAGGCTGGTTAAATATATATAGCCAGGAGATTTGCACTTTCCTCCGTTTTGGGCACTGACTTTGTGCTGGCTTCGTTAAATATATGTAACCAGGCGATTTTCACTGTCTTCAGTTTAGGGCACTGACTCTGTGCTGGTTGGTTAAATATATATCACCAGGAAATTTACACTGTCCTCACTTTTGGGCACTGACTCTGTGTTGGCTGGTTAAATATATATAACCAGGAGATTTACAGTCTCCTCAGTTTAGGGCACTGACTCTGCGCTGGCTGGTTAATATATATATATAAAACCAGGAGATTAACCCTCTCCTCAGTTTAGGGCACTGAGTCTGTGCTGGCTTTTTAAATATATATAACCAGGGGATTTTCACTCTTCTCAGTTTCGGTCACTGACGCCGTGCTGGCTGGTTAAATACATATAACAAAAAGATTTCCCCTCTCCTCAGTTTAGGACACTTCCTCTATGCTGACTGTTTGAATATATATAACCAGGAGATTTACGCTCTCCCCTCAGTTTAGGGCACTGACTCTGTGCTGGCTGGTTAAACATAGAAAACCAGGAGACATAAAATCTCCTCAGTTCAGGGCACTGAGTCTGTGCTGGCTGGTTGAAGATAAAAAATCCGAAGATTTACACTCTCCTCAGTTTAGGGCACTGAATCTGTGCTGGCTGGTTACTTATATATAACCATGAGAATTACACTCTGGTCAGTTTAGGGCACTGACTCTGTGCTGGTTGGTTGAATAAATCTAGCCGGGAGACTTACACTACCCTCAGATTAGGGCAATGACTCGGTGCTGGCTGGTTAAATGTATATAACCCGGAGATTTACACTCTCCTAAATTTTGGGCACTGTCTCTGTGCTGGCCTGTTTGAATATATATAACCAGGATATTTACACTCTCCTTAGTTTAGAGCACTGATTCTGTGCTGCCTTGTTAAATATATATAACCAGGAGATTTACACTCTCCTAAGTTTCAGGCACTGACTCTACGTTGGCTGTTTAAATATGTATAACCTAGATATTTACACTCTCCTCAGTTTAGGGCACTGGCTCTGCGCCTGCTGGATAAATATATATAACCAGGAGATTTACCCTCTCCTCAGTTTAGGGCACTTACACTGCATTGGCTGGTTAAACATATATAACCAGGAGGTTTACACTCTCCTCAGTTGAGTGCAATGACACCGTGTTGGCTGGTTAAACAGATCTAACCAGGAGATTTCCCCTCTCCTCAGTTTAGGGCACTGACTCTGTGCTGGTTGGATGAATATATATAACCAGGAGATTTCCACTATTCTCAGTTTAGGGCACAGATTCTGTGTTGGCTGGTTTTCTATATTTCACCAGGAGACTTCCCCTCTCCTCAGTTTAGGGTACTGTGCAGGCTGGTTAAATATATATAACCAGAGGATTTCCCCACTCCTCACTTTAGGTCACTCACGCTGTGCTGGCTGTTAAAATATATATAACCAGGAGATTTACGCTCTCCTCAGTTTCGGGCACTGACTCAGTGCTGACTGGTTAAGACATATAACCAGAAGATTTACCCTCTCCTCAGTTTAGGGCACTGACTCAGTGCTGGCTGATTGAATTTATAAAACCAGGAGATTGAATCTCTCCTCAGTTTAAAGCAATGGTTCAGTGCTGACAGTTTAAATATATACATAACCAGGAGATTTGCACTCCCCTCAGATTAGGGCAATGACTCTGTGCTGGCTGGTTAAATATATATAACCAGGAGATTTACAGTCTCCTCAGTTTAGGGCACTGACTCTGCGCTGGCTGGTTAATATATATATATAAAACCAGGAGATTAACCCTCTCCTCAGTTTAGGGCACTGAGTCTGTGCTGGCTTTTTAAATATATATAACCAGGGGATTTTCACTCTTCTCAGTTTCGGTCACTGACGCCGTGCTGGCTGGTTAAATACATATAACAAAAAGATTTCCCCTCTCCTCAGTTTAGGACACTTCCTCTATGCTGACTGTTTGAATATATATAACCAGGAGATTTACGCTCTCCCCTCAGTTTAGGGCACTGACTCTGTGCTGGCTGGTTAAACATAGAAAACCAGGAGACATAAAATCTCCTCAGTTCAGGGCACTGAGTCTGTGCTGGCTGGTTGAAGATAAAAAATCCGAAGATTTACACTCTCCTCAGTTTAGGGCACTGAATCTGTGCTGGCTGGTTACTTATATATAACCATGAGAATTACACTCTGGTCAGTTTCGGGCACTGACTCTGTGCTGGTTGGTTGAATAAATCTAGCCGGGAGACTTACACTACCCTCAGATTAGGGCAATGACTCGGTGCTGGCTGGTTAAATGTATATAACCCGGAGATTTACACTCTCCTAAATTTTGGGCACTGTCTCTGTGCTGGCCTGTTTGAATATATATAACCAGGATATTTACACTCTCCTTAGTTTAGAGCACTGATTCTGTGCTGCCTTGTTAAATATATATAACCAGGAGATTTATACTCTCCTAAGTTTCAGGCACTGACTCTACGTTGGCTGTTTAAATATGTATAACCTAGATATTTACACTCTCCTCAGTTTAGGGCACTGACTCTGCGCCTGCTGGATAAATATATATAACCAGGAGATTTACCCTCTCCTCAGTTTAGGGCACTTACACTGCATTGGCTGGTTAAATATATATAACCAGGAGGTTTACACTCTCCTCAGTTGAGTGCAATGACACCGTGTTGGCTGGTTAAACAGATCTAACCAGGAGATTTCCCCTCTCCTCAGTTTAGGGCACTGACTCTGTGCTGGTTGGATGAATATATATAACCAGGAGATTTCCACTATTCTCAGTTTAGGGCACAGACTCTGTGTTGGCTGGTTTTCTATATTTCACCAGGAGACTTCCCCTCTCCTCAGTTTAGGGTACTGTGCAGGCTGGTTAAATATATATAACCAGAGGATTTCCCCACTCCTCACTTTAGGTCACTCACGCTGTGCTGGCTGTTAAAATATATATAACCAGGAGATTTACGCTCTCCTCAGTTTCGGGCACTGACTCAGTGCTGACTGGTTAAGACATATAACCAGAAGATTTACCCTCTCCTCAGTTTAGGGCACTGACTCAGTGCTGGCTGATTGAATTTATAAAACCAGGAGATTAAATCTCTCCTCAGTTTAAAGCAATGGTTCAGTGCTGGCAGTTTAAATATATACATAACCAGGAGATTTGCACTCCCCTCAGATTAGGGCAATGACTCTGTGCTGGATGGGTAAATATATATAACCATGAGATCTTCCCTCTCCTCAGTTTAGGGCACTGACTCTGTGCTGGCTGGTGAAATATATATAACTTGGAGATTTCCCCTCTCCTCAGTTTAGGGCACTGACTCTGCGCTGGTTGGTTAAATATATATAACCAGGAGATTTTCATTCTCCTCTGTTTTGGGCACTGACTTTGTGCTGGCTGATTAAATATATGTAACCAGGTGATTTTCACTGTCTTCAGTTTAGGGCACTGACTCTGTGCTGTTTGGTTAAATATATATAACCAGGAAATTTACACTCTCCTCACTTTTGGGCACTGACTCTATGTTGGCTGGTAAAATAGTTATAACCAGGAGATTTCCCCTCTCCTCAATTTAGGGCACTGACACTGCGCTGGTTTGTATAAATACATATAACCAGGAGATTACACTCTTCTTAGTTTAGGGCACTGACTCTGTGTTGGCTGTTTAAAGAGATTTAAAAAGGAGATTTACACTGTCTTCATTTTAGGGCACTGAGACTGTGCTGGCTGCTTGAATGCGCATAAACAGGAGATTTAAACTCTCTTCAGTTTCGGGCACTGACTCTGTGCTAGCTGGTTAAATATATACATAACCAGGAGATTTACACTCGACTCAGTTTCGGGCACTGAGTCTGTGTTGTCTGGTTAAATATATATAACCAAGTGATTTTCACTCTCCTCACTTTAGTGCAATGACTCTGTGCTGGCTGGTTAAATATATATAACCAGGAGACTTACACTCTCCTCAGTTTAGGGCACTGACCATAAGCTGCTGGTTAAATATATATAATCAGGAGATTTACACTCTCCTCAGTTTAGGGCACGGAGTCTGTACTGGCTGGTTAAATGTGCATAACCAGGAGATTTACACTCTCCTCAGTTTAGGGCACGGAGTCTGTACTGGCTGGTTAAATATATATAACCAGGACATTTACACTCTCCTCAGTTTAGGGCACTGACTCTGTGCATGCTGGTTAAATATATATAACCGGGAGATTTGCACTGTCCTCAGTTTAGGGCAATGACTCTGTGCTGGCTGGTTAAATATATATAACCAGGAGAATTACACTCTCCTCAGTTTAAGGCAATGACTCTGTGCTGGCTGTTTAAACAAATGCATAACCAGGAGACTTGCACTCTCTTCAGTTTAGGGCACGGAGTCTGTACTGGCTGGTTAAATGTGCATAACCAGGAGATTTACACTCTCCTCAGTTTCGGGCACTGACTCTGTGCTGGCTGGTTAAATATATATAACCAGGAGATTTTCCCTCTCCTCAGTTTTGGGCACTTACGCTGTGTTGGCCGGTTAAATATATATAACCAGGAGATTTACACTCTCCGCAGTTTAGGGCACTGACTCTGTGCTGGCTGTTTAAATATGTAAAACCAGGAGATTTACACTCTCCGCAGTTTAGGGCACTGACTCTGCATTGGCTGGTTAAATATACATACGGAGATTTATACTCTCCTCTGGTTAATGCACTGACTCTGCGCTGGATATTTCAATATATATAACTGCGGTTTTCCCCTCTCCTCAGTTTAGGGCACTGACTCTGTGCTGGCTGCTTCAATATATATAACCAGGAGGTTTACACTCTCCTCAGTTGAGTGCAATGACACAGTGTTGGCTGGTTAAACATATATAACCAGGAGATTTACACTCTGCTCAGTTTAGGGCACTGACTCTTTGCTGACTGGTTAAATTTATATAACCAGGAGATTTACACTCTTCTCAGTTTAAGGCAATGACTCTGTGCTGGCCGGTTAAATATAAATAACCAGGAGATTTACACTCTTCTCAGTTTAAGGCAATGACTCTTTGCTGGCCGGTTAAATATATATAACCAGGAGATTTACACTGTCCTCGGTTTAGGGCACTGACTCTGTGCTGGCTGGTTAAATATATATAACCAGGAGATATACACTCTCCTCAGTTTCGGGCACTGAGTCTGTGCTGGCTATTTAAATATATCACCAGGAGATTTACAGTCTCCTCAGTTTAGGGTAATGACTCTGTGCTGGCTGGTTAAATATATATAACCAGGAGATTTACACTCTCCTCAGTTTTGGGCACTGACTCTGCATTGGCTGGTTAAATATATATAACCAGGAGGTTTACACTCTCCTCAGTTGAGTGCAATGACACAGTGTTGGCTCGGTAAACATATATAACCAGGAGATTTACACTCTCTGCAGTTTAGGGCACTAACTCTGCGCAGGCTGGTTAAATATATATAGCCATGAGTTTTGCACTCTCCTCTGTTTTGGGCACTGACTTTGTGCTGGCTTCGTTAAATATATGTAACCAGGCGATTTTCACTGTCTTCAGTTTAGGGCACTGACTCTGTGCTGGTTGGTTAAATATATATCACCAGGAAATTTACACTGTCCTCACTTTTGGGCACTGACTCTGTGTTGGCTGGTAAAATAGATATACCCAGGAGATTTCCCCTCTCCTCAGTTTAGAGCACTGACACTGCGCTGGTTAGTATAAATACATATAACCAGGAGATTACACTCTTCATGGTTTAGGGCACTGACTCTGTGTTGGCTGTTTAAAGAGATTTAAAAAGGAGATTTACACTGTCTTCATTTTAGGGCACTGAGACTGTGCTGGCTGCTTGAATACGCATAAACAGGAGATTTACACTCTCTTCAGTTTCGGGCACTGACTCTGTGTTAGCTGGTTAAATATATATATAACCAGGAGATTTACACTCGACTCAGTTTCGGGCACTGACTCTGTGTTGTCTGGTTAAATATATATAACCAAGAGATTTTCACTCTCCTCACTTTAGTGCAATGACTCTGTGCTGGCTTGTTAAATATATATAACCAGGAGACTTACACTCTCCTCAGTTTAGAGCACTGACTATTAGCTGCTGGTTAAATATATAAAACCACGAGTTTTCCACTCTCCTCAGTTTCGAGCACTGACTCTGTGCTGGCTGTTTAAATATGTAAAACCAGGAGATTTACACTCTCCTCAGTTTAGGGCACTGACTCTGCATTGGCTGGTTAAATATACATACGGAGATTTATACTCTCCTCCGGTTAATGCACTGACTCTGCGCTGGATATTTCAATATATATAACTGCGGTTTTCCCCTCTCCTCAGTTTAGGGCACTGACTCTGTGCTGACTGTTTCAATATATATTATCAGGAGATTTCCCCTCTCCTCAGTTTAGGGCACTGACTCAGTGCTGGCTGATTGAATTTATAAAACCAGGAGATTTACACTCTCCTCAGTTTAGGGCACTGAATCTATACTGGCTGGTTAAATATATATAACCAGGAGAATTCCACTCTCCTGAGTTTAGGGCACAGAGTCTGTGCTGGCTGGTTTAATATATCTCACCAGGAGATTTACACTCTCCTCTGTTTAGTGCTCTGACTCTGTGCTGGCTGGTTAAATGTATATAACCGGGAGATTTATACTCTACTCGGTTTTGGGCATTGTTTCTGCGCTGGATATTTAAATATATATAACCTGGGGTTTTCCCCTCTCCTCAGTTTCGGGCAGTGACTCTGTGCTAGCTGGTGAAATATATATAACCAGGAGGTTTACACTCTCCTCAGTTTAGGGCACTGACTCTGTGCTGGCTGGTTAAATATATATAACCAGGAGATTTACACTCTCCGCAGTTTAGGGCACTGACTCGGCACTGGCTGCTTAAAGATATATCACCAGTAGATTTACCCCCTCCTCAGTTTAGGGCACGGACTCTGTGCTGGCTGGTTAAATATATATTACCAGGAGATTTACACTCTCCTCAGTTTAGGGCAATGATACTTCGCTGGCCGGTTAAATATATATAACCAGGAGATTTACACTCTCCTCAGTTTAGGGCACTCAACCTGCGCTGGCTGGTTAAATATATATTACCAGGAGATTTACAGTCTCCTTAGTTTAGGGCACTGACACTGCGCTGGCCTGTTCAATATATATAACCTGGAGATTTTCAATCGCCTCATTTTCGGGCACTGACTCTGTGCTGGCTGTTTGAATATATATAACCAGGAGATTTACACTCTCCTTAGAGTCAGGCACTGTCTCTGCGCTGGCCTGTTTAAGAAATATATTACCCGGAGATTTTCCCTCTCCTCAGTTTAGGGAACTGACTCTGTGCTGGCTGGTTAAATATATATTTCCCGGAGATTTATAGTCCCCTCAGTTTCGGGCACTGATTGTATGGTGGCTGGCTAAACTTTTTAAAACGTGAATATTTAGAGTCTCCTCATTTTGGGGCATTGACTCTGGGCTGGCTGGTTAAATAAACATATACAAACAGGTGATTTAGAGTCTCTAGTTTAGGGCACTGACTGTGAGTTGGCTGGTTTAATATATATAACCAGGAGATTTAGAGCCTTCTCAGTTTAGGGCACTGACTTTCTGCTGGTGAGTTAAATAAATATATGTAACCAGGAGATTTAGAGTCTCCTCACTTTCGGGCACTGATTCTGTGATGTCTGGTTAAATATGTATAACCAGAATATTTATAGACTCCTCAGATTAGGGCACTGACATTGTGCTGGCTGGTTAAATAAATACATATAATCAGGAGATTTAATGTCTTCTCAGTTTAGGGCACTGACGCTGTGCTGGCTGGTTAAATAAATATAAATAACCAGGAGATTTAGAGTCTTCTCATTTTAAGGCACTGATTCTATGCTGGTTGATTAAAGAAATATGTACAACCACGAGATTTAGATTCTGCCCATGATAGGGCACCGACTCTGTGCTGGTTGGTTAAATAAATATATAAAACCAAGAGATTTAGATTCTCCTCATTTAAGGGCACTGACTCTGCGCCGTCCATTTAAATATATATAACAAGGAGATTTAGAGTCTCCTCAGCTTGGGCCACTGACTGTGGGCTGGCAGGTTAAATACATTTATACAACTAGGAGATTTACAGTTTCCTCAGTTTAGGGCTCAGACTATGTGCTGTATAGATAAATAACCAGGAGATTTAGAATCTCCTCAGTTTAGGGCATTGACTCTGTGCTGATGTTTAAATATTTCCAAACAGGAGATTCAGAGTCTCCTCAGTTTAGGGTACTGACTGTGCTGATGTATAACTATATACAACCAGGAGATTCAGAGTCTCCTCAGTTTAGGGCACTGACTCTATATATTTATTTAACCAGGCAGCATAATCAGGAGATTTAGTGTCTCCTCAGGTTAGGGCACTGACTGTGTTGGCTGGTTAAATCTACACAACCAGGAGATTTAGAGTCTCCTCATTTTGGGACACTGAATCTGTGCTGGCTGACTAAATAAATATACATCACCAGGAGATTTAGAACCTGCTCATTGTAGGGCACTGACACTGAGCTGGCTGGTTAAGTAAAAACATATAACCAGGATATTTCGAGTCTCCTTAGTTTCGGGCACTGACTGAGGCTGGCGGGTTAAATAATTATATAACCAGGAGATTTAGAGTCACCTCAGTTTAGGGCTCAGACTATGTGATGGATGAATAAATACATATATATATAGAGTCATATATATATATATATATATATATATATAGGGCACAGAGTCAGTGCCCAAAACTGAGGAGTGTGTTAATCTCCTGGTTATATAACTTTAACCAGCCAGCACAGACCCAGTGCCCAAAACTGAGGAGAGTGTTAATCTCCTGGTTATATATATTTAACCAGCCAGCTCAGACTCAGTGTCCTAATCTGAGGAGAGTGTAAATCTCCTCGTGAGAAATATTTAACCACCCAGCACAGACTCAGTGCCCTAAACTGAGGAGACTGTAAATCTCCCTGGTTATATATATTAAACCAGCCCGCACAGAGTCAGTGCCCTAAACTGAGGAGAGTGTAAATCTCCTGGTAATATATATTTAACCAGACAGCACAGGCTCAGTGCCATAAACTGAGGAGTGCGTAAATCGCCTGGTTACATATATTTAACCAGCCAGCACAGAGTCAGTGCCCTAAACTGAGGAGAGTGTAAATTCCTCGTTACATATATTTAACGAGCCAGCACATAGTCAGTGCCCTAACCTGAGGACTGTGGAAATCTCCTGGTTATATATATCTAACCAGCCAGCACAGAGTCTGTGCCCTAAACTGAGGAGAGTGTAAAATCCTCGTTACATATATTTAACCAGCCAGCATAGAGTCACTGCCCTAAACTGAGGACAGTGTAAATCTCCTGGTTATATATATTTTACCAGCCAGCGCACAGTTCGTGCCCTAAACTGAGGACAGTGTAAATCTCCTGGTTATACATTTTTAACCAGCCAGCACAGAGTCAGTAACATAAACAGAGGAGAGTGTAAATCTCCTGGTTATATATATTTAACCAGCAAGCACAGACTCAGTTCCATAAACTGAGGAGAGGGTAAATCTCCTGGTAAAAATATTTTCCCAGACAGAACAGAGTCACTGACCGAAACTGAGGAGAGTGTAAATCCCCTGGTAATATAAATTTAACAAGCCAGCACAGAGTCAGTGCCATAAACTGCGGAGAGTGTAAATCTCCTGGTTATATATATTAAACCAGCCAGCACAGAGTCAGTTCACTGAACTGAGGTGACTGAAAATCTCCTGGTTATATATATTTATCCAGCCAGCACAGAGTCAGTTCCGAAAACTGATGAGAGTGTAAATCTCCTGGTTATATATATTTAAACCAGCCAGCACCGAGTCTGTGCCCTAAACTGAGGAGAGTGTAAATCTCCTGGTTATATATATTTAACCAGCCAGCACAGACTCAGTGCCATAAACTGAGGATAGAGTAAATCTCCTGGTTAAATAAATTTAACCAGCCCGCACAGAGTCAGTGCCCTAAACTGAGGGGAGTGTAAATTTCCTGGTTAAATAAATTTAACCAGCCAGCACAGACTCAGTGCCCTAAACTGAGGAGAGTGTAAATCTCCTGGTTATATATATTTAACCAGCCAGCACAGACTCAGTGCCATAAACTGAGGATAGAGTAAATCTCCTGGTTAAATAAATTTAACCAGCCCGCACAGAGTCAGTGCCCTAAACTGAGGGGAGTGTAAATTTCCTGGTTAAATAAATTTAACCAGCCAGCACAGACTCAGTGCCCTAAACTGAGGAGAGTGTAAAACTCCTGGTTATATATATTTAACCAGCCAGCACAGACCCAGTGCCCAAAACTGAGGAGAGTGTAAATCTCCTGGTTATATATATTTAACGAGACATCTCAGACTCAGTGCCATAAACTTAGGAGTGTGTAAATCTCCTGGTTACATATATATAACCAGCCAGCACAGAGCCAGTGCTCTAAACTGAGGAGAGTGTAAATCTCACTGGTTATATAAATTTAAACAGCCAGCACAGACTCAGTGCCCTAAACTGAGGAATGTGTTAATCTCCTGGTTATATAAATTTAACCAGCCAGCACAGACCCAGTGCCCAAAACTGACGAGAGTGTAAATCTCCTGGTTATATATATTTAACCAGCCAGCACAGACTCAGTGCCCTAATCTGAGGAGAGTGTAAATCTCCTGGTTAGAAATATTTAACCACCCAACAAAGAGTCAGTGCCCTAAACTGAGGAGAGTGTAAATCTCCCTGGTTGTATATATTTAACCAGCCCGAACAGACTCAGTGCCATAAACTGAGGATAGTTTAAATCTCCTGGTTATATATATTTAACCAGCCAGCACAGACTCAGTGACATAAACTGAGGAGAGGGTAAATCTCCTAGTTATATATATTTAACCAGACAGCACAGACTCAGTGTCATAAACTGAGGACAGGGTAAATCTCCTGGTTATATATATTTAACCAGCCAGCACAGAGTCAGTTGCCTAAACTGAGGAGTGTGTAAATCTCCTGGTTATTTTTATTGAACCAGCCAGCACAGAGTCAGTTCCCGAAACTCAGGAGAGTGTTAATGTCCTGGTCATATATATTTTACCAACCAGCGCAGACTTCGTGCCCTGAACTGAGGAGAGTGTAAATCTCCTGGTTATATATATTTAACCAGCCAGCACAGACTCAGTGCCCTAAACTGAGGAGAGTGTAAATCTCCTGGTTAGAAATATTTAACCACCCAGCAAAGAGTGAGTGCCCTAAACTGAGGAGAGTGTAAATCTCCCTGGTTATATGTATTTAACCAGCCTGCACAGAGTCAGTGCCCTAAACTGAGGAGAGTGTAAATCTCCTGGCAAAATAAATTTAACCAGCCAGCACAGACTCAGTGCCCTAAACTGCGGAGAGTGTAAATCTCCTGGTTATATATATATTTAACCAGTCAGTGCCCTAAACTGAGGAGAGTGTAAATCTCCTAGTTATATAGATGTCACCACACAGGAAATAGTCTGTGCCCTAAAGTGAAGAGAGTGTAAATCTCCTGGTTATACATAATTAACCAGCCAGCACAGAGTCTGTTCCCTAAACTGAGGAGAGTGTATATCTCCTGGTTATATATATTTAACCAGTAAATACAGAGTCAGTGCCGTAAACTGAGGAGAGTGTAAATCTCACTGGTTATATATATTTAACCACCCAGCAAAGAGTCCGTTCCCTAAACTGAGGAGAGTGTAAATCTCCTGGTCAGATATATTTAACCAGCCAGCGCAGATTTAGTGCCCTAAACTGAGGAGAGTGTAAATCTCCTGGTTAGAAATATTTAACCACCCAGTAAAGAGTCAGTGCCCTAAACTGAGGAGAGTGTAAATCTCCCTGGTTATATATATTTAACCCGCCCGCATAGAGTCAGTGCCCTAAACTGAGGAGAGTGTTAATCTCCTGGTTATATATATTTAACCACCCAGCAAAGAGTCTGTGCCCTAAACTGAGGAGAGTGTAAATCTCACTGGTTATATAAATTTAACCAGCCAGCATAGACTCAGTGCCCTAAACTGAGGAGAGTGTAAATCTCCTGGTGATTTAAATTTCACCAGCCAGCGCAGACTCAGTGTCCAAAACTGAGCAGAGTGTAAATCTCCTGGTAATATAAATTTAACAAGCCAGCACAGAGTCAGTGCCCTAAACTGATGAGAGTGTAAATCTCCTGGTTAGAAATATTTAACCACCCAGCAAACAGTCATTGCCCGAAACTGAGGAGAGTGTAAATCTCCTGGTAATATAAATTTAACCAGCCAGCACAGACTCAGTGCCCTAAACTGAGGAGAGAGTAAATTTCCTGGTTAAATTAATGTAACCAGCCAGCACAGATTCAGTGCCCTAAATTGAGGAGAGTGTAAATCTCCTGGTTATATATATCTAACCAGCCAGCACAGACTCAGTTCCATCAACTGAGGAGAGGGTAAATCTCCTGGTTTTCTATATTTCACCAGACAGCACAGAGTCACTGACCGAAACTGAGGAGAGTGTAAATCCCCTGGTAATATAAATTTAACAAGCCAGCACAGAGTCAGTGCCATGAATTGCAGAGAGTGTAAATCTCCTGGTTATATATATTAAACCAGCCAGCACAGAGTCAATTCACTAAATTGAGGTGACTGTAAATCTCCTGGTTGTATATATTTATCCAGCCAGCACAGAGTCAGTTCCGAAAACTGATGAGAGTGTAAATCTCCTGGTTATATATATTTAACCAGCCAGCACAGAGTCAGTGCCCTAAACTGAGGAGAGTGTAAATCTCCCTGGTTATATAAATTTAACCAGCCAGCACAGACTCAGTGCCCTAAACTGAGGAGAGTGTAAATCTACTGGTTAAATAAATTTAACCAGCCAGCACAGACTCAGTGCCCTAAACTGAGGAGTGTGTAAATCTCCTGGTTACATATATTTAACCAGCCATCACAGACTCAGTGGCATAAACTGAGGAGAGTGTAAATCTCCTGGTTGTATATATTTAACGAGACAGCTCAGACTCAGTGCCATAAACTGAGGAGTGTGTAAATCTCCTGGTTATATATATTGAACTAGCCTGCACAGAGGCAGTGCCCTAAACGGAGGAGAGTGCAAATTGCTCGTTACATATATTTAACCAGCCAGCACAGAGTCAGTGCCCAAAACTGAGGAGTGTGTTAATCTCCTGGTTATATAACTTTAACCAGCCAGCACAGACCCAGTGCCCAAAACTGAGGAGTGTGTCAATCTCCTGGTTATATATATTTAACCAGCCATCACAGAGTCAGTGCCCAAAACTGAGGAGTGTGTTAATCTCCTGGTTATATAACTTTAACCAGCCAGCACAGACCCAGTGCCCAAAACTGAGGAGAGTGTTAATCTCCTGGTTATATATATTTAACCAGCCAGCACAGACTCAGTGCCATAAACTGAGGAGTGCGTAAATCGCTTGGTTACATATATTTAACCAGCCAGCACAGAGTCAGTGCCCTAAACTGAGGAGAGTGTCAGTCTCCCTGGTAAAATATATTTAACCAGCCTGCACAGAGTCAGTTACCGAAACTGAGGAGAGTGTAAATTCCTGAGGAGAGTGTAAAATCTCCTGGTAATATAAATTTAACCAGCCAGCAAAGAGTCAGTTCCCTAAACTGAGGAGAGTGTAAATCTCCTGGTTATATATATTGAACTAGCCTGCACAGAGGCAGTGCCCTAAACGGAGGAGAGTGCAAATTGCTCGTTACATATCTTTAACCAGCCAGCACAGAATCAGTGCGCGAAACTGAGGACAGTGGAAATCTCCTGGTTATATATATCTAACCAGCCAGCACAGACTCAGTGCCATAAACTGAGGAGAGGGTAAATCTCCTGGTTATATATATTTTACCAGCCAGCACAGAGTCACTGACCGAAACTGAGACTATAAATCTCCTGGTAATATAAATTTAACAAAACAGCACAGAGTCAGTTCCCTAAACTGCGGAGAGTGTAAATCTTATGGTTATGTATATTTAACCAGCCAGCACAGAGTCAGTGCCCGAAACTGAGGAGAGTGTAAATCTCCTGGTTATATATATTTAACCCCACAGCAAAGAGTCAGTGCCCTAAACTGAGGAGAGTGTAAATCTCCTGGTTATGTAAATTTAACCAGCCAGCACAGAGTCAGTACCCTAAACTGAGGAGAGTGTAAATTTCCTGGTTATGTAAATTTAACCAGCCAGCACAGACGCAGTGCCCTGAACTGAGGAGAGTGGAAATCTCCTGGTCATATATATTTAACCAGCCAGCGCGGAGTTTATGCCCAAAAGTGAGGACAGTGTAAATCACCTGGTTACATATATTTAACCAGCCAGCACAGACTCAGTGCTCTAAACTGAGGAGATTGTAAATTTGCTGGTTAAACAAATGTAACCAGCCTGCACAGACTCAGTGCCATAAACTGAGGTGAGGGTAAATCTCCTGGTTGTATATATTTATCCAGACAGCACAGACTCAGTGCCATAAACTGAGGAGAGGGTGTATCTCCTGGTTATATATATTTAACCAGCCAGCAGAGACTCAGTAACCGAAACTGAGGAGAGTGTAAATCTCCTGGTTACATATATTTAACCACCCAGCACAGACTCAGTGCCCTAAACTGAGGAGACTGTAAATCTCCCTGGTTATATATATTAAACCAGCCCGCACAGAGTCAGTGCCCTCAACTGAGGAGAGTGTAAATCTCCTGGTAATATATATTTAACCAGACAGCACAGGCTCAGTGCCATAAACTGAGGAGTGCGTAAATCGCCTGGTTACATATGTTTAACCAGCAAGCAAAGAGTCAGTGCCCTAAACTAAGGAGAGTGTAAATTCCTCGTTACATATATTTAACGAGCCAGCACATAGTCAGTGCCTGAACCTGAGGACTGTGGAAATCTCCTGGTTATACATATCTAACCATCCAGCACAGAGTCTGTGCCCAAAACTGAGGAGAGTGTAAAATCCTCGTTACATATATTTAACCAGCCAGCATAGAGTCAGTGCCCTAAACTGAGGAGAGTGTAAATCTCCTGGTTATATATATTTAACCAGCAAGCACAGGCTCAGTTCCATAAACTGAGGAGAGGGTAAATCTCCTGGTTATATATATTTTACCAGACAGAACAGAGTCACTGACCGAAACTGAGGAGAGTGTAAATCCCCTGGTAATATAAATTTAACAAGCCAGCACAGAGTCAGTGCCATAAACTGCGGAGAGTGTAAATCTCCTGGTTATATATATTAAACCAGCCAGCACAGAGTCAGTTCACTGAACTGAGGTGACTGTAAATCTCCTGGTTATACATATTTATCCAACCAGCACAGAGTCAGTTCCGAAAACTGATGAGAGTGTAAATCTCCTGGTTATATATATTTAACCAGCCAGCACCGAGTCTGTGCCCTAAACTGAGGATAGAGTAAATCTCCTGGTGAAATAAATTTAACCAGCCCGCACAGAGTCAGTGCCCTAAACTGAGGGGAGTGTAAATTTCCTGGTTAAATAAATTTAACCAGCAAGCACAGGCTCAGTTCCATAAACTGAGGAGAGTGTAAAACTCCTGGTTATATATATTTAACCAGCCAGCACAGACCCAGTGCCCAAAACTGAGGAGAGTGTAAATCTCCTGGTTATATATATATTTAACGAGACATCTCAGACTCAGTGCCATAAACTGAGGAGTGTGTAAATCTCCTGGTTACATATATTTAACCAGCCAGCACAGAGTCAGTGCTCTAAACTGAGGAGAGTGTAAATCTCACTGGTTATATAAATTTTACCAGCCAGCACAGACTCAGTGCCCTAAACTGAGGAATGTGTTAATCTCCTGGTTATATAAATTTAACCAGCCAGCACAGACCCAGTGCCCAAAACTGACGAGAGTGTAAATCTCCTGGTTATATATATTTAACCAGCCAGCATAGACTCAGTGACATAAACTGAGGAGAGGGTAAATCTCCTAGTTATATATATTTAACCAGACAGCACAGAATCTCTGACCGAAACAGAGGAGACTATAAATCTCCTGGCAATATAAATTTAACAAAACAGCACAGAGTCAGTTCCCGAAACTGCGGAGAGGGTAAATCTCCTGGTTATATATATGTAACCAGCCAGCACAGAGTCAGTTCCCGAAACTGAGGAGTGTGTAAATCTCCTGGTTATTTTTATTGAACCAGCCAGCACAGAGTCAGTTCCCGAAACTCAGGAGAGTGTTAATGTCCTGGTCATATATATTTTACCAGCCAGCGCAGACTTCGTGCCCTGAACTGAGGAGAGTGTAAATCTCCTGGTTATATATATTTAACCAGCCAGAACAGACTCAGTGCCCTAAACTGAGGAGAGTGTAAATCTCCTGGTTAGAAATATTTAACCACCCAGCAAAGAGTCAGTGCCCTAAACTGAGGAGAGTGTAAATCTCCCTGGTTATATATATTTAACCAGCCTGCACAGAGTCAGTGCCCTAAACTGAGGAGAGTGTAAATCTCCTGGCAAAATAAATTTAACCAGCCAGCACAGACTCAGTGCCCTAAACTGAGGAGAGTGTAAATCTCCTGGTTATATAGATGTCACAACACAGGAAATAGTCAGTGCCCTAAACTGAAGAGAGTGTAAATCTCCTGGTTATACATAATTAACCAGCCAGCACAGAGTCAGTTCGCTAAACTGAGGAGAGTGTATATCTCCTGGTTATATATATTTAACCAGTCAATACAGAGTCAGTGCCGTAAACTGAGGAGAGTGTAAATCTCACTGGTTATATATATTTAACCACCCAGCAAAGAGTCCGTTCCCTAAACTGAGGAGAGTGTAAATCTCCTGGTCAGATATATTTCACCAGCCAGCGCAGATTTAGTGCCCTAAACTGAGGAGAGTGTAAATCTCCTGGTTAGAAATATTTAACCACCCAGCAAAGAGTCAGTGCCCTAAACTGAGAAGAGTGTAAATCTCCCTGGTTATATATATTTAACCCGCCCGCATAGAGTCAGTGCCCTAAACTGAGGAGAGTGTTAATCTCCTGATTATTTATATTTAACCACCCAGCAAAGAGTCTGTGCCCTAAACTGAGGAGAGTGTAAATCTCACTGGTTATATAAATTTAACCAGCCAGCATAGACTCAGTGCCCTTAACTGAGGAGAGTGTAAATCTCCTGGTGATTTAAATTTCACCAGCCAGCACAGACTCAGTGCCCAAAACTGAGCAGAGTGTAAATCTCCTGGTAATATAAATTTAACAAGCCAGCACAGAGTCAGTGCCATAAACTGAGGAGAGTGTTAATCTCCTGGTTATATATATTTAACCACCCAGCAAAGAGTCTGTGCCCTAAACTGAGGAGAGTGTAAATCTCACTGGTTATATAAATTTAACCAGCCAGCATAGACTCAGTGCGCTAAACTGAGGAGAGTGTAAATCTCCTGATGATTTAAATTTCACCAGCCAGCACAGACTCAGTGCCCAAAACTGAGCAGAGTGTAAATCTCCTGGTAATATAAATTTAACAAGCCAGCACAGAGTCAGTGCCGTAAACTGATGAGAGTGTAAATCTCCTGGTTAGAAATATTTAACCACCCAGCAAACAGTCATTGCCCGAAACTGAGGAGAGTGTAAATCCCCTGGTAATATAAATTTAACAAGCCAGCACAGAGTCAGTGCCATAAATTGCAGAGAGTGTAAATCTCCTGGTTATATATATTAAACCAGCCAGCACAGAGTCAATTCACTAAATTGAGGTGACTGTAAATCTCCTGGTTGTATATATTTATCCAGCCAGCACAGAGTCAGTTCTGAAAACTGATGAGAGTGTAAATCTCCTGGTTATATATATTTAACCAGCCAGCACAGAGTCTGTGCCCTAAACTGAGGAGAGTGTTAATCTCCCTGGTTATATAAATTTAACCAGCCAGCACAGACTCAGTGCCCTAAACTGAGGAGAGTGTAAATCTCCTGATGATTTAAATTTCACCAGCCAGCACAGACTCAGTGCCCAAAACTGAGCAGAGTGCAAATCTCCTGGTAATATAAATTTAACAAGCCAGCACAGAGTCAGTGCCGTAAACTGATGAGAGTGTAAATCTCCTGGTTAGAAATATTTAACCACCCAGCAAACAGTCATTGCCCGAAACTGAGGAGAGTGTAAATCTCCTGGTAATATAAATTTTACCAGCCCGCACAGACTCAGTGCCATAAACTGAGGAGAGTTTAAATCTCCTGGTTATATATATTTAACCAGCCAGCACAGACTCAGTGACATAAACTGAGGAGAGGGTAAATCTCCTAGTTATATATATTTAACCAGACAGCACAGACTCAGTGTCATAAACTGAGGAGAGGGTAAATATCCTGGTTATATATATGTTACCAGCCAGCACAGAGTCACTGACCGAAACAGAGGAGACTATAAATCTCCTGGGAATATAAATTTAACAAAACAGCACAGAGTCAGTTCCCTAAACTGCGGAGAGTGTAAATCTCCTGGTTATATATATTTAACCAGCCAGCACAGAGTCAGTTCCCGAAACTAAGGAGTGTGTAAATCTCCTGGTTATTTTTATTGAACCAGCCAGCACAGAGTCACTGACCGAAACTCAGGAGAGTGTTAATGTCCTGGTCATATATATTTTACCAGGCAGCGCAGACTTCGTGCCCTCAACTGAGGAGAGTGTAAATCTCCCTGGTTATATATATTTAACCAGCCTGCACAGAGTCAGTGTCCTAAACTGAGGAGAGTGTAAATCTCCTGGTAAAATAAATTTAACCAGCCAGCACAGACTCAGTGCCCTAAACTGAGGAGAGTGTAAATCTCCTGGTTATGTAGATTTAACCAGCCAGCACAGACCCAGTGCCCAAAACTGAGGAGAGTGTAAATCTCCTGGTTATATCTATTTAACGAGACATCTCAGACTCAGTGCCATAAACTGAGGAGTGTGTAAATCTCCTGGTTACATATATTTAACCAGCCAGTACAGAGTCAGTGCTCTAAACTGAGGAGAGTGTGAATCTCCTGGTTATATATATTTATCCAGCCAGCACAGAGTCAGTTCCGAAAACTGATGAGAGTGTATATCTCCTGGTTATATATATTTAACCAGCCAGCACAGACTCAGTGCCATAAACTGAGGAGAGAGTAAATCTCCTGGTTAAATAAATTTAACCAGCCCGCACAGAGTCAGTGCCCTAAACTGAGGGGAGTGTAAATTTCCTGGTTAAATAAATTTAACCAGCCAGCACAGACTCAGTGCCCTAAACTGAGGAGAGTATAAATCTCCTGGTTATATAGATTTAACCAGCCAGCACAGACCCAGTGCCCAAAACTGAGGAGAGTGTAAATCTCCTGGTTATATCTATTTAACGAGACATCTCAGACTCAGTGCCATAAACTGAGGAGTGTGTAAATCTCCTGGTTACATATATTTAACCAGCCAGCACAGAGTCAGTGCTCTAAACTGAGGAGAGTGTAAATCTCACTGGTTATATAAATTTAACCAGCCAGCACAGACTCAGTGCCCTAAACTGAGGAGTGTGTTAATCTCCTGGTTATATATATTTAACCAGCCAGCACAGACTCAGTGCCCTAATCTGAGGAGAGTGTAAATCTCCTGGTTAGAAATATTTAACCACCCAACAAAGAGTCAGTGCCCTAAACTGAGGAGAGTGTAAATCTCCCTGGTTGTATATATTTTACCAGCCCGCACAGAATCAGTGCCATAAACTGAGGACAGTGGAAATCTCCCTGGTGATAGATATTTCCCAAGCCTGCACAGAGTCAGTGCCATAAACTGATGAGAGTGTAAATCTCACTGGTTACGTAAAGTTAACCAGCCAGCACAGACTCAGTGCCATAAACTGAGGGGAGGGTAAATCTCCTGGTTATATATATTTTACCAGCCAGCACAGAGTCACTGACCGAAACAGAGGAGACTATAAATCTCCTGGGAATATAAATTTAACAAAACAGCACAGAGTCAGTTCCCTAAACTGTGGAGAGTGTAAATCTCCTGGTTATATATATTTAACCAGCCAGCACAGAGTCAGTTCCCGAAACTAAGGAGTGTGTAAATCTCCTGGTTATTTTTATTGAACCAGCCAGCACAGAGTCACTGACCGAAACTCAGGAGAGTGTTAATGTCCTGGTCATATATATTTTACCAGCCCGCGCAGACTTCGTGCCCTCAACTGAAGAGAGTGTAAATCTCCCTGGTTATATATATTTAACCAGCCTGCACAGAGTCAGTGCCCTAAACTGAGGAGAGTGTAAATCTCCTGGTAAAATAAATTTAACCAGCCAGCACAGACTCAGTGCCCTAAACTGCGGAGAGTGTAAATCTCCTGGTTATATATATTCAACCAGTCAGTGCCCTAAACTGAGGAGAGTGTAAATCTCCTGGTTATATATATTTCACCACACAGGAAATAGTCAGTGCCCTAAACTGAAGAGAGTGTAAATCTCCTGGTTATACATAATTAACCAGCCAGCACAGAGTCAGTTCCCTAAACTGAGGAGAGTGTTTCTCTCCTGGTTATATATATTTAACCAGTCAACACAGAGTCAGTGCCGTAAACTGAGGAGAGTGTAAATCTCACTGGTTATATACATTTAACCACGCAGCAAAGAGTCCGTTCCCTAAACTGAGGAGAGTGTAAATCTCCCTGGTTATATATATTTAACCCGCCCGCATAGAGTCAGTGCCCTAAACTGAGGAGAGCGTAAATCTCCTGGTAATATATATTTAACCACCCAGCAAAGAGTCAGTGCCCTAAACTGAGGAGAGTGTAAATCTCCTGGTAATATACATTTAACCACCCAACAAAGAGTCAGTGCCCTAAACGGAGGACAGTGGAAATCTCCTGATTATATGTATCTAACCAGCCAGCACAGAGTCAGTGCCCTAAACTGAGGAGAGTGCAAATCTCCTCGTTATATATCTTTAACCAGCCAGCGCAGAGTCAGTGACTGAAACTGAGGAGAGTTAAAATCTCCTGATTATATATAATTAGCCAGCCAGCGCAGAGTTAGTGCCCTAAACTGAGGAAAGTGTAAATCGCCGAGTTACATATATTTAATCAGCCAGCACAGAGTCAGTGCCCTAAACTGAGGAGAGTGTAAATCTCACTGGTTATTTATTTATATTTAATGAGCCTGCACAGAGTCAGTGCCCTAAACAGGGGAGAGTGTAAATTCCTCGTTACATATATTTAACCAGCCAGCACAGAGTCAGTGCCCTAAACCGAGGACAGTGGAAATCTCCCTGGTGATAGATATTTCCCTAGCCTGCACAGAGTCAGTGCCATAAACTGATGAGAGTGTAAATCTCACTGGTTACGTAAAGTTAACCAGCCAGCACAGACTCAGTGCCATAAACTGAGGGGAGGGTAAATCTCCTGGTTATATATATTTTACCAGCCAGCACAGAGTCACTGACCGAAACTGAGGAGACTATAAATCTCCTGGTAATATAAATTTAACAAAACAGCACACAGTCAGTTCCCTTAACTTGCGGAGAGTGTAAATCTCCTGGTTATATATATTTAACCAGCCAGCACAGAGTCAGTGCTCTAAACTGAGGAGAGTGTCAATCTCACTGGTTATTTCTATTTAACCAGCCAGCACAGACTCAGTGCCCTAAACTGAGGAGAGTGCAAATCCCCTGGTAATATAAATTTAAAAGCCAGCACAGTGTCAGTGCCATAAACTGCGGAGAGTGTAAATCTCCTGGTGATATATATTAAACCAGCCAGCACAGAGTCAGTTCACTGAACTGAGGTGACTGTAAATCCCCTGTTTATATATATTTATCCAGCCAGCACAGAGTCACTTCCGAAAACTGATGAGAGTGTAAATCTCCTGGTTATATATATTTAACCAGCCAGCACAGACTCAGTGCCATAAACTGAGGAGAGAGTAAATCTTCTGGTTAAATAACTTTAACCAGCCCGCACAGACTCAGTGCCCTAAACTGAGCAGAGTGTAAATTTCCTGGTTAAATAAATTTAACCAGCCAGCACAGACTCAGTGCCCTAAACTGAGGAGAGTGTAAATCTCCTGGTTATGGAGATTTTACCAGCCAGCACAGAGTCACTGACCGAAACTGAGGAGACTATAAATCTCCTGGTAATATAAATTTAACAAAACAGCACACAGTCAGTTCCCTAAACTTGCGGAGAGTGTAAATCTTATGGTTATATATATTTAACCAGCCAGCACAGAGTCACTGACCGAACCTCAGGAGAGTGTAAATCTCCTGGTTATATACAATTAACCACCCAGCAGAGAGTCAGTGCCCAAAACTCAGCAGAGTTGAAATCTCCTGGATATATATATTGAACCAGCCAGCGCAGAGTGTGTGCCCTAAACTGAGGAGAGTGGAAATCTCCTGTTTATATTGATTTAACCAGCCAGCACAGAGTCTGTGCCCTAAACTGAGGAGAGTGTAAATCTCCTGGTTACATACATTTAACCAGTGAGCACAGACTCAGTGCCCGAAACTGAGGAGTGTGTAAATCACCTGGTTATATAAATTTAACCAGCCAGTACAGACCCAGGCCCAAAACTGAGGAGAGTGTAAATCTGCTGGTTATATATATTTAACCAGCCAGAATGGACTCTGTGTCATAAACTGAGGAGCGGGTAAATCTCCTGGTTATATATATTTAACCAGACAGCACAGACTCAGTGCCATAAACTGAGGAGAGTGTAAATTCCTCGTTACATATATTTAACCAGCCAGCACAGAGTCAGTGCCCCAAACTGAGGACAGTGGATATCTCCCTGGTGATAGATATTTAACTAGCCTGCACATAGTCAGTGCCATAAACTGATGAGAGTGTAAATCTCCCTGGTTATGTATTTTTAACCAGCCAGCGCAGAGTTTGTGCCCTAAACTGAGGACAGTGGAAATCTCCTGATCATATATATCTAACCAGCCAGCACAGACTCAGTGCCCTAAACTGAGGAGAGTGTAAATCTCCTGGTTAATTATATTTAACCAGCCAGCACAGACTCAGTGCCAAAAACTGGGGAGAGAGTAAATCTCCTGGTTACATATATTTAACCAGCGAGCACAGACTCAGTGCCCGAAACTGAGGAGTGTGTAAATCACCTGGTTATATAAATTTAACCAGCCAGTACAGACCCAGGCCCAAAAATGAGGAGAGTGTAAATCACCTGGTTATATATATTTAACCAGCCAGCACAGAGTCAGTGCCGTAAACAGAGGAGAGTGTAAATCTCACTGGTTATATACATTTAACCACGCAGCAAAGAGTCCGTTCCCTAAACTGAGGAGAGTGTAAATCTCCCTGGTTATATATATTTAACCCGCCCGCATAGAGTCAGTGCCCTAAACTGAGGAGAGCGTAAATCTCCTGGTAATATATATTTAACCACCCAGCATAGAGTCAGTGCCCAAAACTGAGGAGAGTGTAAATCTCCTGGTTATATATATTTCACCACACAGGAAATAGTCAGTTCCCTAAACTGAAGAGAGTGTAAATCTCCTGGTTATACATAATTAACCAGCCAGCACAGAGTCAGTTCCCTAAACTGAGGAGAGTGTATATCTCCTGGTTATATATATTTAACCAGTCAACACAGAGTCAGTGCCGTAAACTGAGGAGAGTGTAAATCTCACTGGTTATATACATTTAACCAACCAGCAAAGAGTCCGTTCCCTAAACTGAGGAGAGTGCAAATCTCCTCGTTATATATCTTTAACCAGCCAGCGCAGAGTCAGTGCCCTAAACTGAGGAGAGTGTAAATCTCACTGGTTTTTTATATTTAACGAGCCTGCACAGAGTCAGTGCCCTAAACAGGGGAGAGTGTAAATTCCTCGTAACATATATTTAACCAGCCAGCACAGAGTCAGTGCCCTAAACTGAGGACAGTGGAAATCTCCCTGGTGATAGATATTTCCCTAGCCTGCACAAAGTCAGTGCCATAAACTGATGAGACTGTAAATCTCACTGGTTACGTAAAGTTAACCAGCCAGCACAGACTCAGTGCCATAAACTGAGGAGAGGGTAAATCTCCTGGTTATATATATTTTACCAGCCAGCACAGAGTCACTGACCGAAACTGAGGAGACTATAAATCGCCTGGTAATATAAATTTAACAAAACAGCACACAGTCAGTTCCCTTAACTTGCGGAGAGTGTAAATCTCCTGGTTATATATATTTAACCAGCCAGCACAGAGTCAGTGCTCTAAAGTGAGGAGAGTGTCAATCTCACTGGTTATTTCTATTGAACCAGCCAGCACAGACTCAGTGCCCTAAACTGAGGAGAGTGTAAATCCCCTGGTAATATAAATTTAAAAGCCGGCACAGTGTCAGTGCCATAAACTGCGGAGAGTGTAAATCTCCTGGTGATATATATTAAACCAGCCAGCACAGAGTCAGTTCACTGAACTGAGGTGACTGTAAATCTCCTGGTTATATATATTTATCCAGCCAGCACAGAGTCACTTCCGAAAACTGATGAGAGTGTAAATCTCCTGGTTATATATATTTAACCAGCCAGCACAGACTCAGTGCCATAAACTGAGGAGAGAGTAAATCTTCTGGTAAAATAAATTTAACCAGCCCGCACAGAGTCAGTGCCCTAAACTGAGGGGAGTGTAAATTTCCTGGTTAAATAAATTTAACCAGCCAGCACAGACTCAGTGCCCTAAACTGAGGAGAGTGTAAATCTCCTGGTTATGTCGATTTAACCAGCCAGCACAGACCCAGTGCCCAAAACTGAGGAGAGTGTAAATCTCCTGGTTATATCTATTTAACGAGACATCTCAGACTCAGTGCCATAAACTGAGGAGTGTGTAAATCTCCTGGTTACATATATTTAACCAGCCAGTACAGAGTCAGTGCTCTAAACTGAGGAGAGTGTCAATCTCCTGGTTATATATATTTATCCAGCCAGCACAGAGTCAGTTCCGAAAACTGATGAGAGTGTAAATCTCCTGCTTATATATATTTAACCAGCCAGCACAGACTCAGTGCCATAAACTGAGGAGAGAGTAAATCTCCTGGTTAAATAAATTTAACCAGCCCGCACAGAGTCAGTGCCCTAAACTGAGGGGAGTGTAAATTTCCTGGTTAAATAAATTTAACCAGCCAGCACAGACTCAGTGCCCTAAACTGAGGAGAGTGTAAATCTCCTGGTTATATAGATTTAACCAGCCAGCACAGACCCAGTGCCCAAAACTGAGGAGAGTGTAAATCTCCTGGTTTTCTCTATTTAACGAGACATCTCAGACTCAGTGCCATAAACTGAGGAGTGTGTAAATCTCCTGGTTACATATATTTAACCAGCCAGCACAGAGTCAGTGCTCTAAACTGAGGAGAGTGTAAATCTCACTGGTTATATAAATTTAACCAGCCAGCACAGACTCAGTGCCCTAAACTGAGGAGTGTGTTAATCTCCTGGTTATATATATTTAACCAGCCAGCACAGACTCAGTGCCCTAATCTGAGGAGAGTGTAAATCTCCTGGTTAGAAATATTTAACCACCCAACAAAGAGTCAGTGCCCTAAACTGAGGAGAGTGTAAATCTCCCTGGTTGTATATATTTTACCAGCCCGCACAGACTCAGTGCCATAAACTGAGGAGAGTTTAAATCTCCTGGTCATATTTATTTAACCAGCCAGCACAGACTCAGTGACATAAACTGAGGAGAGGGTAAATCTCCTAGTTATATATATTTAACCAGACAGCACAGACTCAGTGTCATAAACTGAGGAGAGGGTAAATATCCTGGTTATATATATTTTACCAGCCAGCACAGAGTCACTGACCGAAACAGAGGAGACTATAAATCTCCTGGGAATATAAATTTAACAAAACAGCACAGAGTCAGTTCCCTAAACTGCGGAGAGTGTAAATCTCCTGGTTATATATATTTAACCAGCCAGCACAGAGTCAGTTCCCGAAACTAAGGAGTGTGTAAATCTCCTGGTTATTTTTATTGAACCAGCCAGCACAGAGTCACTGACCGAAACTCAGGAGAGTGTTAATGTCCTGGTCATATATATTTTACCAGCCAGCGCAGACTTCGTGCCCTCAACTGTGGAGAGTGTAAATCTCCCTGGTTATATATATTTAACCAGCCTGCACAGAGTCAGTGCCCTAAACTGAGGAGAGTGTAAATCTCCTGGTAAAATAAATTTAACCAGCCAGCACAGACTCAGTGCCCTAAACTGCGGAGAGTGTAAATCTCCTGGTTATGTATATTCAACCAGTCAGTGCCCTAAACTGAGGAGAGTGTAAATCTCCTAGTTATATATATTTCACCACACAGGAAATAGTCAGTGCCCTAAACTGAAGAGAGTGTAAATCTCCTGGTTATACATAATTAACCAGCCAGCACAGAGTCAGTTCCCTAAACTGAGGAGAGTGTTTCTCTCCTGGTTATATATATTTAACCAGTCAACACAGAGTCAGTGCCGTAAACTGAGGAGAGTGTAAATCTCACTGGTTATATACATTTAACCACGCAGCAAAGAGTCCGTTCCCTAAACTGAGGAGAGTGTAAATCTCCCTGGTTATATATATTTAACCCGCCCGCATAGAGTCAGTGCCCTAAACTGAGGAGAGCGTAAATCTCCTGGTAATATATATTTAACCACCCAGCAAAGAGTCAGTGCCCTAAACTGAGGAGAGTGTAAATCTCCTGGTAATATACATTTAACCACCCAACAAAGAGTCAGTGCCCTAAACGGAGGACAGTGGAAATCTCCTGATTATATGTATCTTACCAGCCAGCACAGAGTCAGTGCCCTAAACTGAGGAGAGTGCAAATCTCCTCGTTATATATCTTTAACCAGCCAGCGCAGAGTCAGTGACTGAAACTGAGGAGAGTTAAAATCTCCTGGTTATATATAATTAGCCAGCCAGCGCAGAGTTAGTGCCCTAAACTGAGGAAAGTGTAAATCGCCTAGTTACATATATTTAATCAGCCAGCACAGAGTCAGTGCCCTAAACTGAGGAGAGTGTAAATCTCACTGGTTATTTATTTATATTTAACGAGCCTGCACAGAGTCAGTGCCCTAAACAGGGGAGAGTGTAAATTCCTCGTTACATATATTTAACCAGCCAGCACAGAGTCAGTGCCCTGAACTGAGGACAGTGGAAATCTCCCTGGTGATAGATATTTCCCTAGCCTGCACAGAGTCAGTGCCATAAACTGATGAGAGTGTAAATCTCACTGGTTACGTAAAGTTAACCAGCCAGCACAGATTCAGTGCCATAAACTGAGGGGAGGGTAAATCTCCTGGTTATATATATTTTACCAGCCAGCACAGAGTCACTGACCGAAACTGAGGAGACTATAAATCTCCTGGTAATATAAATTTAACAAAACAGCACACAGTCAGTTCCCTTAACTTGCGGAGAGTGTAAATCTCCTGGTTATATATATTTAACCAGCCAGCACAGAGTCAGTGCTCTAAACTGAGGAGAGTGTCAATCTCACTGGTTATTTCTATTTAACCAGCCAGCACAGACTCAGTGCCCTAAACTGAGGAGAGTGCAAATCCCCTGGTAATATAAATTTAAAAGCCAGCACAGTGTCAGTGCCATAAACTGCGGAGAGTGTAAATCTCCTGGTGATATATATTAAACCAGCCAGCACAGAGTCAGTTCACTGAACTGAGGTGACTGTAAATCCCCTGTTTATAGAAATTTATCCAGCCAGCACAGAGTCACTTCCGAAAACTGATGAGAGTGTAAATCTCCTGGTTATATATATTTAACCAGCCAGCACAGACTCAGTGCCATAAACTGAGGAGAGAGTAAATCTTCTGGTTAAATAACTTTAACCAGCCCGCACAGACTCAGTGCCCTAAACTGAGCAGAGTGTAAATCTCCTGGTTATGGAGATTTTACCAGCCAGCATAGAGTCACTGACCGAAACTGAGGAGACTATAAATCTCCTGGTAATATAAATTTAACAAAACAGCACACAGTCAGTTCCCTAAACTTGCGGAGAGTGTAAATCTTATGGTTATATATATTTAACCAGCCAGCACAGAGTCACTGACCGAACCTCAGGAGAGTGTAAATCTCCTGGTTATATACATTTAACCACCCAGCAAAGAGTCTGTGCCTTAAACTGAGGAGAGTGTAAATCTCCTGGTTATATATAATTAACGAGCCAGCAGAGAGTCAGTGCCCAAAACTCAGCAGAGCTGAAATCTCCTGGATATATATATTGAACCAGCCAACACAGAGTCAGTGCCCTCAACTGAGGAGAGTGTAAATCTCCTGGTTATATATAATTAACCAGGCAGTACACACACAGTGCCCTAAACAGAGGAGAGTGGAAATCTCCTGGTCATATATATTTAACCAGCCAGCGCAGAGTGTGTGCCCTAAACTGAGGAGAGTGGAAATCTCCTGTTTATATTTATTTAACCAGCCAGCACAGAGTCTGTGCCCTAAACTGAGGAGAGTGTAAATCTCCATGGTTATATATATTTAACCAGCCAGCGCAGACTCACTGCCATAAACTGAGAAGAGGGTAAATCTCCTGGTTGTCTATATTTAACCAGACAGCACAGACTCAGTGCCATAAACTGAGGAGTGTGTAAATCTCCTGGTAAGATATATTTAACCAGCCAGCACAGAGTCAGTGCCCTAAACTGAGGAGAGTGTAAATCTCACTGTTTTTTTATATTTAACGAGCCCGCACAGAGTCAGTGCCCTAAACTGAGGGGAGTGTAAATTTCCTGGTAAAATAAATTTAACCAGCCAGCACAGACTCAGTGCCCTAAACTGAGGAGAGTGTAAATCTCCTGGTTATGTAGATTTAACCAGCCAGCACAGACCCAGTGCCCAAAACTGAGGAGAGTGTAAATCTCCTGGTTATATCTATTTAACGAGACATCTCAGACTCAGTGCCATAAACTGAGGAGTGTGTAAATCTCCTGGTTACATATATTTAACCAGCCAGCACAGAGTCAGTGCTCTAAACTGAGGAGAGTGTAAATCTCACTGGTTATATAAATTTAACCAGCCAGCACAGACTCAGTGCCATAAACTGAGGAGTGTGTAAATCTCCTGGTTACATATATTTAACCAGCCAGTACAGAGTCAGTGCTCTAAACTGAGGAGAGTGTCAATCTCCTGGTTATATATATTTAACCAGCCAGCACAGACTCAGTGCCATAAACTGAGGAGAGAGTAAATCTCCTGGTTAAATAAATTTAACCAGCCAGCACAGACTCAGTGCCCTAAACTGAGGAGAGTGTAAATCTCCTGGTTATATAGATGAAACCAGCCAGCACAGACCCAGTGCCCAAAACTGAGGAGAGTGTAAATCTCCTGGTTATATCTATTTAACGAGACATCTCAGACTCAGTGCCATAAACTGAGGAGTGTGTAAATCTCCTGGTTACATATATTTAACCAGCCAGCACAGAGTCAGTGCTCTAAACTGAGGAGAGTGTAAATCTCACTGGTTATATAAATTTAACCAGCCAGCACAGACTCAGTGCCCTAAACTGAGGAGTGTGTTAATCACCTGGTTATGTATATTTAACCAGCCAGCACAGAGTCAGTGCCCTAAACTGAGGAGAATGTCAATCTCACTGGTTATTTATATTTAACGAGCCTGCACAGAGTCAGTGCCCTAAACAGGGGAGAGTGTAAATTCCTCGTGACATATATTTAACCAGCCAGCACAGAGTCAGTGCCCTAAACTGAGGACAGTGGAAATCTCCCTGGTGATAGATATTTCCCTCGCCTGCACATAGTCAGTGCCATAAACTGATGAGAGTGTAAATCTCACTGGTTACGTAAAGTTAACCAGCCAGCACAGACTCAGTGCCATAAACTGAGGAGAGGGTAAATCTCCTGGTTATATATATTTTACCAGCCAGCACAGAGTCACTGACCGAAACTGAGGAGACTATAAATCTCCTGGTAATATAAATTTAACAAAACAGCACACAGTCAGTTCCCTTAACTTGCGGAGAGTGTAAATCTCCTGGTTATATATATTTAACCAGCCAGCACAGAGTCAGTGCTCTAAACTGAGGAGAGTGTCAATCTTACTGGTTATTTCTATTTAACCAGCCAGCACAGACTCAGTGCCCTAAACTGAGGAGAGTGTAAATCTCCTGGTAATATAAATTTAACCAGCCAGCACAGACTCAGTGCCCTAAATTGAGGAGAGTGTAAATCTCCTGGTTACATATATTTAACCAGCCAGCACAGAGTCAGTGGTCTAAACTGAGGAGAGTGTCAATCTCACTGGTTATTTCTATTTAACCAGCCAGCACAGACTCAGTGCCCTAAACTGAGGAGAGTGTAAATTCCTCGTTACATATATTTAACCAGCCAGCACAGAGTCAGTGCCCTAAACTGAGGACAGTGGAAATCTCCCTGGTTATAGATATTTACCTCGCCTGCACATAGTCAGTGCCCTAAACTAAGGACAGTGGAAATCTCCTTGTTATATCTATCTAACCAGCCAGCACAGACTCAATGCCATAAACTGAGGAGAGTGTAAATCTCCTGGTTATATTAATTAACGAGCTAGCAGAGAGTCAGTGACCAAAACTCAGCAGAGCTGAAATCTCCTGGTTATATATATTTAACCAGCCAACACAGAAACAGTGCCCGAAACTGAGGAGAATGTAAAACTCCTGGTTTCATATATTTAACCAGCCAGCACAGAGTTAGTGCCCAAAACAGAGGAGAGTGTTAATGTCCTGGTTATATATAATTTACCAGCCAGCAGACAGTCAGTGCCCAAAACTGAGCAGAGTTGAAATCTCCTGGTCATTTCTATTTAACCAGCCAGCACAGAGTCAGTGCTCTAAACTGAGGAGAGTGTAAATCTCACTGGTTATATAAATTTAACCAGCCAGCATAGACTCAGTGCCCGAAACTGAGGAGAGTATAAATCTCGTGGTTATTTAAATTTAACCAGCCAGCACAGACTCAGTGCCCAAAACTCAGGACAATGTAAATCTCCTGGTAATATAAATTTAACAAGCCAGCACAGAGTCAGTGCCATAAACTGCGGATATTGTAAATCTCCTGGTTATATATATTAAATCAGCCAGCACAGAGTCAGTTCACTAAACTGAGGTGACTGTAAATCTCCTGGTGATATATATTCATCCAGCCAGCACAGAGTCAGTGCCCTACAC
The DNA here is from genome assembly GCF_047496795.1 of Chiloscyllium punctatum. Classification (NCBI taxonomy): domain Eukaryota; kingdom Metazoa; phylum Chordata; class Chondrichthyes; order Orectolobiformes; family Hemiscylliidae; genus Chiloscyllium; species Chiloscyllium punctatum. The sequence goes on along the minus strand of NC_092751.1, from coordinate 70,067,749 downwards.
TGAGAAGAGAGTAAATTTCCTGGTTAAATAAATGTAACCAGCCAGCACAGATTCAGTGCCCTAAACTGAGGAGAGTGTAAATCTCCTGGTTATATATATTTAACCAGCAAGCACAGGCTCAGTTCCATAAACTGAGGAGAGGGTAAATCTCCTGGTTATATATATTTTACCAGACAGAACAGAGTCACTGACCGAAACTGAGGAGAGTATAAATCCCCTGGTAATATAAATTTAACAAGCCAGCACAGAGTCAGTGCCATAAACTGCGGAGAGTGTAAATCTCCTGGTGATATATATTAAACCAGCCAGCACAGAGTCAGTTCACTGAACTGAAGTGACTGTAAATCTCCTGGTTATATATATTTATCCAGCCAGCACAGAGTCAGTTCCGAAAACTGATGAGAGTGTAAATCTCCTGGTTATATATATTTAACCAGCCAGCACAAACTCAGTGCCATAAACTGAGGAGAGAGTAAATCTTCTGGTTAAATAAATTTAACCAGCCAGCACAGACTCAGTGCCCTAAACTGAGGAGAGTGTAAATCTCCTGGTTATGTAGATTTAACCAGCCAGCACAGACCCAGTGCCCAAAACTGAGGGGAGTGTAAATCTCCTGGTTAGATCTATTTAACGAGACATCTCAGACTCAGTGCCATAAACTGAGGAGTGTGTAAATCTCCTGGTTAAATATATTTAACCAGCCAGTACAGAGTCAGTGCTCTAAACTGAGGAGAGTGTCAATCTCCTGGTTATATAGATTTAACCAGCCAGCACAGACCCAGTGCCCAAAACTGAGGAGAGTGTAAATCTCCTGGTTATATCTATTTAACGAGACATCTCAGACTCAGTGCCATAAACTGAGGAGTGTGTAAATCTCCTGGTTACATATATTTAACCAGCCAGCACAGAGTCAGTGCTCTAAACTGAGGAGAGTGTAAATCTCACTGGTTATATAAATTTAACCAGCCAGCACAGACTCAGTGCCCTAAACTGAGGAGTGTGTTAATCTCCTGGTTATGTATATTTAACCAGCCAGCACAGACTCAGTGCCCTAATCTGAGGAGAGTGTAAATTTCCTGGTTAGAAATATTTAACCACCCAACAAAGAGTCAGTGCCCTAAACTGAGGAGAGTGTAAATCTCCCTGGTTGTATATATTTTACCAGCCCGCACAGACTCAGTGCCATAAACTGAGGAGAGTTTAAATCTCCTGGTTATATATATTTAACCAGCTAGCACAGACTCAGTGACATAAACTGAGGAGAGGGTAAATCTCCTAGTTATATATATTTAACCAGACAGCACAGACTCAGTGTCATAAACTGAGGAGAGGGTAAATATCCTGGTTATATATATTTTACCAGCCAGCACAGAGTCACTGACCGAAACAGAGGAGACTATAAATCTCCTGGGAATATAAATTTAACAAAACAGCACAGAGTCAGTTCCCTAAACTGCGGAGAGTGTAAATCTCCTGGTTATACATATTTAACCAGCCAGCACAGAGTCAGTTCCCGAAACTAAGGAGTGTGTAAATCTCCTGGTTATTTTTATTGAACCAGCCAGCACAGAGTCACTGACCGAAACTCAGGAGAGTGTTAATGTCCTGGTCATATATATTTTACCAGCCAGCGCAGACATCGTGCCCTCAACTGAGGAGAGTGTAAATCTCCCTGGTTATATATATTTAACCAGCCAGCACCGAGTCTGTGCCCTAAACTGAGGAGAGTGTAAATCTCCTGGTTATATATATTTAACCAGCCAGCACAGACTCAGTGCCATAAACTGAGGATAGAGTAAATCTCCTCGTTAAATAAATGTAACCAGCCCACACAGAGTCAGTGCCCTAAACTGAGGGAAGTGTAAATTTCCTGGTTAAATATATTTAACCAGCCAGCACAGACTCAGTGCCCTAAACTGAGGAGAGTGTAATTCTCCTAGTTAGAAATATTTAACCACCCTGCAAAGAGTCAGTGCTCTAAACTGAGGAGAGTGCAAATCTCCTGGTAAAATAAATTTAACCAGCCAGCACAGACTCGGTGCCCTAAACTGCGGAGAGTGTAAATCTCCTGGTTATATATATTCAACCAGCCAGCATAGAGTCAGTGCCCAAAACTGAGGAGAGTGTAAATCTCCTGGTTATATATATTTCACCACACAGGAAATAGTCAGTTCCCTAAACTGAAGAGAGTGTAAATCTCCTGGTTATACATAATTAACCAGCCAGCACAGAGTCAGTTCCCTAAACTGAGGAGAGTGTATATCTCCTGGTTATATATATTTAACCAGTCAACACAGAGTCAGTGCCGTAAACTGAGAAGAGTGTAAATCTCACTGGCTATATACATTTAACCAACCAGCAAAGAGTCCGTTCCCTAAACTGAGGAGAGTGCAAATCTCCTCGTTATATATCTTTAACCAGCCAGCGCAGAGTCTGTGCCCTAAACTGAGGAGAGTGTAAATCTCCTGGTTATATATATTTAACCAGCCAGCACAGACTCAGTGCCATAAACTGAGGATAGAGTAAATCTCCTGGTTAAATAAATGTAACCAGCCCACACAGAGTCAGTGCCCTAAACTGAGGGAAGTGTAAATTTCCTGGTTAAATATATTTAACCAGCCAGCACAGACTCAGTGCCCTAAACTGAGGCGAGTGTAAAACTCCTGGTTATATATATTTAACCAGCCAGCACAGACCCAGTGCCCAAAACTGAGGAGAGTGTAAATCTCCTGGTTATATATATTTAACCAGCTAGCACAGACTCAGTGTCATAAACTGAGGAGAGGGTAAATATCCTGGTTATATATATTTTACCAGCCAGCACAGAGTCACTGACCGAAACAGAGGAGACTATAAATCTCCTGGGAATATAAATTTAACAAAACAGCACAGAGTCAGTTCCCTAAACTGCGGAGAGTGTAAATCTCCTGGTTATACATATTTAACCAGCCAGCACAGAGTCAGTTCCCGAAACTAAGGAGTGTGTAAATCTCCTGGTTATTTTTATTGAACCAGCCAGCACAGAGTCACTGACCGAAACTCAGGAGAGTGTTAATGTCCTGGTCATATATATTTTACCAGCCAGCGCAGACTTCGTGCCCTCAACTGAGGAGAGTGTAAATCTCCCTGGTTATATATATTTAACCAGCCAGCACCGAGTCTGTGCCCTAAACTGAGGAGAGTGTAAATCTCCTGGTTATATATATTTAACCAGCCAGCACAGACTCAGTGCCATAAACTGAGGATAGAGTAAATCTCCTGGTTAAAGAAATGTAACCAGCCCGCACAGAGTCAGTGCCCTAAACTGAGGGAAGTGTAAATTTCCTGGTTAAATATATTTAACCAGCCAGCACAGACTCAGTGCCCTAAACTGAGGCGAGTGTAAAACTCCTGGTTATATATATTTAACCAGCCAGCACAGACCCAGTGCCCAAAACTGAGGAGAGTGTAAATCTCCTGGTTATATATATTTAACGAGACATCTCAGACTCAGTGCCATAAACTTAGGAGTGTGGAAATCTCCTGGTTACATATATTTAACCAGCCAACACAGAGTCAGTGCCCTAAACTGAGGAGAGTGTAAATCTCCTGGTTACATATATTTATCCAGCCAGCACAGCGTCAGTGCCCTAAACTGAGGACAGTGGATATCTCCCTGGTGATAGATATTTACCTAGCCTGCACATAGTCAGTGCCATAAACTGATGAGAGTGTAAATCTTCCTGGTTATGTATTTTTAACCAGCCAGCACAGAGTCTGTGCCCAAAACTGAGGACAGTGGAAATCTCCTGATTGTATATATCTAACCAGCCAGCACAGACTCTGTGCCCTAAACTGAGGTGAGTGCAAATTTCCTGGTTAAATAAATTTAACCAGCCAGCACAGACTCAGTGCCCTAAACTGAGGAGAGTGTAAATCTCCTGGTTAATTATATTTAACCAGCCAGCACAGACTCAGTGCCATAAACAGGAGAAAGAGTAAATCTCCTGGTTGTATATATTTAAAGAGATAGCACAGACTCAGTGCCATGAACTGAGTAGTGTGTAAATCTCCTGGTTACATATATTTAACCAGTGAGCACAGACTCAGTGCCCGAAACTGAGGAGTGTGTAAATCACCTGGTTATATAAATTTAACCAGCCAGTACAGACCCAGGCCCAAAACTGAGGAGAGTGTAAATCTGCTGGTTATATATATTTAACCAGCCAGAATAGACTCAGTGTCATAAACTGAGGAGCGGGTAAATCTCCTTGTTATATATATTTAACCAGACAGCACAGACTCAGTGCCATAAACTGAGGAGAGTGTAAATTCCTCGTTACATATATTTAACCAGCCAGCACAGAGTCAGTGCCCCAAACTGAGGACAGTGGATATCTCCCTGGTGATAGATATTTAACTAGCCTGCACATAGTCAGTGCCATAAACTGATGAGAGTGTAAATCTCCCTGGTTATGTATTTTTAACCAGCCAGCGCAGAGTTTGTGCCCTAAACTGAGGACAGTGGAAATCTCCTGATTATATATATCTAACCAGCCAGCACAGACTCAGTGCCCTAAACTGAGGAGAGTGTAAATCTCCTGGTTAATTATATTTAACCAGCCAGCACAGACTCAGTGCCATAAACTGGGGAGAGAGTAAATCTCCTGGTTACATATATTTAACCAGCGAGCACAGACTCAGTGCCCGAAACTGAGGAGTGTGTAAATCACCTGGTTATATAAATTTAACCAGCCAGTACAGACCCAGGCCCAAAACTGAGGAGAGTGTAAATCACCTGGTTATATATATTTAACCAGCCAGCACAGACTCAGTGCCCTAAACTGAGGAGAGTGTAATTCTCCTAGTTAGAAATATTTAACCACCCTGCAAAGAGTCAGTGCTCTAAACTGAGGAGAGTGCAAATCTCCTGGTAAAATAAATTTAACCAGCCAGCACTGTAGGGGGTAGTGTAATTTTTAAACGGTTAGCTGCCTTTTAGTCTTTTCTACCTCATAGTAAACACAAGCAGACACTCGAAACTGTTGCCAGACCTCCCCCACGTTTATATGAATGAAACAGTTGTAACAGCTTTCCTCGATAGTTGAGAGGCCGCCCTTAACCACAGTTGTACAACATCATCCATATAAGGGAAGAACGGGAAGCTCAAACACTGATTGGCCAAGTGAATGATAAAAGAATCCCAGGCACCAGAACCCAAATAAGGAAAACAGTGGGGAATCCGAGCACTCGTTGGTCAAGACAGCAGTAGTAAACCCAGCCCACATATACATGTATATAATGTGTGGAGATTACTATGCTTGTGTGTGTGTACCTTTGGGAACAGCACCCGACTTTGCAAAGTTGAATGAAAAGTTTTGGACTGACTCCTCCGTGTCTTTGTTCCTGGGAAGGGAAATAAAAAGTGCCGTAGATGGGGCTGGATAGCCACTTATCTCGCACAATTGGGGGCTCCTCCGGGATGAAATAATTATTGCCGGGGGGGGCAGTCTCTTCGGCTCACGGATCAAGCCTGATTACAACAAAGACGCGTCTAGTATATATTTATACTTCTCACTGATCGGTTTGGTCCGTTGGCCGTCAGCCAAGGGACGATGTGACCCGGCTCATTTAAAAATAATTTTGAATCCTGGAAAAGGAACACACGGACGAGTGCTGGGACGACCGGTTAGTGACTATACACGGGGGTACACACATTTAAAAAGGCCAGACAACTCCGTGCACGGATCAAGGTAAGAGATTCTTTTGTTCTTCCTTGTTGGCCGCGTGGTTTTGACGGTCATCTGTGAAAACGCTTTGGGCGTTTAAGACCAGGACTGAAGATAAACCACGGGAAATTGTGGTTTTGACGGTCATCTGTGAAAACGCTTTGGGCGTTTAAGACCAGGACCGAAGATAAACCACGGGAAATTGTGGTTTTGACGGTCATCTGTGAAAACGCTTTGGGCGTTTAAGACCAGGACCGAAGATAAACCATGGGAAATCAGACTTCCAGATTTACTAAGGAAAAGTCAGGGAAGACTGCAAATGGGAAAGAAATACCCCCCGATAGTCCATTAGGTCGGAAGTTAAGTCTATGGACGGACAGTAGTAGAACGAAGGACTTAAAGAAAGAGACCATGATAAAATATTGTTGTTTTATATGGACCAAAGCACCTATCCGCGCCCCCTCGGTAGTTTGGTCCGAGTATGGGTCTGATGAAGACTGGGTGTGTCAAATCCTAAATGTATATGTTAACAGAAAACAACCGTTTGACCCAGAGGAGAGCAAATATGCCGCCGCCTGGTTGGCGGGAGACGGCGAGAGTCCCACGCGTCTCTATCCTCTGACTCCCCAAACAGACCCGAGGAAGCCCCAGAAGTCTTGGGACATCCTCACCGACGGTTTGCCACCGTCTTCCCCGCCCCCGTATATACCACCCGCGCACGACCAGGTGTCCAGCGCGGACCTCCCTCCTGCGATGGATAATTCCGAGTCCCAGCAGGCTACGACCAGTGAGGAAGGGACTGCTGGGGGGGGTACAGGAGGGGGCACAGAACTCACCCCAGGCACTAGGAAATCAGTCCGACTCGAGATGCGGAGAGGTCGAGAAGAGGGATTGAGAGCTGGGAGGAGTGATAATATTGAACAGCTGAACCCCTTACGAGAGGTGCCGTTTGGGAACGAACGGACCGGGTTTGTAGTACAACCTTTAAATTCTGGGGATATCCGGCATCTCCGTAATGAACTACCCCGTCTACTGGACGACCCCGTCAGTGTGGGAATACAACTGGACCAATTTCTGGGGCCCAGTATATATACATGGGCTGAACTGCAGGCCATGATGAGAATACTATTTAATTACGATGAAATTGTTATGATCCGGAATAGTGCAATGGCCATTTGGGATAGGGAGCATCAGGACGGCCCTCAGCGTGGAGAGCAGAAGTACCCCTTAGAGGACCCCCGATGGGATCATAACGACGCGGGGGGACGGGCCAATATGACAGACCTCAGAAGCCTTATAATCAGGGGAATCCAAACCTGCGTGCCCAAACAGCGGAATTTAGCAAAAGCATTTGAAGTTGGACAGAAAAAGGATGAATCCCCGAGTGAGTTTTTAGACCGTTTGCGGGAGTCCATGCAAAAGTATTCAGGTTTAGACCCCGATGGGGAAATAGGCAAGAGCATGCTTAAGGTACACTTTGTGACTAAGTCATGGCCTGACATTCAGAAGAAATTACAGAAAGTGGAGGATTGGGCTGAAAAGGATGTTGCAGAATTATTACGGGAAGCACAGAAGGTGTACGTTCAGAGGGATGTAATAAGGGAGAAACATAAGACAAAAATGATGGTGGCAGCCGTACGGGAAGCTTGTAAGTCCACCGGAATGGGGGAGGGAGATTCTGGGGTGGAAAGAGGAACGTCGAAGAAAAGTTGGAGAGGGAGAGAAGCGAGACGGGGCAGAAGTGAGAGAGGAAGAATTAGCCGTTACCATGTCATACCTTAGTGAGTCCCGATTGACAGAGATAGACCCTAGGGTTTGGGTCGCCAAAGGGAACTGGGGGGGACTCGCAATTCGACCTGTGGAGGTAAAATTAAAGCCCCAGAGCCCTGACGTCAGAGTGCGCCAATACCCCCATCTCTTGGGAAGGGAGGCAGGGCCTGAAGACAGTTTTGGAAGACCTAATAAAAGATGGATTGGTAGAGCCCTGTATGTCACGATACAATTCTCCCATCCTGCCGGTCCGGAAGTCGGATGGGAGCTACCGAATGGTCCAAGACCTAAGGGAGGTAAATAAAATTGTCCAAGTACGGCACCCTGTGGTACCGAACCCATACACTATTCTGGGGCGAATCCCCCCGGACCACGGCTGGTTTAGTGTTATAGACTTAAAGGATGCCTTCTGGGCGTGTCCCCTGGACAAGGACAGTAGGGATCTTTTTGCTTTTGAATGGGAGGATCCTGATACTGGCAGAAAACAACAGTACAGGTGGACCGTACTCCCCCAAGGATTCACTGAGTCCCCGACTCTGTTTGGGCAGATTCTGGAACAATTATTGGAGGGACTAACCTTGTCCCCGGCCCTTAAGCTTATACAATACGTGGACGATCTCCTTTTATCCGGACCGGCGGAGGAGGACGTCCTACTTGGGACTAATGCCCTGTTAAATTACCTAGCTGAGAAGGGGTTAAGAGTGAGTCAGAAGAAGCTCCAATATGTCGAGAAAGAGGTTAAGTACCTGGGACACTTGATAAGCCAGGGACAGAAACGAATAAGTCCGGAAAGAGTGCGGGCAATAATCGAACGAGGCCTCCCAACGACCAAGAGGGAGTTGCGGAAGTTCTTGGGACTCTTAGGTTATTGTCGGTTATGGATAGACGACTATGCCCCCCTTACTAAAGACTTGTACCTAAAACTCATTGAGGAGGCACCCAACAGAATAAAATGGGAGGAGGAGGAGAAAAAGTTAATTGAAATCCTAAAAGGAAAATTGATGGCCGCACCTGTTTTAAGCTTGCCGGATTTTAGTAAGACATTTCGCCTCTTTGTGAACTCCAGAAAGGGAACCGCTCTTGGAGTATTGACCCAGGACTGGGGGGGTAAAAGGAAGCCCGTGGCTTTCCTGTCAAAAATTCTGGATCCAGTCTCCCGAGGGTGGCTGGAGTGTGTCCAAGCGGTGGCAGCCACGGCAAAGCTGGTAGAGGAAAGCAGGAAGTTGACTTTCGGGGCCCCCTTGACAGTCACTACTCCCCACCAGGTTCGAACTATCCTGAATCAGAAGGCCGGGAGGTGGCTGACTGACTCGAGAATTCTGAAATATGAAGCCATATTGTTAGACCGAGAAGACCTCCGAATAGAAGTCGGGGGCTGCCAGAACCCGGCGGACGTTCTTTGGAAAGGGGAGGGCGAGGAGGAACTGGAACACTGCTGTTCAGACATAATAGAGTACCAGAGTAAAGTGAGGGAAGATCTGAGGGATACCCCCTTACATGCAGGAAGGCGGTGGTACATTGATAGGTCCTCTCGAGTGATAGATGGGAAGAGACACAACATGCAGTCATTAGTGAGACTGGTTGGGAATTAGTGGAAAGTGGACGGCTACCGAATGCCTGGTCCGCACAAACGTGCGAATTGTACGCCTTGCACCGAGCTCTGAGGAATTTAAAGGGAATAGCCGGGACAATCTACACTGACTCTAAGTATGCCTTTGGGGTAGTACACACCTTTGGGAAGATCTGGAAAGAAAGGGGAATGATAAATAGTAGAGGAAAGGAGTTGGTCCACGAGGAACTAGTAGCCATGATCTTGGAGGATTTGTTGCTGCCACAAGAGATTGCAGTAGTACATGTGAAAGGACACCAGAAAGACGATAAAATAGAGACCCTGGGGAATCAATTGGCAGATGAACAGGCAAAATTGGCTGGGATGGGGAAGGAAGTAATAAACTGCCTGGTAAGGATTCCACAGATATCCGAAATTACCGAAGTGCCCACGTTTACTGACAAAGAAGAAACTCTTCTCGCGTCTCTGGGGGGTACAAAGGATAGGGAAGGCAAGTGGACCTTACCCGATGGCTGCCAGCTACTAAATCGACCGTTGACGCGGGACATTATTGCCCGTTTACACCAAGGGGGTCACTGGGGCGCCCAGGCACTGTGTGATGCCTTCCTGCGCTGATATGCTCACCCTGGTCTGTACACGGTAGCCAAGCAGGTCACAGGAGATTGTATAACATGTCGAAAGATTAACAAAAGGGGGCTGCGGCAGCATGCAAGACAAGGGGGTAGGAGTCCGGCCTATAGGCCGTTTGAGTATGTTCAGGTAGATTACACGGAGCTCCCCCCCATAGGTCACCTGAAGTATCTATTAGTAGTGGTAGATCACCTGACAGGATGGGTGGAAGCTTTCCCCACTACCACGGCAACGGCAACTCAGGTTAGCAAGATTCTACTCGAGCAAATCATCCCACGATTTGGGCTACCCCGCGCTATTGACTCTGACCAGGGGAGCCACTTCACCTCGACCATCCTCCAGAATGTAGTGCAAGCAATGGGGATTGACTGGGATTTGCACACCCCCGGGCATCCCTCCTCCTCGGGCAAGGTCGAAAGAATGAACCAGACCATCAAAAAGCAGCTAACCAAGCTCACTAGTGAAATCGGCCTGCCTTGGACCAAATGCCTACCCCTTGCCCTGTTGCAAATTCGCACCCAGCCAAGGCGGGATTTGGGCGTCTCCCCTTTCGAAATGTTATTTGGCCTCCCGTTCCATGGGCCGAAGGGGGAACCTCCTGTATTTGAGTCTCGGGATATGTTTGTGCAAAAATATGTGGTGGCTCTGGGGTCTGCTCTATCTCGTTTACGCCAACAGGGACTTTTGGCACAGACGCCGCCCCTCGAGTTTGCGGTGCACACCGTCAAGCCGGGTCAGTGGGTCCTGATTAAAAGCTGGAAGCAACGTACCCTCGAACCAACTTGGGACGGTCCCTTCCTGGTACTTTTGACGACCGAAACGGCTGTCCGTACGGCCGAAAAGGGCTGGACACATTACACTCGAGTCAAGGGACCAGTGCCACAACCGACGGAGGACGAACGAACCTCTCTGACCAAGGCATCTAAGGAACAGAGACTCTGAGAACGAACTAATCGGACTTTGGCGAGTCTAAAGGAACTGTGCCCTCGGGCTACGGGTGTCGCGACAAAATGCGGTCAATCGTATTGTTAACTTGCTATGCCATTGTCCTTGGGCTGGGTCAGTGTGCGTGTTACCCAATTTGGTCTCCGGATGAAACAAATAGAGGACCGTCAGTGGTTCACCATCTCCGTGCTTGCCAACCAATCAACACAGACACTTAGCTTAGACCTATGTGAGTTGGTGCCCTGTAGGACTAAAAGTCAACTGAATCAAACTAAGCAGAATCTAGAGAGAGAAAGGGGATTCCAGGGTCAGACGTTAGTATTACAATTGTATGGTAGGGAAGGCCTAAGTAGGCTTCCAGCCCCCGGGGTCCAGGCTATGGTGTCAGTTGTCCGTGATCCCATCACCCCTGGACGGGATTGTGGGCAGAATCAGTGCAATCCGCTCTATCTGACCATAAAGAACTTGGAAAAGAACGAGGCGAGACTTAATAGAACAATATTTTAGGATAGAAGTTCGGCACAACATCGTGGGCCGAAGGGCCTGTTCTGTGCTGTATTGTTCTATGTTCTAACAATACTGGGTATTAGAGTTGGGGGCCAGGCAGGATGGGGGGGAAAGCAGCTGTGCTGCACATATATCACGGTCATTGAAGCTGAGTCTGGGGGCTCATCCACCACTGATAAGCAGGAAAAGGTTAGAATAATTGAGACAACGGATTTGGAAAAGACCTTTGAAATAGAAACGGGATACGGGGAGGCGAATGCCTGGATGGAATGGGTCAAATATACTGTGAGGAGCATAAAAAAGAGTGATTGCTACGCATGCACGAGTGCCCGCCCTAACCCTCAGGTGGTCCCATTCCCGCTGGGATGGGAGAAACACCCACGAGCCATGGACTGCATGATAAGGCTGTACCAGGACCGAGAGGCCTGGAACGACCCCACTTGTCGACCCTTGAGTTTGAAGTTTCCCCCTGTCAGGTCTGAGGGGGCGCCCCGCCCGCCATCATTCTCAGGGGTAACGGGTACGCACCAGGCCTGCGTCTCTCGGACGGGACTACAGTGGGACGACGATGTGGGGACATTTGACAAGTGCAGCGGATCAATCCGGCTGGTCAATGAAACTACCGGGGGCGGGAATTACTCCCACATTCATGTACCCAGGGCAGACCTCTGGTGGTACTGTGGTGGGAGGGTTCTGCGACCGACCCTGCCCCAAAAATGGACGGGCACTTGTGCGATCGTTCAATTGGCCATCCCATTCACCCTGGTATTCGAAAAACAAGAGCAACCCCGTTCTAGTGGAAGAACTGAGAGAGCTTTGGAGACCTCTTTCGATGATAACATATATTTAGATGCCATAGGGGTCCCCAGGGGTGTTCCTGACGAATACAAGGCGAGGAACCAGATAGCGGCGGGTTTTGAGTCGTCACTGTTCTGGTGGGTGACCATCAATAAGAATGTGGATTGGATTAATTATATTTACTACAATCAGCAGAGGTTCATTAATTATACCCGGGATGCAGTGAAAGGAATAGCAGAACAACTGGACGCCACTAGTAGGATGGCGTGGGAAAATAGGTTGGCCTTAGACATGATGTTGGCAGAGAAGGGGGGTGTTTGTGTCATGATAGGCACTCAGTGCTGCACTTTCATCCCCAACAACACAGCCCCTGATGGGTCCATCACCCGCGCCCTGGATGGACTCACCACATTGGCGGACGAACTGGCCGAAAACTCGGGCATCGACTCTGGCCTCACGGACTGGTTGGAAGCTTGGTTCGGTAAATGGACGGGGGTGGTCGTTCCCTTTCTTGTCTCATGTATAGTGGTGGCAGGGGTACTCACTGCCCTTGGGTGTTGCGTTATTCCCTGTGTCCGGGGATTAACTCAACGACTGATCGAAACCGCCCTTACTAAGAAAGATGTTCCCTATGGGCAGGTTGAACGAATAAACCTCGAGATGGAACAACGTGAATCCCTCTTGGGCGGGGGTAGTATTAGAGAAGGGCAGTTTGATGAACAAGCTCGGGAGTTATTAAATGCCCTGGAGAAGAAACTTACGGTTGAAAAATTACAGGCCGTAAGAAAAGACACGGGGGATTTGTAGGGGGTAGTGTAATTTTTAAACGGTTAGCTGCCTTTTAGTCTTTTCTACCTCATAGTAAACACAAGCAGACACTCGAAACTGTTGCCAGACCTCCCCCACGTTTATATGAATGAAACAGTTGTAACAGCTTTCCTCGATAGTTGAGAGGCCGCCCTTAACCACAGTTGTACAACATCATCCATATAAGGGAAGAACGGGAAGCTCAAACACTGATTGGCCAAGTGAATGATAAAAGAATCCCAGGCACCAGAACCCAAATAAGGAAAACAGTGGGGAATCCGAGCACTCGTTGGTCAAGACAGCAGTAGTAAACCCAGCCCACATATACATGTATATAATGTGTGGAGATTACTATGCTTGTGTGTGTGTACCTTTGGGAACAGCACCCGACTTTGCAAAGTTGAATGAAAAGTTTTGGACTGACTCCTCCGTGTCTTTGTTCCTGGGAAGGGAAATAAAAAGTGCCGTAGATGGGGCTGGATAGCCACTTATCTCGCACACACAGACTCGGTGCCCTAAACTGCGGAGAGTGTAAATCTCCTGGTTATATATATTCAACCAGCCAGCATAGAGTCAGTGCCCAAAACTGAGGAGAGTGTAAATCTCCTGGTTATATATATTTCACCACACAGGAAATAGTCAGTTCCCTAAACTGAAGAGAGTGTAAATCTCCTGGTTATACATAATTAACCAGCCAGCACAGAGTCAGTTCCCTAAACTGAGGAGAGTGTATATCTCCTGGTTATATATATTTAACCAGTCAACACAGAGTCAGTGCCGTAAACTGAGAAGAGTGTAAATCTCACTGGCTATATACATTTAACCAACCAGCAAAGAGTCCGTTCCCTAAACTGAGGAGAGTGCAAATCTCCTCGTTATATATCTTTAACCAGCCAGCGCAGAGTCTGTGCCCTAAACTGAGGAGAGTGTAAATCTCCTGGTTATATATATTTAACCAGCCAGCACAGACTCAGTGCCATAAACTGAGGATAGAGTAAATCTCCTGGTTAAATAAATGTAACCAGCCCACACAGAGTCAGTGCCCTAAACTGAGGGAAGTGTAAATTTCCTGGTTAAATATATTTAACCAGCCAGCACAGACTCAGTGCCCTAAACTGAGGCGAGTGTAAAACTCCTGGTTATATATATTTAACCAGCCAGCACAGACCCAGTGCCCAAAACTGAGGAGAGTGTAAATCTCCTGGTTATATATATTTAACCAGCTAGCACAGACTCAGTGTCATAAACTGAGGAGAGGGTAAATATCCTGGTTATATATATTTTACCAGCCAGCACAGAGTCACTGACCGAAACAGAGGAGACTATAAATCTCCTGGGAATATAAATTTAACAAAACAGCACAGAGTCAGTTCCCTAAACTGCGGAGAGTGTAAATCTCCTGGTTATACATATTTAACCAGCCAGCACAGAGTCAGTTCCCGAAACTAAGGAGTGTGTAAATCTCCTGGTTATTTTTATTGAACCAGCCAGCACAGAGTCACTGACCGAAACTCAGGAGAGTGTTAATGTCCTGGTCATATATATTTTACCAGCCAGCGCAGACTTCGTGCCCTCAACTGAGGAGAGTGTAAATCTCCCTGGTTATATATATTTAACCAGCCAGCACCGAGTCTGTGCCCTAAACTGAGGAGAGTGTAAATCTCCTGGTTATATATATTTAACCAGCCAGCACAGACTCAGTGCCATAAACTGACGATAGAGTAAATCTCCTGGTTAAAGAAATGTAACCAGCCCGCACAGAGTCAGTGCCCTAAACTGAGGGAAGTGTAAATTTCCTGGTTAAATATATTTAACCAGCCAGCACAGACTCAGTGCCCTAAACTGAGGCGAGTGTAAAACTCCTGGTTATATATATTTAACCAGCCAGCACAGACCCAGTGCCCAAAACTGAGGAGAGTGTAAATCTCCTGGTTATATATATTTAACGAGACATCTCAGACACAGTGCCATAAACTTAGGAGTGTGGAAATCTCCTGGTTACATATATTTAACCAGCCAACACAGAGTCAGTGCCCTAAACTGAGGAGAGTGTAAATCTCCTGGTTACATATATTTATCCAGCCAGCACAGCGTCAGTGCCCTAAACTGAGGACAGTGGATATCTCCCTGGTGATAGATATTTACCTAGCCTGCACATAGTCAGTGCCATAAACTGATGAGAGTGTAAATCTTCCTGGTTATGTATTTTTAACCAGCCAGCACAGAGTCTGTGCCCAAAACTGAGGACAGTGGAAATCTCCTGATTGTATATATCTAACCAGCCAGCACAGACTCTGTGCCCTAAACTGAGGTGAGTGCAAATTTCCTGGTTAAATAAATTTAACCAGCCAGCACAGACTCAGTGCCCTAAACTGAGGAGAGTGTAAATCTCCTGGTTAATTATATTTAACCAGCCAGCACAGACTCAGTGCCATAAACTGACGATAGAGTAAATCTCCTGGTTAAAGAAATGTAACCAGCCCGCACAGAGTCAGTGCCCTAAACTGAGGGAAGTGTAAATTTCCTGGTTAAATATATTTAACCAGCCAGCACAGACTCAGTGCCCTAAACTGAGGCGAGTGTAAAACTCCTGGTTATATATATTTAACCAGCCAGCACAGACCCAGTGCCCAAAACTGAGGAGAGTGTAAATCTCCTGGTTATATATATTTAACGAGACATCTCAGACACAGTGCCATAAACTTAGGAGTGTGGAAATCTCCTGGTTACATATATTTAACCAGCCAAAACAGAGTCAGTGCCCTAAACTGAGGAGAGTGTAAATCTCCTGGTTACATATATTTATCCAGCCAGCACAGCGTCAGTGCCCTAAACTGAGGACAGTGGATATCTCCCTGGTGATAGATATTTACCTAGCCTGCACATAGTCAGTGCCATAAACTGATGAGAGTGTAAATCTTCCTGGTTATGTATTTTTAACCAGCCAGCACAGAGTCTGTGCCCAAAACTGAGGACAGTGGAAATCTCCTGATTGTATATATCTAACCAGCCAGCACAGACTCTGTGCCCTAAACTGAGGTGAGTGCAAATTTCCTGGTTAAATAAATTTAACCAGCCAGCACAGACTCAGTGCCCTAAACTGAGGAGAGTGTAAATCTCCTGGTTAATTATATTTAACCAGCCAGCACAGACTCAGTGCCATAAACAGGGGAGAGAGTAAATCTCCTGGTTGTATATATTTAAAGAGATAGCACAGACTCAGTGCCATGAACTGAGTAGTGTGTAAATCTCCTGGTTACATATATTTAACCAGTGAGCACAGACTCAGTGCCCGAAACTGAGGAGTGTGTAAATCACCTGGTTATATAAATTTAACCAGCCAGTACAGACCCAGGCCCAAAACTGAGGAGAGTGTAAATCTGCTGGTTATATATATTTAACCAGCCAGAATAGACTCTGTGTCATAAACTGAGGAGCGGGTAAATCTCCTTGTTATATATATTTAACCAGACAGCACAGACTCAGTGCCATAAACTGAGGAGAGTGTAAATTCCTCGTTACATATATTTAACCAGCCAGCACAGAGTCAGTGCCCCAAACTGAGGACAGTGGATATCTCCCTGGTGATAGATATTTAACTAGCCTGCACATAGTCAGTGCCATAAACTGATGAGAGTGTAAATCTCCCTGGTTATGTATTTTTAACCAGCCAGCGCAGAGTTTGTGCCCTAAACTGAGGACAGTGGAAATCTCCTGATTATATATATCTAACCAGCCAGCACAGACTCAGTGCCCTAAACTGAGGAGAGTGTAAATCTCCTGGTTAATTATATTTAACCAGCCAGCACAGACTCAGTGCCATAAACTGGGGAGAGAGTAAATCTCCTGGTTACATATATTTAACCAGCGAGCACAGACTCAGTGCCCGAAACTGAGGAGTGTGTAAATCACCTGGTTATATAAATTTAACCAGCCAGTACAGACCCAGGCCCAAAACTGAGGAGAGTGTAAATCACCTGGTTATATATATTTAACCAGCCAGCACAGACTCAGTGCCCTAAACTGAGGAGAGTGTAATTCTCCTAGTTAGAAATATTTAACCACCCTGCAAAGAGTCAGTGCTCTAAACTGAGGAGAGTGCAAATCTCCTGGTAAAATAAATTTAACCAGCCAGCACAGACTCGGTGCCCTAAACTGCGGAGAGTGTAAATCTCCTGGTTATATATATTCAACCAGCCAGCATAGAGTCAGTGCCCAAAACTGAGGAGAGTGTAAATCTCCTGGTTATATATATTTCACCACACAGGAAATAGTCAGTTCCCTAAACTGAAGAGAGTGTAAATCTCCTGGTTATACATAATTAACCAGCCAGCACAGAGTCAGTTCCCTAAACTGAGGAGAGTGTATATCTCCTGGTTATATATATTTAACCAGTCAACACAGAGTCAGTGCCGTAAACTGAGGAGAGTGTAAATCTCACTGGCTATATACATTTAACCAACCAGCAAAGAGTCCGTTCCCTAAACTGAGGAGAGTGCAAATCTCCTCGTTATATATCTTTAACCAGCCAGCGCAGAGTCAGTGACTGAAACTGAGGAGAGTTAAAATCTCCTGGTTACATATATTTAACCAGCCAGCGCAGAGTCAGTGCCCTAAACTGAGGAGAGTGTAAATCTCACTGGTTTTTTATATTTAACGAGCCTGCACAGAGTCAGTGCCCTAAACAGGGGAGAGTGTAAATTCCTCGTAACATATATTTAACCAGCCAGCACAGAGTCAGTGCCCTAAACTGAGGACAGTGGAAATCTCCCTGGTGATAGATATTTCCCTAGCCTGCACAAAGTCAGTGCCATAAACTGATGAGAGTGTAAATCTCACTGGTTACGTAAAGTTAACCAGCCAGCACAGACTCAGTGCCATAAACTGAGGAGAGGGTAAATCTCCTGGTTATATATATTTTACCAGCCAGCACAGAGTCACTGACCGAAACTGAGGAGACTATAAATCGCCTGGTAATATAAATTTAACAAAACAGCACACAGTCAGTTCCCTTAACTTGCGGAGAGTGTAAATCTCCTGGTTATATATATTTAAACAGCCAACACAGAGTCAGTGCTCTAAAGTGAGGAGAGTGTCAATCTCACTGGTTATTTCTATTGAACCAGCCAGCACAGACTCAGTGCCCTAAACTGAGGAGAGTGTAAATCCCCTGGTAATATAAATTTAAAAGCCGGCACAGTGTCAGTGCCATAAACTGCGGAGAGTGTAAATCTCCTGGTGATATATATTAAACCAGCCAGCACAGAGTCAGTTCACTGAACTGAGGTGACTGTAAATCTCCTGGTTATATATATTTATCCAGCCAGCACAGAGTCACTTCCGAAAACTGATGAGAGTGTAAATCTCCTGGTTATATATATTTAACCAGCCAGCACAGACTCAGTGCCATAAACTGAGGAGAGAGTAAATCTTCTGGTTAAATAAATTTAACCAGCCAGCACAGACTCAGAGCCCTAAACTGAGGAGAGTGTAAATCTCCTGGTTATGTAGATTTAACCAGCCAGCACAGACCCAGTGCCCAAAACTGAGGAGAGTGTAAATCTCCTGGTTATATCTATTTAACGAGACATCTCAGACTCAGTACCATAAACTGAGGAGTGTGTAAATCTCCTGGTTACATATATTTAACCAGCCAGTACAGAGTCAGTGCTCTAAACTGAGGAGAGTGTCAATCTCCTGGTTATATATATTTATCCAGCCAGCACAGAGTCAGTTCCGAAAACTGATGAGAGTGTAAATCTCCTGGTTATATATATTTAACCAGCCAGCACAGAATCAGTGCCATAAACTGAGGAGAGAGTAAATCTCCTGGTTAAATAAATTTAACCAGCCCGCACAGAGTCAGTGCCCTAAACTGAGGGGAGTGTAAATTTCCTGGTTAAGTAAATTTAACCAGCCAGCACAGACTCAGTGCCCTAAACTGAGGAGAGTGTAAATCTCCTGGTTATATAGATTTAACCAGCCAGCACAGACCCAGTGCCCAAAACTGAGGAGAGTGTAAATCTCCTGGTTATATCTATTTAACGAGACATCTCAGACTCAGTGCCATAAACTGAGGAGTGTGTAAATCTCCTGGTTACATATATTTAACCAGCCAGCACAGAGTCAGTGCTCTAAGCTGAGGAGAGTGTAAATCTCACTGGTTATATAAATTTAACCAGCCAGCACAGACTCAGTGCCCTAATCTGAGGAGAGTGTAAATCTCCTGGTTAGAAATATTTAACCACCCAACAAAGAGTCAGTGCCCTAAACTGAGGAGAGTGTAAATCTCCTGGTTATATTTATTTAACCAGCCAGCACAGACTCAGTGACATAAACGGAGGAGAGGGTAAATCTCCTAGTTATATATATTTAACCAGACAGCACAGACTCAGTGTCATAAACTGAGGAGAGGGTAAATATCCTGGTTATATATATTTTACCAGCCAGCACAGAGTCACTGACCGAAACAGAGGAGACTATAAATCTCCTGGGAATATAAATTTAACAAAACAGCACAGAGTCAGTTCCCTAAAATGCGGAGAGTGTAAATCTCCTGGTTATTTTTATTGAACCAGCCAGCACAGAGTCACTGACCGAAACTCAGGAGAGTGTTAATGTCCTGGTCATATATATTTTACCAGCCAGCGCAGACTTCGTGCCCTCAACTGAGGAGAGTGTAAATCTCCCTGGTTATATATATTTAACCAGCCTGCACAGAGTCAGTGCCCTAAACTGAGGAGAGTGTAAATCTCCTGGTAAAATAAATTTAACCAGCCAGCACAGACTCAGTGCCCTAAACTGCGGAGAGTGTAAATCTCCTGGTTATATATATTCAACCAGTCAGTGCCCTAAACTGAGGAGAGTGTAAATCTCCTGGTTATATATATTTCACCACTCAGGAAATAGTCAGTGCCCTAAACTGAAGAGAGTGTAAATCTCCTGGTTATACATAATTAACCAGCCAGCACAGAGTCAGTTCCCTAAACTGAGGAGAGTGTTTCTCTCCTGGTTATATATATTTAACCAGTCAACACAGAGTCAGTGCCGTAAACTGAGGAGAGTGTAAATCTCACTGGTTATATACATTTAACCACGCAGCAAAGAGTCCGTTCTCTAAACTGAGGAGAGTGTAAATCTCCCTGGTTATATATATTTAACCCGCCCGCATAGAGTCAGTGCCCTAAACTGAGGAGAGCGTAAATCTCCTGGTAATATATATTTAACCACCCAGCAAAGAGTCAGTGCCCTAAACTGAGGAGAGTGTAAATCTCCTGGTAATATACATTTAACCACCCAACAAAGAGTCAGTGCCCTAAACGGAGGACAGTGGAAATCTCCTGATTATATGTATCTAACCAGCCAGCACAGAGTCAGTGCCCTAAACTGAGGAGAGTGCAAATCCCCTGGTAATATAAATTTAAAATCCAGCACAGTGTCAGTGCCATAAACTGCGGAGAGTGTAAATCTCCTGGTGATATATATTAAACCAGCCAGCACAGAGTCAGTTCACTGAACTGAGGTGACTGTAAATCCCCTGTTTATATATATTTATCCAGCCAGCACAGAGTCACTTCCGAAAACTGATGAGAGTGTAAATCTCCTCGTTATATATATTTAACCAGCCAGCACAGACTCAGTGCCATAAACTGAGGAGAGAGTAAATCTTCTGGTTAAATAACTTCAACCAGCCCGCACAGAGTCAGTGCCCTAAACTGAGGGGAGAGGAAATTTCCT
The DNA here is from genome assembly GCF_047496795.1 of Chiloscyllium punctatum. Classification (NCBI taxonomy): domain Eukaryota; kingdom Metazoa; phylum Chordata; class Chondrichthyes; order Orectolobiformes; family Hemiscylliidae; genus Chiloscyllium; species Chiloscyllium punctatum. The sequence goes on along the minus strand of NC_092751.1, from coordinate 70,047,277 downwards.
GGTTAAATAAATTTAACCAGCCAGCACAGACTCAGTGCCCTAAACTGAGGAGAGTGTAAATCTCCTGGTTATGGAGATTTTACCAGCCAGCACAGAGTCACTGACCGAAACTGAGGAGACTATAAATCTCCTGGTAATATAAATTTAACAAAACAGCACACAGTCAGTTCCCTAAACTTGCGGAGAGTGTAAATCTTATGGTTATATAAATTTAACCAGCCAGCACAGAGTCACTGACCGAACCTCAGGAGAGTGTAAATCTCCTGGTTATATACATTTAACCACCCAGCAAAGAGTCTGTGCCTTAAACTGAGGAGAGTGTAAATCTCCTGGTTATATATAATTAACGAGCCAGCAGAGAGTCAGTGCCCAAAACTCAGCAGAGCTGAAATCTCCTGGATATATATATTGAACCAGCCAACACAGAGGCAGTGCCCTCAACTGAGGAGAGTGTAAATCTCCTGGTTATATATATTTAACCAGCCAGCGCAGAGTGTGTGCCCTAAACTCAGGAGAGTAGAAATCTCCTGTTTATATTTATTTAACCAGCCAGCACAGAGTCTGTGCCCTAAACTGAGGAGAGTGTAAATCTCCATGGTTATATATATTTAACCAGCCCGCATAGAGTCAGTGCCCTAAACTGAGGAGAGTGTAAATCTCCTGGTTATATATATTTAACCAGCCAGCGCAGAGTGTGTGCCCTAAACTCAGGAGAGTGTAAATCTCCATGGTTATATATATTTAACCAGCCCGCATAGAGTCAGTGCCCTAAACTGAGGAGAGTGTAAATCTCCTGGTAATATATATTTAACCACCCAGCAAAGAGTCAGTGCCCTAAACTGAGGAGAGTGTAAATCTCCTGGTTGTCTATATTTAACCAGACAGCACAGACTCAGTGCCATAAACTGAGGAGTGTGTAAATCTCCTGGTTATATATATTTAACCAGCCAGCACAGAGTCAGTGCTCTAAGCTGAGGAGAGTGTAAATCTCCTGTTTATATATATTTATCCAGCCAGCACAGAGTCAGTTCCGAAAACTGATGAGAGTGTAAATCTCCTGGTTATATATATTTAACCAGCCAGCACAGACTCAGAGCCATAAACTGAGGAGAGAGTAAATCTCCTGGTTAAATAAATTTAACCAGCCCGCACAGAGTCAGTGCCCTAAACTGAGGGGAGTGTAAATTTCCTGGTTAAATAAATTTAACCAGCCAGCACAGACTCAGTGCCGTAAACTGAGGAGAGTGTAAAACTCCTGGTTATATATATTTAACCAGCCAGCACAGACCCAGTGCCCAAAACTGAGGAGAGTGTAAATCTCCTGGTTATATATATTTAACGAGACATCTCAGACTCAGTGCCATAAACTTAGGAGTGTGGAAATCTCCTGGTTACATATATTTAACCAGCCAGCACAGAGTCAGTGCCCTAAACTGAGGAGAGTGTAAATCTCCTGGTTACATATATTTATCCAGCCAGCAGAGCGTCAGTGCCCTCAACTGAGGAGAGTGTAAATCTCCTGGTTATATATAATTAACCAGGCAGTACACACACAGTGCCCTAAACAGAGGAGAGTGGAAATCTCCTGGTCATATATATTTAACCAGCCAGCGCAGAGTGTGTGCCCTAAACTGAGGAGAGTGTAAATCTCCTCTTTATATATATTTAACCAGCCAGCACAGACCCAGTGCCCCAAACTGAGGAGAGTGTAAATCTCCTGGTTATATATATTTAACGAGACATCTCAGACTCAGTGCCATAAACTTAGGAGTGTGTAAATCTCCTGGTTACATATATTTAACCAGCCAGCACAGAGTCAGTAACATAAACAGAGGAGAGTGTAAATCTCCTGGTTATATATATTTAACCAGCAAGCTCAGGCTCAGTTCCATAAACTGAGGAGAGTGTAAATCTCCTGGTTATATATATTTTACCAGACAGAACAGAGTCACTGACCGAAACTGAGGAGAGTGTAAATCTCCTGGTAATATAAATTTAACAAGCCAGCACAGAGTCAGTGCCATAAACTGCGGAGAGTGTAAATCTCCTGGTTATATATATTAAACCTGCCAGCACAGAGTCAGTTCACTGAACTGAGGTGACTGTAAATCTCCTGGTTATATATATTTATCCAGCCAGCACAGAGTCAGTTCCGAAAACTGATGAGAGTGTAAATCTTCTGGTTATATATATTTAACCAGCCAGCACCGAGTCTGTGCCCTAAACTGAGGAGAGTGTAAATCTCCTGGTTATATATATTTAACCAGCCAGCACAGACTCAGTGCCATAAACTGAGGATAGAGTAAATCTCCTGGTTAAATAAATTTAACCAGCCCGCACAGAGTCAGTGCCCTAAACTGAGGGGAGTGTAAATCTCCTGGTTATATCTATTTAACGAGACATCTCAGACCCAGTGCCATAAACTGAGGAGAGTGTAAATCTCCTGGTTATATATAATTAACGAGCCAGCAGAGTGTCAGTGCCCAAAACTCAGCAGAGTTGAAATCTCCTGGATATATATATTTAACCAGCCAACACAGAGTCAGTGCCCTCAACTGAGGAGAGTGTAAATCTCCTGGTTATATATAATTAACCAGGCATTACACACACAGTGCCCTAAACAGAGGAGAGTGGAAATCTCCTGGTCATATATATTTAACCAGCCAGCGCAGAGTGTGTGCCCTAAACTGAGGAGAGTGTAAATCTCCTGTTTATATATATTTAACCAGCCAGCACAGACTCAGGGCCCTAAACTGAGGAGAGTGGAAATCTCCTGGTTATATATATTTAACCAGCCAGCACAGAATCAGTGCCCTAAACTGAGGAGAGGGTAAATCTCCTGGTTAGAAATATTTAACCACCCAGCACAGACGCAGTGCCCGAAACTGAGGAGAGTGGAAATCTACTGGTCATATATATTTAACCAGCCAGCACAGAGTTTGTGCCCTAAACTGAGGAGAGGGGAAATCTCCTGTTTATATTTATTTAACCAGCCAGCACAGAGTCTGTGCCCTAAACTGAGGAGAGTGTAAATCTCCATGGTTATATATATTTAACCAGCCAGCACAGACTCACTGCCATAAACTGAGGAGAGGGTAAATCTCCTGGTTGTCTATATTTAACCAGACAGCACAGACTCAGTGCCATAAACTGAGGAGTGTGTAAATCTCCTGGTTATATATATTTAACCAGCCAGCACAGAGTCAGTGCTCTAAACTGAGGAGAGTGTCAATCTCCTGGTTATATATATTTATCCAGCCAGCACAGAGTCAGTTCCGAAAACTGATGAGAGTGTAAATCTCCCTGGTTATAAATATTTAACCAGCCAGCACAGACTCGTGCCATAAACTGAGGAGAGAGTAAATCTCCTGGTTAAATAAATTTAACCAGCCCGCACAGAGTTAGTGCCCTAAACTGAGGGGAGTGTAAATTTCCTGGTTAAATAAATTTAACCAGCCAGCACAGACTCAGTGCCCTAAACTGAGGAGAGTGTAAATCTCCTGGTTATATAGATTTAACCAGCCAGCACAGACCCAGTGCCCAAAACTGAGGAGAGTGTAAATCTCCTGGTTATATCTATTTAACGAGACATCTCAGACTCAGTGCCATAAACTGAGGAGTGTGTAAATCTCCTGGTTACATATATTTAACCAGCCAGCACAGAGTCAGTGCTCTAAACTGAGGAGAGTGTAAATCTCACTGGTTATATAAATTTAACCAGCCAGCACAGACTCAGTGCCCTAATCTGAGGAGAGTGTAAATCTCCTGGTTAGAAATATTTAACCACCCAACAAAGAGTCAGTGCCCTAAACTGAGGAGAGTGTAAATCTCCCTGGTTGTATATATTTTACCAGCCCGCACAGACTCAGTGCCATAAACTGAGGAGAGTTTAAATCTCCTGGTTATATATATTTAACCAGCCAGCACAGACTCAGTGACATAAACTGAGGAGAGGGTAAATCTCCTAGTTATATATATTTAACCAGACAGCACAGACTCAGTGTCATAAACTGAGGAGAGGGTAAATATCCTGGTTATATATATTTTACCAGCCAGCACAGAGTCACTGACCGAAACAGAGGAGACTATAAATCTCCTGGGAATATAAATTTAACAAAACAGCACAGAGTCAGTTGCCTAAACTGCGGAGAGTGTAAATCTCCTGGTTATATATATTTAACCAACCAGCACAGAGTCAGTTCCCGAAACTAAGGAGTGTGTAAATCTCCTGGTTATTTTTATTGAACCAGCCAGCACAGAATCACTGACCGAAACTCAGGAGAGTGTTAATGTCCTGGTCATATATATTTTACCAGCCAGTGCAGACTTCGTGCCCTGAACTGAGGAGAGTGTAAATCTCCTGGTTACATATATTTAACCAGCCAGCACAGACTCAGTGCCCTAAACTGAGGAGAGTGCAAATCTCCTGGTTAGAAATATTTAACCACCCAGCAAAGAGTGAGTGCCCTAAACTGAGGAGAGTGTAAATCTCCCTGGTTATATATATTTAACCCGCCCGCATAGAGTCAGTGCCCTAAACTGCGGAGAGTGTAAATCTCCTGGTTATATATATTTCACCACACAGGAAATCGTCAGTGCCCTAAACTGAAGAGAGTGTAAATCTCCTGGTTATACATAATTAACCAGCCAGCACAGAGTCAGTTCCCTAAACTGAGGAGAGTGTTTCTCTCCTGGTTATATATATTTAACCAGTCAACACAGAGTCAGTGCCGTAAACTGAGGAGAGTGTAAATCTCACTGGTTATATACATTTAACCACCCAGCAAAGAGTCCGTTCCCTAAACTGAGGAGAGTGTAAATCTCCCTGGTTATATATATTTAACCCGCCCGCATAGAGTCAGTGCCCTAAACTGAGGAGAGTGTAAATCTCCTGGCAATATATATTTAACCACCCAGCAAAGAGTCAGTGCCCTAAACTGAGGAGAGTGTAAATCTCCTGGTAATATACATTTAACCACCCAGCCAAGAGTCAGTGCCCAAAACTGAGGAGAATGCAAATCTCCTCGTTATATATCTTTAACCAGCCAGCGCAGAGTCAGTGACTGAAACTGAGGAGAGTTAAAATCACCTGGTTATATATAATTAACCAGCCAGCGCAGAGATAGTGCCCTAAACTGAGGAAAGTGTAAATCGCCTAGTTATATATATTTAACCAGCCAGCACAGACTCAGTGACATAAACTGAGGAAAGTGTAAATCTCCTGGTTATATATATTCAACCAGTCAGTGCACTAAACTGAGGAGAGTGTAAATCTCCTGGTTATATATATTTCACCACACAGGAAATAGTCAGTGCCCTAAACTGAAGAGAGTGTAAATCTCCTGGTTATACATAATTAACCAGCCAGCACAGAGTCAGTTCCCTAAACTGAGGAGAATGCAAATCTCCTCGTTATATATCTTTAACCAGCCAGCGCAGAGTCAGTGACTGAAACTGAGGAGAGTTAAAATCTCCTGGTTATATATAATTAACCAGCCAGCACAGACTCAGTGCCCTAAACTGAGGAGAGTGTAAATCTCCTGGTTATTTAAATTTAACCAGCCAGCACAGACTCAGTGCCCAAAACTCAGGACAATGTAAATCTCCTGGTAATATAAATTTAACAAGCCAGCACAGAGTCAGTGCCATAAACTGCGGATATTGTAAATCTCCTGGTTATATATATTAAATCAGCCAGCACAGAGTCAGTTCACTAAACTGAGGTGACTGTAAATCTCCTGGTGATATATATTCATCCAGCCAGCACAGAGTCAGTGCCCTACACTGAGAAGAGAGTAAATTTCCTGGTTAAATAAATGTAACCAGCCAGCATAGATTCAGTGCCCTAAACTGAGGAGAGTGTAAATCTCCTGGTTATATATATTTAACCAGCAAGCACAGGCTCAGTTCCATAAACTGAGGAGAGGGTAAATCTCCTGGTTATATATATTTTACCAGACAGAACAGAGTCACTGACCGAAACTGAGGAGAGTGTAAATCCCCTGGTAATATAAATTTAACAAGCCAGCACAGAGTCAGTTCCCTAAACTGAGGAGAGTGTAAATCTCCTGGTTAGAAATATTTAACCACCCAACAAAGAGTCAGTGCCCTAAACTGAGGAGAGTGTAAATCTCCCTGGTTGTATATATTTTACCAGCCCGCACAGACTCAGTGCCATAAACTGAGGAGAGTGTAAATCTCCCTGGTTATATATATTTAACCCGCCCGCATAGAGTCAGTGCCCTAAACTGAGGAGAGCGTAAATCTCCTGGTAATATATATTTAACGACCCAGCAAAGAGTCAGTGCCCTAAACAGAGGAGAGTGTAAATCTCCTGGTAATATACATTTAACCACCCAGCAAAGAGTCAGTGCCCTAAACAGAGGACAGTGGAAATCTCCTGATTATATGTATCTTACCAGCCAGCACAGAGTCAGTGCCCTAAACTGAGGAGAGTGCAAATCTCCTCGTTATATATCTTTAACCAGCCAGCGCAGAGTCAGTGACTGAAACTGAGGAGAGTTAAAATCTCCTGGTTACATATATTTAACCAGCCAGCACAGAGTCAGTGCCCTAAACTGAGGAGAGTGTAAATCTCACTGGTTTTTTATATTTAACGAGCCTGCACAGAGTCAGTGCCCTAAACAGGGGAGAGTGTAAATTCCTCGTAACAAATATTTAACCAGCCAGCACAGAGTCAGTGCCCTAAACTGAGGACAGTGGAAATCTCCTAGTTATATATATTTCACCACACAGGAAATAGACAGTGCCCTAAACTGAAGAGAGTGTAAATCTCCTGGTTATACATAATTAACCAGCCAGCACAGAGTCAGTTCCCTAAACTGAGGAGAGTGTTTCTCTCCTGGTTATATATATTTAACCAGTCAACACAGAGTCAGTGCCGTAAACTGAGGAGAGTGTAAATCTCACTGGTTATATACATTTAACCACGCAGCAAAGAGTCCGTTCCCTAAACTGAGGAGAGTGTAAATCTCCCTGGTTATATATATTTAACCCGCCCGCATAGAGTCAGTGCCCTAAACTGAGGAGAGCGTAAATCTCCTGGTAATATATATTTAACCACCCAGCAAAGAGTCAGTGCCCTAAACTGAGGAGAGTGTAAATCTCCTGGTAATATACATTTAACAACCCAACAAAGAGTCAGTGCCCTAAACGGAGGAGAGTGCAAATCTCCTCGTTATATATCTTTAACCAGCCAGCGCAGAGTCAGTGACTGAAACTGAGGAGAGTTAAAAACTCCTGGTTATATATAATTAGCCAGCCAGCGCAGAGTTAGTGCCCTAAACTGAGGACAGTGTAAATCGCCTAGTTACATATATTTAATCAGCCAGCACAGAGTCAGTGCCCTAAACTGAGGAGAGTGTAAATCTCACTGGTTATTTATATTTAACGAGCCTGCACAGAGTCAGTGCCCTAAATAGGGGAGAGTGTAAATTCCTCGTTACATATATTTAACCAGCCAGCACAGAGTCAGTGCCCTAAACTGAGGACAGTGGAAATCTCCCTGATGATAGATATTTCCCTAGCCTGCACATAGTCAGTGCCATAAACTGATGAGAGTGTAAATCTCACTGGTTACGTAAAGTTAACCAGCCAGCACAGACTCAGTGCCATAAACTGAGGAGAGGGTAAATCTCCTGGTTATATATATTTTACCAGCCAGCACAGAGTCACTGACCGAAACTGAGGAGACCATAAATCTCCTGGTAATATAAATTTAACAAAACAGCACACAGTCAGTTCCCTAAACTTGCGGAGAGTGTAAATCTTATGGTTATATATATTTAACCAGCCAGCACAGAGTCACTGACCGAACCTCAGGAGAGTGTAAATCTCCTGGTTATATACATTTAACCACCCAGCAAAGAGTCTGTGCCTTAAACTGAGGAGAGTGTAAATCTCCTGGTTATATATAATTAATGAGCCAGCAGAGAGTCAGTGCCCAAAACTCAGCAGAGTTGAAATCTCCTGGATATATATATTTAACCAGCCAACACAGAGTCAGTGCCCTCAACTGAGGAGAGTGTAAATCTCCTGGTTATATATAATTAACCAGGCAGTACACACACAGTGCCCTAAACAGAGGAGAGTGGAAATCTCCTGGTCATATATATTTAACCAGCCAGCGCAGAGTGTGTGCCCTAAACTGAGGAGAGTGTAAATCTCCTGTTTATATATATTTAACCAGCCAGCACAGACTCAGGGCTCTAAACTGAGGTGAGTGGAAATCTCCTGGTTATATATATTTAACCAGCCAGCACAGAATCAGTGCCCTAAACTGAGGAGAGTGTAAATCTCCTGGTTAGAAATATTTAACCACCCAGCACAGACGCAGTGCCCGACACTGAGGAGAGTGGAAATCTACTGGTCATATATATTTAACCAGCCAGCACAGAGTTTGCGCCCTAAACTGAGGAGAGTGGAAATCTCCTGTTTATATTTATTTAACCAGCCAGCACAGAGTTTGTGCCCTAAACTGAGGAGAGTGTAAATCTCCATGGTTGTCTATATTTAACCAGACAGCACAGACTCAGTGCCATAAACTGAGGAGTGTGTAAATCTCCTGGTTATATATATTTAACCAGCCAGTACAGAGTCAGTGCTCTAAACTGAGGAGAGTGTCAATCTCCTGGTTATATATATTTATCCAGCCAGCACAGAGTCAGTTCCGAAAACTGATGAGAGTGTAAATCTCCTGGTTATATATATTTAACCAGCCAGCACAGACTCTGTGCCCTAAACTGAGGGGAGTGTAAATTTCCTGGTTAAATAAATTTAACCAGCCAGCACAGACTCAGTGCCCTAAACTGAGGAGAGTGTAAATCTCCTGGTTATATAGATTTAACCAGCCAGCACAGACCCAGTGCCCAAAACTGAGGAGAGTGTAAATCTCCTGGTTATATCTATTTAACGAGACATCTCAGACTCAGTGCCATAAATTGAGGAGTGTGTAAATCTCCTGGTTACATATATTTAACCAGCCAGCACAGAGTCAGTGCTCTAAACTGAGGAGAGTGTAAATCTCACTGGTTATATAAATTTAACCAGCCAGCACAGACTCAGTGCCCTAAACTGAGGAGTGTGTTAATCTCCTGGTTATATATATTTAACCAGCCAGCACAGACTCAGTGCCCTAATCTGAGGAGAGTGTAAATCTCCTGGTTAGAAATATTTAACCACCCAACAAAGAGTCAGTGCCCTAAACTGAGGAGAGTGTAAATCTCCCTGGTTGTATATATTTAACCAGCCAGCACAGACTCAGTGACATAAACTGAGGAGAGGGTAAATCTCCTAGTTATATATATTTAACCAGACAGCACAGACTCAGTGTCATAAACTGAGGAGAGGGTAAATATCCTGGTTATATATATTTTACCAGCCAGCACAGAGTCACTGACCGAAACAGAGGAGACTATAAATCTCCTGGTAATATAAATTTAACAAAACAGCACAGTCAGTTCCCTAAACTGCGGAGAGTGTAAATCTCCTGGTTATATATATTTAACCAGCCAGCACAGAGTCAGTTCCCGAAACGAAGGAGTGTGTAAATCTCCTGGTTATTTTTATTGAACCAGCCAGCACAGAGTCACTGACCGAAACTCAGGAGAGTGTTAATGTCCTGGTCATATATATTTTACCAGCCAGCGCAGACTTCGTGCCCTCAACTGAGGAGAGTGTAAATCTCCTGGTTATATATATTTAACCAGCCAGCACAGACTCAGTGCCCTAAACTGAGGAGAGTGTAAATCTCCTGGTTAGAAATATTTAACCACCCAGCAAAGAGTGAGTGCCCTAAACTGAGGAGAGTGTAAATCTCCCTGGTTATATATATTTAACCAGCCTGCACAGAGTCAGTGCCCTAAACTGAGGAGAGTGTAAATCTCCTGGTAAAATAAATTTAACCAGCCAGCACAGACTCAGTGCCCTAAACTGCGGAGAGTGTAAATCTCCTGGTTATATATATTCAACCAGTCAGTGCACTAAACTGAGGAGAGTGTAAATCTCCTGGTTATATATATTTCACCACACAGGAAATAGTCAGTGCCCTAAACTGAAGAGAGTGTAAACCTCCTGGTTATACATAATTAACCAGCCAGCACAGAGTCAGTTCCCTAAACTGAGGAGAGTGTTACTCTCCTGATTATATATATTTAACCAGTCAACACAGAGTCAGTGCCGTAAACTGAGGAGAGTGTAAATCTCACTGGTTATATACATTTAACCACCCAGCAAAGAGTCCGTTCCCTAAACTGAGGAGAGTGTAAATCTCCCTGGTTATATATATTTAACCCGCCCGCATAGAGTCAGTGCCCTAAACTGAGGAGAGTGTAAATCTCCTGGTAATATATATTTAACCACCCAGCAAAGAGTCAGTGCCCTAAACTGAGGAGAGTGTAAATCTCCTGGTTATATATATTTAACCACCCAGCCAAGAGTCAGTTCCCTAAACTGAGGACAGTGGAAATCTCCTGATTATATGTATCTAACCAGCCAGCACAGAGTCAGTGACTGAAACTGAGGAGAGTTAAAATCTCCTGGTTATATATAATTAACCAGCCAGCGCAGAGTTAGTGCCCTAAACTGAGGAAAGTGTAAATCGCCTAGTTACATATATTTAACCAGCCAGCACAGAGTCAGTGCCCTAAACTGAGGAGAGTGTAAATCTCACTGGTTATTTATATTTAACGAGCCTGCACAGAGTCAGTGCCCTAAACAGGTGAGAGTGTAAATTCCTCGTTACATATATTTAACCAGCCAGCACAGAGTCAGTGCCCTAAACTGAGTACAGTGGAAATCTCCCTGGTGATAGATATTTCCCTAGCCTGCACATAGTCAGTGCCATAAACTGATTAGAGTGTAAATCTCACTGGTTACGTAAAGTTAACCAGCCAGCACAGACTCAGTGCCATAAACTGAGGAGAGGGTAAATCTCCTGGTTATATATATTTTACCAGCCAGCACAGAGTCACTGACCGAAACTGAGGAGACTATAAATCTCCTGGTAATATAAATTTAACAAAACAGCACACAGTCAGTTCCCTTAACTTGCGGAGAGTGTAAATCTCCTGGTTATATATATTTAACCAGCCAGCACAGAGTCAGTGCTCTAAACTGAGGAGAGTGTCAATATCACTGGTTATTTCTATTTAACCAGCCAGCACAGACTCAGTGCCCTAAACTGAGGAGAGGGTAAATCTCCTGGTTATATATATTTTACCAGCCAGCACAGAGTCACTGACCGAAACTGAGGAGAGTATAAATCTCCTGGTAATATAAATTTAACAAAACAGCACACAGTCAATTCCCTTAACTTGCGGAGAGTGTAAATCTCCTGGTTATATATATTTAACCAGCCAGAACAGACTCAGTGCCCTAATCTGAGGAGAGTGTAAATCTCATGGTTAGAAATATTTAACCACCCAGCAAAGAGTGAGTGCCCTAAACTGAGGAGAGTGTAAATCTCCCTGGTTGTATATATTTTACCAGCCCGCACAGACTCAGTGCCATAAACTGAGGAGAGTTTAAATCTCCTGGTTATATATATTTAACCAGCCAGCACAGACTCAGTGACATAAAATGAGGAGAGGGTAAATCTCCTCGTTATATATATTTAACCAGACAGCACAGACTCAGTGTCATAAACTGAGGAGAGGGTAAATATCCTGGTTATATATATTTTACCAGCCAGCACAGAGTCACTGACCGAAACTGAGGAGACTATAAATCTCCTGGGAATATAAATTTAACAAAACAGCACAGAGTCAGTTGCCTAAACTGCGGAGAGTGTAAATCTCCTGGTTATATATATTTAACCAGCCAGCACAGAGTCAGTTCCCGAAACGAAGGAGTGTGTAAATCTCCTGGTTATTTTTATTGAACCAGCCAGCACAGAGTCACTGACCGAAACTCAGGAGAGTGTTAATGTCCTGGTCATATATATTTTACCAGCCAGCGCAGACTTCGTGCCCTGAACTGAGGAGAGTGTAAATCTCCTGGTTATATATATTTAACCAGCCAGCACAGACTCAGTGCCCTAAACTGAGGAGATTGTAAATCTCCTGGTTAGAAATATTTAACCACCCAGCAAAGAGTGAGTGCCCTAAACTGAGGAGAGTGTAAATCTCCTGGTTATATATATTTAACCAGCCTGCACAGAGTCAGTGCCCTAAACTGAGGAGAGTGTAAATCTCCTGGTAAAATAAATTTAACCAGCCAGCACAGACTCAGTGCCCTAAACTGCGGAGAGTGTAAATCTCCTGGTTATATATATTCAACCAGTCAGTGCACTAAACTGAGGAGAGTGTAAATCTCCTGGTTATATATATTTCACCACACAGGAAATAGTCAGTGCCCTAAACTGAAGAGAGTGTAAATCTCCTGGTTATACATAATTAACCCAGCCAGCACAGAGTCAGTTCCCTAAACTGAGGAGAGTGTAAATCTCCCTGGTTATATATATTTAACCCGCCCGCATAGAGTCAGTGCCCTAAACTGAGGAGAGTGTAAATCTCCTGGTAATATATATTTAACCACCCAGCAAAGAGTCAGTGCCCTAAACTGAGGAGAGTGTAAATCTCCTGGTAATATACATTTAACCACCCAGCCAAGAGTCAGTGCCCTAAACGGAGGACAGTGGAAATCTCCTGATTATATGTATCTAACCAGCCAGCACAGAGTCAGTGCCCTAAACTGAGGAGAGTGCAAATCTCCTCGTTATATATCTTTAACCAGCCAGCGCAGAGTCAGTGACTGAAACTGAGGAGAGTTAAAATCTCCTGGTTATATACATTTAACCACCCAGCAAAGAATCCGTTCCCTAAACTGAGGAGAGTGTATATCTCCCTGGTTATATATATTTAACCCGCCCGCATAGAGTCAGTGCCCTAAACTGAGGAGAGTGTAAATCTCACTGGTTATTTATATTTAACGAGCCTGCACAGATTCAGTGCCCTAAATAGGGGAGAGTGTAAATTCCTCGTTACATATATTTAACCAGCCAGCACAGAGTCAGTGCCCTAAACTGAGGACAGTGGAAATCTCCCTGGTGATAGATATTTCCCTAGCCTGCACATAGTCAGTGCCATAAACTGATGAGAGCGTAAATCTCACTGGTTACGTAAAGTTAACCAGCCAGCACAGACTCAGTGCCATAAACTGAGGAGAGGGTAAATCTCCTGGTTATATATATTTTACCAGCCAGCACAGAGTCACTGACCGAAACTGAGGAGACTATAAATCTCCTGGTAATATAAATTTAACAAAACAGCACACAGTCACTTCCCTAAACTTGCGGAGAGTGTAAATCTTATGGTTATATATATTTAACCAGCCAGCACAGAGTCACTGACCGAACCTCAGGAGAGTGTAAATCTCCTGGTTATATACATTTAACCACCCAGCAAAGAGTCTGTGCCTTAAACTGAGGAGAGTGTAAATCTCCTGGTTATCTATAATTAACGAGCCAGCAGAGAGTCAGTGCCCAAAACTCAGCAGAGTTGAAATCTCCTGGATATATATATTTAACCAGCCAACAAAGAGTCAGTGCCCTAAACTGAGGAGAGTGTAAATCTCCCTGGTTGTATATATTTAACCAGCCAGCACAGACTCAGTGCCATAAACTGAGGAGAGTTTAAATATCCTGGTTATATATATTTAACCAGCCAGCACAGTTTCAGTGACATAAACTGAGGAGAGGGTAAATCTCCTCGTTATATATATTTAACCAGACAGCACAGACTCAGTGTCATAAACTGAGGAGAGGGTAAATATCCTGGTTATATATATTTTACCAGCCAGCACAGAGTCACTGACCGAAACAGAGGAGACTATAAATCTCCTGGGAATATAAATTTAACAAAACAGCACAGAGTCAGTTGCCTAAAATGCGGAGAGTGTAAATCTCCTGGTTATATATATTTAACCAGCCAGCACAGAGTCAGTTCCCGAAACTAAGGAGTGTGTAAATCTCCTGGTTATTTTTATTGAACCAGCCAGCACAGAGTCACTGACCGAAACTCAGGAGAGTGTTAATGTCCTGGTCATATATATTTTACCAGCCAGCGCAGACTTCGTGCCCTCAACTGAGGACAGTGTAAATCTCCTGGTTATATATATTTAACCAGCCAGCACAGACTCAGTGCCCTAAACTGAGGAGAGTGTAAATCTCCTGGTTAGAAATATTTAACCACCCAGCAAAGAGTGAGTGCCCTAAACTGAGGAGAGTGTAAATCTCCTGGTAAAATAAATTTAACCAGCCAGCACAGACTCAGTGCCCTAAACTGCGGAGAGTGTAAATCTCCTGGTCATACATATTCAACCAGTCAGTGCCCTAAACTGAGGAGAGTGTAAATCTCCTGGTTATATATATTTCACCGCACAGGAAATAGTCAGTGCCCTAAACTGAAGAGAGTGTAAATCTCCTGGTTATACATAATTAACCAGCCAGCACAGAGTCAGTTCCCTAAACTGAGGAGAGTGTTTCTCTCCTGGTTATATATATTTAACCAGTCAACACAGAGTCAGTGCCGTAAACTGAGGAGAGTGTAAATCTCACTGGTTATATACATTTAACCACCCAGCAAAGAGTCCGTTCCCTAAACTGAGGAGAGTGTAAATCTCCCTGGTTATATATATTTAACCCGCCCGCATAGAGTCAGTGCCCTAAACTGAGGAGAGTGTAAATCTCCTGGTAATATATATTTAACCACCCAGCAAAGAGTCAGTGCCCTAAACTGAGGAGAGTGTAAATCTCCTGGTAATATACATTTAACCACCCAGCCAAGAGTCAGTGCCCTAAACGGAGGACAGTGGAAATCTCCTGATTATATGTATCTAACCAGCCAGCACAGAGTCAGTGCCCTAAACTGAGGAGAGTGCAAATCTCCTCGTTATATATCTTTAACCAGCCAGCGCAGAGTCTGTGACTGAAACTGAGGAGAGTTAAAATCTCCTGGTTATATATAATTAGCCAGCCAGCGCAGAGTTAGTGCCCTAAACTGAGGAAAGTGTAAATCGCCTAGTTACATATATTTAATCAGCCAGCACAGAGTCAGTGCCCTAAACTGAGGAGAGTGTAAATCTCACTGGTTATTTATATTTAACGAGCCTGCACAGAGTCAGTGCCCTAAATAGGGGAGAGTGTAAATTCCTCGTTACATATATTTAACCAGCCAGCACAGAGTCAGTGCCCTAAACTGAGGACAGTGGAAATCTCCCTGGTGATAGATATTTCCCTAGCCTGCACATAGTCAGTGCCATAAACTGATGAGAGTGTAAATCTCACTGGTTACGTAAAGTTAACCAGCCAGCACAGACTCAGTGCCATAAACTGAGGAGAGGGTAAATCTCCTGGTTATATATATTTTACCAGCCAGCACAGAGTCACTGACCGAAACTGAGGAGACTATAAATCTCCTGGTAATATAAATTTAACAAAACAGCACACAGTCACTTCCCTAAACTTGCGGAGAGTGTAAATCTTATGGTTATATATATTTAACCAGCCAGCTCAGAGTCACTGACCGAACCTCAGGAGAGTGTAAATCTCCTGGTTATATACATTTAACCACCCAGCAAAGAGTCTGTGCCTTAAACTGAGGAGAGTGTAAATCTCCTGGTTATATATAATTAACGAGCCAGCAGAGAGTCAGTGCCCAAAACTCAGCAGAGTTGAAATCTCCTGGATATATATATTTAACCAGCCAACACAGAGTCAGTGCCCTCAACTGAGGAGAGTGTAAATCTCCTGGTTATATATAATTAACCAGGCAGTACACACACAGTGCCCTAAACAGAGGAGAGTGGAAATCTCCTGGTCATATATATTTAACCAGCCAGCGCAGAGTGTGTGCCCTAAACTGAGGAGAGTGTAAATCTCCTGTTTATATATATTTAACCAGCCAGCACAGACTCAGGGCCCGAAACTGAGGAGAGTGGAAATCTCCTGGTTATATATATTTAACCAGCCAGCACAGAATCAGTGCCCAAAACTGAGGAGAGTGTAAATCTCCTGGTTAGAAATATTTAACCACCCAACAAAGAGTCAGTGCCCTAAACTGAGGAGAGTGTAAATCTCCCTGGTTGTATATATTTAACCAGCCCACACAGACTCAGTGCCATAAACTGAGGAGAGTTTAAATCTCCTGGTTATATATATTTAACCAGCCAGCACAGACTCAGTGACATAAACTGAGGAGAGGGTAAATCTCCTCGTTATATATATTTAACCAGACAGCACAGACTCAGTGTCATAAACTGAGGAGAGGGTAAATATCCTGGTTATATATATTTTACCAGCCAGCACAGAGTCACTGACCGAAACAGAGGAGACTATAAATCTCCTGGGAATATAAATTTAACAAAACAGCACAGTCAGTTCCCTAAACTGCGGAGAGTGTAAATCTCCTGGTTATATATATTTAACCAGCCAGCACAGAGTCAGTTCCCGAAACTAAGGAGTGTGTAAATCTCCTGGTTATTTGTATTGAACCAGCCAGCACAGAGTCACTGACCGAAACTCAGGAGAGTGTTAATGTCCTGGTCATATATATTTTACCAGCCAGCGCAGACTTCGTGCCCTCAACTGAGGACAGTGTAAATCTCCTGGTTATATATATTTAACCAGCCAGCACAGACACAGTGCCCTAAACTGAGGAGAGTGTAAATCTCCTGGTTAGAAATATTTAACCACCCAGCAAAGAGTGAGTGCCCTAAACTGAGGAGAGTGTAAATCTCCTGGTAAAATAAATTTAACCAGCCAGCACAGACTCAGTGCCCTAAACTGAGGAGAGTGTAAATCTCCTGGTTAGAAATATGTAACCACCCAGCAAAGAGTGAGTGCCCTAAACTGAGGAGAGTGTAAATCTCCTGGTTATATATATTTAACCAGCCTGCACAGAGTCAGTGCCCTAAACTGAGGAGATTGTAAATCTCCTGGTAAAATAAATTTAACCAGCCAGCACAGACTCAGTGCCCTAAACTGCGGAGAGTGTAAATCTCCTGGTTATATATATTCAACCAGTCAGTCCACTAAACTGAGGAGAGTGTAAATCTCCTGGTTATATATATTTCACCACACAGGAAATAGTCAGTGCCCTAAACTGAAGAGAGTGTAAATCTCCTGGTTATACATAATTAACCAGCCAGCACAGAGTCAGTTCCCTAAACTGAGGAGAGTGTTTCTCTCCTGGTTATATATATTTAACCAGTCAACACAGTCAGTGCCGTAAACTGAGGAGAGTGTAAATCTCACTGGTTATATACATTTAACCACCCAGCAAAGAGTCCGTTCCCTAAACTGAGGAGAGTGTAAATCTCCCTGGTTATATATATTTAACCTGCCCGCATAGAGTCAGTGCCCTAAACTGAGGAGAGTGTAAATCTCCTGGTAATATATATTTAACCACCCAGCAAAGAGTCAGTGCCCTAAACTGAGGAGAGTGTAAATCTCCTGGTAATATACATTTAACCACCCAGCCAAGAGTCAGTGCCCTAAACTGAGGACAGTGGAAATCTCCTGATTATATGTATCTAACCAGCCAGCACAGAGTCAGTGCCCTAAACTGAGGAGAATGCAAATCTCCTCGTTATATATCTTTAACCAGCCAGCGCAGAGTCAGTGACTGAAACTGAGGAGAGTTAAAATCTCCTGGTTATATATAATTAACCAGCCAGCGCAGAGTTAGTGCCCTAAACTGAGGAAAGTGTAAATCGCCTAGTTACATATATTTAACCAGCCAGCACAGAGTCAGTGCCCTAAACTGAGGAGAGTGTAAATCTCACTGGTTATTTATATTTAACGAGCCTGCACAGAGTCAGTGCCCTAAACAGGGGAGAGTGTAAATTCCTCGTTACATATATTTAACCAGCCAGCACAGAGTCAGTGCCCTAAACTGAGGACAGTGGAAATTTCCCTGGTGATAGATATTTCCCTAGCCTGCACATAGTCAGTGCCATAAACTGATGAGAGTGTAAATCTCACTGGTTATATATATTTTACCAGCCAGCACAGAGTCACTGACCGAAACTGAGGAGACTATAAATCTCCTGGTAATATAAATTTAACAAAACAGCACACAGTCAGTTCCCTTAACTTGCGGAAAGTGTAAATCTCCTGGTTATATATATTTAACCATCCAGCACAGAGTCAGTGCTCTAAACTGAGGAGAGTGTCAATCTCACTGGTTATTTCTATTTAACCAGCCAGCACAGACTCAGTGCCCTAAACTGAGGAGAGGGTAAATCTCCTGGTTATATATATTTAACCAGCCAGCACAGAGTCACTGACCGAAACTGAGGAGAGTATAAATCTCCTGGTAATATAAATTTAACAAAACAGCACACAGTCAGTTCCCTTAACTTGCGGAGAGTGTAAATCTCCTTGTTATATATATTTAACCAGCCAGCACAGACTCAGTGCCCTAATCTGAGGAGAGTGTAAATCTCCTGGTTAGAAATATTTAACCACCCAGCAAAGAGTGAGTGCCCTAAACTGAGGAGAGTGTAAATCTCCCTGGTTGTATATATTTTACCAGCCCGCACAGACTCAGTGCCATAAACTGAGGAGAGTTTAAATCTCCTGGTTATATAGATTTAACCAGCCAGCACAGTTTCAGTGACATAAACTGAGGAGAGGGTAAATCTCCTCGTTATATATATTTAACCAGACAGCACAGACTCAGTGTCATAAACTGAGGAGAGGGTAAATATCCTGGTTATATATATTTTACCAGCCAGCACAGAGTCACTGACCGAAACAGAGGAGACTATAAATCTCCTGGGAATATAAATTTAACAAAACAGCACAGAGTCAGTTGCCTAAAATGCGGAGAGTGTAAATCTCCTGGTTATATATATTTAACCAGCCAGCACAGAGTCAGTTCCCGAAACTAAGGAGTGTGTAAATCTCCTGGTTATTTTTATTGAACCAGCCAGCACAGAGTCACTGACCGAAACTCAGGAGAGTGTTAATGTCCTGGTCATATATATTTTACCAGCCAGCGCAGACTTCGTGCCCTCAACTGAGGACAGTGTAAATCTCCTGGTTATATATATTTAACCAGCCAGCACAGACTCAGTGCCCTAAACTGAGGAGAGTGTAAATCTCCTGGTTAGAAATATTTAACCACCCAGCAAAGAGTGAGTGCCCTAAACTGAGGAGAGTGTAAATCTCCTGGTAAAATAAATTTAACCAGCCAGCACAGACTCAGTGCCCTAAACTGCGGAGAGTGTAAATCTCCTGGTCATACATATTCAACCAGTCAGTGCCCTAAACTGAGGAGAGTGTAAATCTCCTGGTTATATATATTTCACCGCACAGGAAATAGTCAGTGCCCTAAACTGAAGAGAGTGTAAATCTCCTGGTTATACATAATTAACCAGCCAGCACAGAGTCAGTTCCCTAAACTGAGGAGAGTGTTTCTCTCCTGGTTATATATATTTAACCAGTCAACACAGAGTCAGTGCCGTAAACTGAGGAGAGTGTAAATCTCACTGGTTATATACATTTAACCACCCAGCAAAGAGTCCGTTCCCTAAACTGAGGAGAGTGTAAATCTCCCTGGTTATATATATTTAACCCGCCCGCATAGAGTCAGTGCCCTAAACTGAGGAGAGTGTAAATCTCCTGGTAATATATATTTAACCACCCAGCAAAGAGTCAGTGCCCTAAACTGAGGAGAGTGTAAATCTCCTGGTAATATACATTTAACCACCCAGCCAAGAGTCAGTGCCCTAAACGGAGGACAGTGGAAATCTCCTGATTATATGTATCTAACCAGCCAGCACAGAGTCAGTGCCCTAAACTGAGGAGAGTGCAAATCTCCTCGTTATATATCTTTAACCAGCCAGCGCAGAGTCTGTGACTGAAACTGAGGAGAGTTAAAATCTCCTGGTTATATATAATTAGCCAGCCAGCGCAGAGTTAGTGCCCTAAACTGAGGAAAGTGTAAATCGCCTAGTTACATATATTTAATCAGCCAGCACAGAGTCAGTGCCCTAAACTGAGGAGAGTGTAAATCTCACTGGTTATTTATATTTAACGAGCCTGCACAGAGTCAGTGCCCTAAATAGGGGAGAGTGTAAATTCCTCGTTACATATATTTAACCAGCCAGCACAGAGTCAGTGCCCTAAACTGAGGACAGTGGAAATCTCCCTGGTGATAGATATTTCCCTAGCCTGCACATAGTCAGTGCCATAAACTGATGAGAGTGTAAATCTCACTGGTTACGTAAAGTTAACCAGCCAGCACAGACTCAGTGCCATAAACTGAGGAGAGGGTAAATCTCCTGGTTATATATATTTTACCAGCCAGCACAGAGTCACTGACCGAAACTGAGGAGACTATAAATCTCCTGGTAATATAAATTTAACAAAACAGCACACAGTCACTTCCCTAAACTTGCGGAGAGTGTAAATCTTCTGGTTATATATATTTAACCAGCCAGCACAGAGTCACTGACCGAACCTCAGGAGAGTGTAAATCTCCTGGTGAGATACATTTAACCACCCAGCAAAGAGTCTGTGCCTTAAACTGAGGAGAGTGTAAATCTCCTGGTTATATATAATTAACGAGCCAGCAGAGAGTCAGTGCCCAAAACTCAGCAGAGTTGAAATCTCCTGGATATATATATTTAACCAGCCAACACAGAGTCAGTGCCCTCAACTGAGGAGAGTGTAAATCTCCTGGTTATATATAATTAACCAGGCAGTACACACACAGTGCCCTAAACAGAGGAGAGTGGAAATCTCCTGGTCATATATATTTAACCAGCCAGCGCAGAGTGTGTGCCCTAAACTGAGGAGAGTGTAAATCTCCTGTTTATATATATTTAACCAGCCAGCACAGACTCAGGGCCCGAAACTGAGGAGAGTGGAAATCTCCTGGTTATATATATTTAACCAGCCAGCACAGAATCAGTGCCCAAAACTGAGGAGAGTGTAAATCTCCTGGTTAGAAATATTTAACCACCCAACAAAGAGTCAGTGCCCTAAACTGAGGAGAGTGTAAATCTCCTGGTTAGAAATATTTAACCACCCAGCACAGACGCAGTGCCCGACACTGAGGAGAGTGGAAATCTACTGGTCATATATATTTAACCAGCCAGCACAGAGTTTGTGCCCTAAACTGAGGAGAGTGGAAATCTCCTGTTTATATTTATTTAACCAGCCAGCACAGAGTCTGTGCCCTAAACTGAGGAGAGTGTAAATCTCCTTGGTTATATATATTTAACCAGCCAGCACAGACTCACTGCCATAAACTGAGGAGAGGGTAAATCTCCTGGTTGTCTATATTTAACCAGATAGCACAGAATCAGTGCCATAAACTGAGGAGTGTGTAAATCTCCTGGTTATATATATTTAACCAGCCAGCACAGAGTCAGTGCTCTAAACTGAGGAGAGTGTCAATCTCCGGGTTATATATATTTATCCAGCCAGCACAGAGTCAGTTCCGAAAACTGATGAGAGTGTAAATCTCCTGGTTATATATATTTAACCAGCCAGCACAGACTCAGTGCCATAAACTGAGGAGAGAGTAAATCTCCTGGTTAAATAAATTTAACCAGCCCGCACAGACTCAGTGCCCTAAACTGAGGGGAGTGTAAATCTCCTGGTAAAATAAATTTAACCAGCCAGCACAGACTCAGTGCCCTAAACTGAGGAGAGTGTAAATCTCCTGGTTAGAAATATTTAACCACCCAGCAAAGAGTGAGTGCCCTAAACTGAGGAGAGTGTAAATCTCCTGGTTATATCTATTTAACGAGAGATCGCAGACTCAGTGCCATAAACTGAGGAGTGTGTAAATCTCCTGGTTACATATATTTAACCAGCCAGCACAGAGTCAGTGCTCTAAACTGAGGAGAGTGTAAATCTCACTGGTTATATAAATTTAACCAGCCAGCACAGACTCAGTGCCCTAAACTGAGGAGTGTGTTAATCTCCTGGTTATATATATTTAACCAGCCAGCACAGACTCAGTGCCCTAATCTGAGGAGAGTGTAAATCTCCTGGTTAGAAATATTTAACCACCCAACAAAGAGTCAGTGCCCTAAACTGAGGAGAGTGTAAATCTCCCTGGTTGTATATATTTAACCAGCCCGCACAGACTCAGTGCCATAAACTGAGGAGAGTTTAAATCTCCTGGTTATATATATTTAACCAGGCAGCACAGACTCAGTGACATAAACTGAGGAGAGGCTAAATCTCCTCGTTATATATATTTAACCAGACAGCACAGACTCAGTGTCATAAACTGAGGAGAGGGTAAATATCCTGGTTATATATATTTTACCAGCCAGCACAGTGTCACTGACCGAAACAGAGGAGACTATAAATCTCCTGGGAATATAAATTTAACAAAACAGCACAGTCAGTTCCCTAAACTGCGGAGAGTGTAAATCTCCTGGTTATATATATTTAACCAGCCAGCACAGAGTCAGTTCCCGAAACTAAGGAGTGTGTAAATCTCCTGGTTATTTGTATTGAACCAGCCAGCACAGAGTCACTGACCGAAACTCAGGAGAGTGTTAATGTCCTGGTCATATATATTTTACCAGCCAGCGCAGACTTCGTGCCCTCAACTGAGGACAGTGTAAATCTCCTGGTTATATATATTTAACCAGCCAGCACAGACACAGTGCCCTAAACTGAGGAGAATGTAAATCTCCTGGTTAGAAATATTTAACCACCCAGCAAAGAGTGAGTGCCCTAAACTGAGGAGAGTGTAAATCTCCTGGTAAAATAAATTTAACCAGCCAGCACAGACTCAGTGCCCTAAACTGAGGAGAGTGTAAATCTCCTGGTTAGAAATATGTAACCACCCAGCAAAGAGTGAGTGCCCTAAACTGAGGAGAGTGTAAATCTCCCTGGTTATATATATTTAACCAGCCTGCACAGAGTCAGTGCCCTAAACTGAGGAGAGTGTAAATCTCCTGGTAAAATAAATTTAACCAGCCAGCACAGACTCAGTGCCCTAAACTGCGGAGAGTGTAAATCTCCTGGTTATATATATTCAACCAGTCAGTCCACTAAACTGAGGAGAGTGTAAATCTCCTGGTTATATATATTTCACCACACAGGAAATAGTCAGTGCCCTAAACTGAAGAGAGTGTAAATCTCCTGGTTATACATAATTAACCAGCCAGCACAGAGTCAGTTCCCTAAACTGAGGAGAGTGTTTCTCTCCTGGTTATATATATTTAACCAGTCAACACAGAGTCAGGGCCGTAAACTGAGGAGAGTGTAAATCTCACTGGTTATATACATTTAACGACCCAGCAAAGAGTCCGTTCCCTAAACTGAGGAGAGTGTAAATCTCCCTGGTTATATATATTTAACCTGCCCGCATAGAGTCAGTGCCCTAAACTGAGGAGAGTGTAAATCTCCTGGTAATATATATTTAACCACCCAGCAAAGAGTCAGTGCCCTAAACTGAGGAGAGTGTAAATCTCCTGGTAATATACATTTAACCACCCAGCCAAGAGTCAGTGCCCTAAACTGAGGAGAATGCAAATCTCCTCGTTATATATCTTTAACCAGCCAGCGCAGAGTCAGTGACTGAAACTGAGGAGAGTTAAAATCTCCTGGTTATATATAATTAACCAGCCAGCGCAGAGTTAGTGCCCTAAACTGAGGAAAGTGTAAATCGCCTAGTTACATATATTTAACCAGCCAGCACAGAGTCAGTGCCCTAAACTGAGGAGAGTGTAAATCTCACTGGTTATTTATATTTAACGAGCCTGCACAGAGTCAGTGCCCTAAACAGGGGAGAGTGTAAATTCCTCGTTACATATATTTAACCAGCCAGCACAGAGTCAGTGCCCTAAACTGAGGACAGTGGAAATCTCCCTGGTGATAGATATTTCCCTAGCCTGCACATAGTCAGTGCCATAAACTGATGAGAGTGTAAATCTCACTGGTTATATATATTTTACCAGCCAGCACAGAGTCACTGACCGAAACTGAGGAGACTATAAATCTCCTGGTAATATAAATTTAACAAAACAGCACACAGTCAGTTCCCTTAACTTGCGGAAAGTGTAAATCTCCTGGTTATATATATTTAACCATCCAGCACAGAGTCAGTGCTCTAAACTGAGGAGAGTGTCAATCTCACTGGTTATTTCTATTTAACCAGCCAGCACAGACTCAGTGCCCTAAACTGAGGAGAGGGTAAATCTCCTGGTTATATATATTTTACCAGCCAGCACAGAGTCACTGACCGAAACTGAGGAGAGTATAAATCTCCTGGTAATATAAATTTAACAAAACAGCACACAGTCAGTTCCCTTAACTTGCGGACAGTGTAAATCTCCTGGTTATATATATTTAACCACCCAGCAAAGAGTCACTGCCCTAAACTGAGGAGAGTGTAAATCTCCTGGTAATATACATTTAACCACCCAGCCAAGAGTCAGTGCCCTAAACTGAGGACAGTGGAAATCTCCTGATTATATGTATCTAACCAGCCAGCACAGAGTCAGTGCCCTAAACTGAGGAGAATGCAAATCTCCTCGTTATATATCTTTAACCAGCCAGCGCAGAGTCAGTGACTGAAACTGAGGAGAGTTAAAATCTCCTGGTTATATATAATTAACCAGCCAGCGCAGAGTTAGTGCCCTAAACTGAGGAAAGTGTAAATCGCCTAGTTACATATATTTAACCAGCCAGCACAGAGGCAGTGCCCTAAACTGAGGAGAGTGTAAATCTCACTGGTTATTTATATTTAACGAGCCTGCACAGAGTCAGTGCCCTAAACAGGGGAGAGTGTAAATTCCTCGTTACATATATTTAACCAGCCAGCACAGAGTCAGTGCCCTAAACTGAGGACAGTGGAAATCTCCCTGGTGATAGATATTTCCCTAGCCTGCACATAGTCAGTGCCATAAACTGATGAGAGTGTAAATCTCACTGGTTATATATATTTTACCAGTCAGCACAGAGTCACTGACCGAAACTGAGGAGACTATAAATCTCCTGGTAATATAAATTTAACAAAACAGCACACAGTCAGTTCCCTTAACTTGCGGAAAGTGTAAATCTCCTGGTTATATATATTTAACCATCCAGCACAGAGTCAGTGCTCTAAACTGAGGAGAGTGTCAATCTCACTGGTTATTTCTATTTAACCAGCCAGCACAGACTCAGTGCCCTAAACTGAGGAGAGGGTAAATCTCCTGGTTATATATATTTTACCAGCCAGCACAGAGTCACTGACCGAAACTGAGGAGAGTATAAATCTCCTGGTAATATAAATTTAACAAAACAGCACACAGTCAGTTCCCTTAACTTGCGGACAGTGTAAATCTCCTGGTTATATATATTTAACCACCCAGCAAAGAGTCACTGCCCTAAACTGAGGAGAGTGTAAATCTCCTGGTAATATACATTTAACCACCCAGCCAAGAGTCAGTGCCCTAAACTGAGGACAGTGGAAATCTCCTGATTATATGTATCTAACCAGCCAGCACAGAGTCAGTGCCCTAAACTGAGGAGAATGCAAATCTCCTCGTTATATATCTTTAACCAGCCAGCGCAGAGTCAGTGACTGAAACTGAGGAGAGTTAAAATCTCCTGGTTATATATAATTAACCAGCCAGCGCAGAGTTAGTGCCCTAAACTGAGGAAAGTGTAAATCGCCTAGTTACATATATTTAACCAGCCAGCACAGAGGCAGTGCCCTAAACTGAGGAGAGTGTAAATCTCACTGGTTATTTATATTTAACGAGCCTGCACAGAGTCAGTGCCCTAAACAGGGGAGAGTGTAAATTCCTCGTTACATATATTTAACCAGCCAGCACAGAGTCAGTGCCCTAAACTGAGGACAGTGGAAATCTCCCTGGTGATAGATATTTCCCTAGCCTGCACATAGTCAGTGCCATAAACTGATGAGAGTGTAAATCTCACTGGTTATATATATTTTACCAGTCAGCACAGAGTCACTGACCGAAACTGAGGAGACTATAAATCTCCTGGTAATATAAATTTAACAAAACAGCACACAGTCAGTTCCCTTAACTTGCGGAAAGTGTAAATCTCCTGGTTATATATATTTAACCATCCAGCACAGAGTCAGTGCTCTAAACTGAGGAGAGTGTCAATCTCACTGGTTATTTCTATTTAACCAGCCAGCACAGACTCAGTGCCCTAAACTGAGGAGAGGGTAAATCTCCTGGTTATATATATTTTACCAGCCAGCACAGAGTCACTGACCGAAACTGAGGAGAGTATAAATCTCCTGGTAATATAAATTTAACAAAACAGCACACAGTCAGTTCCCTTAACTTGCGGAGAGTGTAAATCTCCTGGTTATATATATTTAACCAGCCAGCACAGAGTCCGTGCCCTAATCTGAGGAGAGTGTAAATCTCCTGGTTAGAAATATTTAACCACCCAGCAAAGAGTGAGTGCCCTAAACTGAGGAGAGTGTAAATCTCCCTGGTTGTATATATTTTACCAGCCCGCACAGACTCAGTGCCATAAACTGAGGAGAGTTTAAATCTCCTGGTTATATATATTTAACCAGCCAGCACAGTCTCAGTGACATAAACTGAGGAGAGGGTAAATCTCCTCGTTATATATATTTAACCAGACAGCACAGACTCAGTGTCATAAACTGAGGAGAGGGTAAATATCCTGGTTATATATATTTTACCAGCCAGCACAGAGTCACTGACCGAAACAGAGGAGACTATAAATCTCCTGGGAATATAAATTTAACAAAACAGCACAGAGTCAGTTGCCTAAAATGCGGAGAGTGTAAATCTCCTGGTTATATATATTTAACCAGCCAGCACAGAGTCAGTTCCCGAAACTAAGGAGTGTGTAAATCTCCTGGTTATTTTTATTGAACCAGCCAGCACAGAGTCACTGACCGAAACTCAGGAGAGTGTTAATGTCCTGGTCATATATATTTTATATATGGCGGCACGGTGGCACAGTGGTTAGCACTGCTGCCTCACAGCACCAGAGACCTGGGTTCAATTCCCACCTCAGGCGACTGTCTGTGTGGAGTTTGCACGTTCTCCCTGTGTCTGTGTGGGTTTCCTCCGGGTGCTCCGGTTTCCTCCCACAGTCCAAAGATGTGCAGGTCAGGTGAATTGGCCATGCTAAATTGCCCGTAGTGTTAGGTATGGGGTAAATGTAGGCGTATGTGTAGGTTGCACTTCGGCGGGGCGGTGTGGACTTGTTGGGCCGAAGGGCCTGTTTCCACACTGTAAGTAATCTAATCTAATCTAATCTAATTTTACCAGCCAGCGCAGACTTCGTGCCCTCAACTGAGGACAGTGTAAATCTCCTGGTTATATATATTTAACCAGCCAGCACAGACTCAGTGCCCTAAACTGAGGAGAGTGTAAATCTCCTGGTTAGAAATATTTAACCACCCAGCAAAGAGTGAGTGCCATAAACTGAGGAGAGTGTAAATCTCCTGGTAAAATAAATTTAACCAGCCAGCACAGACTCAGTGCCCTAAACTGCGGAGAGTGTAAATCTCCTGGTCATACATATTCAACCAGTCAGTGCCCTAAACTGAGGAGAGTGTAAATCTCCTGGTTATATATATTTCACCACACAGGAAATAGTCAGTGCCCTAAACTGAAGAGAGTGTAAATCTCCTGGTTATACATAATTAACCAGCCAGCACAGAGTCAGTTCCCTAAACTGAGGAGAATGTTTCTCTCCTGGTTATATATATTTAACCAGTCAACACAGAGTCAGTGCCTTAAACTGAGGAGAGTGTAAATCTCACTGGTTATATACATTTAACCACCCAGCAAAGAGTCCGTTCCCTAAACTGAGGAGAGTGTAAATCTCCCTGGTTATATATATTTAACCCGCCCGCATAGAGTCAGTGCCCTAAACTGAGGAGAGTGTAAATCTCCTGGTAATATATATTTAACCACCCAGCAAAGAGTCAGTGCCCTAAACTGAGGAGAGTGTAAATCTCCTGGTTATATATATTTAACCACCCAGCCAAGAGTCAGTTCCCTAAACTGAGGACAGTGGAAATCTCCTGATTATATGTATCTAACCAGCCAGCACAGAGTCAGTGACTGAAACTGAGGAGAGTTAAAATCTCCTGGTTATATATAATTAACCAGCCAGCGCAGACTTCGTGCCCTCAACTGAGGACAGTGTAAATCTCCTGGTTATATATATTTAACCAGCCAGCACAGACTCAGTGCCCTAAACTGAGGAGAGTGTAAATCTCCTGGTTAGAAATATTTAACCACCCAGCAAAGAGTGAGTGCCATAAACTGAGGAGAGTGTAAATCTCCTGGTAAAATAAATTTAACCAGCCAGCACAGACTCAGTGCCCTAAACTGCGGAGAGTGTAAATCTCCTGGTCATACATATTCAACCAGTCAGTGCCCTAAACTGAGGAGAGTGTAAATCTCCTGGTTATATATATTTCACCACACAGGAAATAGTCAGTGCCCTAAACTGAAGAGAGTGTAAATCTCCTGGTTATACATAATTAACCAGCCAGCACAGAGTCAGTTCCCTAAACTGAGGAGAATGTTTCTCTCCTGGTTATATATATTTAACCAGTCAACACAGAGTCAGTGCCTTAAACTGAGGAGAGTGTAAATCTCACTGGTTATATACATTTAACCACCCAGCAAAGAGTCCGTTCCCTAAACTGAGGAGAGTGTAAATCTCCCTGGTTATATATATTTAACCCGCCCGCATAGAGTCAGTGCCCTAAACTGAGGAGAGTGTAAATCTCCTGGTAATATATATTTAACCACCCAGCAAAGAGTCAGTGCCCTAAACTGAGGAGAGCGTAAATCTCCTGGTAATATACATTTAACCACCCAGCCAAGAGTCAGTGCCCTAAACGGAGGACAGTGGAAATCTCCTGATTATATGTATCTAACCAGCCAGCACAGAGTCAGTGCCCTAAACTGAGGAGAGTGCAAATCTCCTCGTTATATATCTTTAACCAGCCAGCGCAGAGTCAGTGACTGAAACTGAGGAGAGTTAAAATCTCCTGGTTATATATAATTAGCCAGCCAGCGCAGAGTTAGTGCCCTAAACTGAGGAAAGTGTAAATCGCCTAGTTACATATATTTAATCAGCCAGCACAGAGTCAGTGCCCTAAACTGAGGAGAGTGTAAATCTCACTGGTTATTTATATTTAACGAGCCTGCACAGAGTCAGTGCCCTAAATAGGGGAGAGTGTAAATTCCTCGTTACATATATTTAACCAGCCAGCACAGAGTCAGTGCCCTAAACTGAGGACAGTGGAAATCTCCCTGGTGATAGATATTTCCCTAGCCTGCACATAGTCAGTGCCATAAACTGATGAGAGTGTAAATCTCACTGGTTACGTAAAGTTAACCAGCCAGCACAGACTCAGTGCCATAAACTGAGGAGAGGGTAAATCTCCTGGTTATATATATTTTACCAGCCAGCACAGAGTCACTGACCGAAACTGAGGAGACTATAAATCTCCTGGTAATATAAATTTAACAAAACAGCACACAGTCACTTCCCTAAACTTGCGGAGAGTGTAAATCTTCTGGTTATATATATTTAACCAGCCAGCACAGAGTCACTGACCGAACCTCAGGAGAGTGTAAATCTCCTGGTTATATACATTTAACCACCCAGCAAAGAGTCTGTGCCTTAAACTGTGGAGAGTGTAAATCTCCTGGTTATATATAATTAACGAGCCAGCAGAGAGTCAGTGCCCAAAACTCAGCAGAGTTGAAATCTCCTGGATATATATATTTAACCAGCCAACACAGAGTCAGTGCCCTCAACTGAGGAGAGTGTAAATCTCCTGGTTATATATAATTAACCAGGCAGTACACACACAGTGCCCTAAACAGAGGAGAGTGGAAATCTCCTGGTCATATATATTTAACCAGCCAGCGCAGAGTGTGTGCCCTAAACTGAGGAGAGTGTAAATCTCCTGTTTATATATATTTAACCAGCCAGCACAGACTCAGGGCCCGAAACTGAGGAGAGTGGAAATCTCCTGGTTATATATATTTAAACAGCCAGCACAGAATCAGTGCCGTAAACTGAGGAGAGTGTAAATCTCCTGGTTAGAAATATTTAACCACCCAGCACAGACGCAGTGCCCGACACTGAGGAGAGTGGAAATCTACTGGTCATATATATTTAACCAGCCAGCACAGAGTTTGTGCACTAAACTGAGGAGAGTGGAAATCTCCTGTTTATATTTATTTAACCAGCCAGCACAGAGTCTGTGCCCTAAACTGAGGAGAGTGTAAATCTCCATGGTTATATATATTTAACCAGCCAGCACAGACTCATTGCCATAAACTGAGGAGAGGGTAAATCTCCTGGTTGTCTATATTTAACCAGACAGCACAGACTCAGTGCCATAAACTGAGGAGTGTGTAAATCTCCTGGTTATATATATTTAACCAGCCAGCACAGAGTCAGTGCTCTAAACTGAGGAGAGTGTCAATCTCCTGGTTATATATATTTATCCAGCCAGCACAGACTCAGTGCCATAAACTGAGGAGAGAGTAAATCTCCTGGTTAAATAAATTTAACCAGCCCGCACAGAGTCAGTGCCCTAAACTGAGGGGAGTGTAAATTTCCTGGTTAAATAAATTTAACCAGCCAGCACAGACTCAGTGCCCTAAACTGTGGAGAGTGTAAATCTCCTGGTTATATAGATTTAACCAGCCAGCACAGACCCAGTGCCCAAAACTGAGGAGAGTGTAAATCTCCTGGTTTTCTCTATTTAACGACAGATCTCAGACTCAGTGCCTTAAACTGAGGAGTGTGTAAATCTCCTGGTTACATATATTTAACCAGCCAGCACAGAGTCAGTGCTCTAAACTGAGGAGAGTGTAAATCTCACTGGTTATGTAAATTTAACCAGCCAGCACAGACTCAGTGCCCTAAACTGAGGAGTGTGTTAATCTCCTGGTTATATATATTTAACCAGCCAGCACAGACTCAGTGCCCTAATCTGAGGAGAGTGTAAATCTCCTGGTTAGAAATATTTAACCACCCAACAAAGAGTCAGTGCCCTAAACTGAGGAGAGTGTAAATCTCCCTGGTTGTATATATTTAACCAGCCCGCACAGACTCAGTGCCATAAACTGAGGAGAGTTTAAATCTCCTGGTTATATATATTTAACCAGGCAGCACAGACTCAGTGACATAAACTGAGGAGAGGGTAAATCTCCTCGTTATATATATTTAACCAGACAGCACAGACTCAGTGTCATAAACTGAGGAGAGGGTAAATATCCTGGTTATATATATTTTACCAGCCAGCACAGAGTCACTGACCGAAACAGAGGAGACTATAAATCTCCTGGGAATATAAATTTAACAAAACAGCACAGTCAGTTCCCTAAACTGCGGAGAGTGTAAATCTCCTGGTTATATATATTTAACCAGCCAGCACAGAGTCAGTTCCCGAAACTAAGGAGTGTGTAAATCTCCTGGTTATTTTTATTGAACCAGCCAGAACAGAGTCACTGACCGAAACTCAGGAGAGTGTTAATGTCCTGGTCATATATATTTTACCAGCCAGCGCAGACTTCGTGCCCTCAACTGAGGACAGTGTAAATCTCCTGGTTATATATATTTAACCAGCCAGCACAGACTCAGGGCCCGAAACTGAGGAGAGTGTCAATCTCCCTGTTTATATATATTTAACCAGCCCACACAGAGTGAGTGCCCTAAACTGAGGAGAGTGTAAATCTCCTGGTTATATATATTTAACCAGCCAGCACAGAGTCAGTGCCCTAAACAGGGGAGAGTGTAAATTCCACGTTACATATATTTAACCAGCCAGCACAGAGTCAGTGCCCTAAACTGAGGACAGTGGAAATCTCCCTGGTGATAGATATTTCCCTAGCCTGCACATAGTCAGTGCCATAAACTGAGGAGAGGGTAAATCTCCTGGTTATATATATTTTACCAGCCAGCACAGAGTCACTGACCGAAACTGAGGAGACTATAAATCTCCTGGTAATATAAATTTAACAAAACAGCACACAGTCAGTTCCCTAAACTTGCGGAGAGTGTAAATCTTATGGTTATATATATTTAACCAGCCAGTACAGAGTCAGTGCTCTAAACTGAGGAGAGTGTCAATCTCCTGGTTATATATATTTATCCAGCCAGCACAGAGTCAGTTCCGAAAACTGATGAGAGTGTAAATCTCCTGGTTATATATATTTAACCAGCCAGCACAGACTCAGTGCCATAAACTGAGGAGAGAGTAAATCTCCTGGTTAAATAAATTTAACCAGCCCGCACAGAGTCAGTGCCCTAAACTGAGGGGAGTGTAAATTTCCTGGTTATATAAATTTAACCAGCCAGCACAGTCTCAGTGACATAAACTGAGGAGAGGGTACATCTCCTCGTTATATATATTTAACCAGACAGCACAGACTCAGTGTCATAAACTGAGGAGAGGGTAAATATCCTGGTTATATATATTTTACCAGCCAGCACAGAGTCACTGACCGAAACAGAGGAGACTATAAATCTCCTGGGAATATAAATTTAACAAAACAGCACAGAGTCAGTTGCCTAAAATGCGGAGAGTGTAAATCTCCTGGTTATATATATTTAACCAGCCAGCACAGAGTCAGTTCCCGAAACTAAGGAGTGTGTAAATCTCCTGGTTATTTTTATTGAACCAGCCAGCACAGAGTCACTGACCGAAACTCAGGAGAGTGTTAATGTCCTGGTCATATTTATTTTATATATGGCGGCACGGTGGCACAGTGGTTAGCACTGCTGCCTCACAGCACCAGAGACCTGGGTTCAATTCCCACCTCAGGCGACTGTCTGTGTGGAGTTTGCACGTTCTCCCCGTGTCTGTGTGGGTTTCCTCCGGGTGCTCCGGTTTCCTCCCACAGTCCAAAGATGTGCAGGTCAGGTGAATTGGCCATGCTAAATTGCCCGTAGTGTTAGGTATGGGGTAAATGTAGGCGTATGTGTAGGTTGCACTTCGGCGGGGCGGTGTGGACTTGTTGGGCCGAAGGGCCTGTTTCCACACTGTAAGTAATCTAATCTAATTTTACCAGCCAGCGCAGACTTCGTGCCCTCAACTGAGGACAGTGTAAATCTCCTGGTTATATATATTTAACCAGCCAGCACAGACTCAGTGCCCTAAACTGAGGAGAGTGTAAATCTCCTGGTTAGAAATATTTAACCACCCAGCAAAGAGTGAGTGCCATAAACTGAGGAGAGTGTAAATCTCCTGGTAAAATAAATTTAACCAGCCAGCACAGACTCAGTGCCCTAAACTGCGGAGAGTGTAAATCTCCTGGTCATACATATTCAACCAGTCAGTGCCCTAAACTGAGGAGAGTGTAAATCTCCTGGTTATATATATTTCACCACACAGGAAATAGTCAGTGCCCTAAACTGAAGAGAGTGTAAATCTCCTGGTTATACATAATTAACCAGCCAGCACAGAGTCAGTTCCCTAAACTGAGGAGAATGTTTCTCTCCTGGTTATATATATTTAACCAGTCAACACAGAGTCAGTGCCTTAAACTGAGGAGAGTGTAAATCTCACTGGTTATATACATTTAACCACCCAGCAAAGAGTCCGTTCCCTAAACTGAGGAGAGTGTAAATCTCCCTGGTTATATATATTTAACCCGCCCGCATAGAGTCAGTGCCCTAAACTGAGGAGAGTGTAAATCTCCTGGTAATATATATTTAACCACCCAGCAAAGAGTCAGTGCCCTAAACTGAGGAGAGCGTAAATCTCCTGGTAATATACATTTAACCACCCAGCCAAGAGTCAGTGCCCTAAACGGAGGACAGTGGAAATCTCCTGATTATATGTATCTAACCAGCCAGCACAGAGTCAGTGCCCTAAACTGAGGAGAGTGCAAATCTCCTCGTTATATATCTTTAACCAGCCAGCGCAGAGTCAGTGACTGAAACTGAGGAGAGTTAAAATCTCCTGGTTATATATAATTAGCCAGCCAGCGCAGAGTTAGTGCCCTAAACTGAGGAAAGTGTAAATCGCCTAGTTACATATATTTAATCAGCCAGCACAGAGTCAGTGCCCTAAACTGAGGAGAGTGTAAATCTCACTGGTTATTTATATTTAACGAGCCTGCACAGAGTCAGTGCCCTAAATAGGGGAGAGTGTAAATTCCTCGTTACATATATTTAACCAGCCAGCACAGAGTCAGTGCCCTAAACTGAGGACAGTGGAAATCTCCCTGGTGATAGATATTTCCCTAGCCTGCACATAGTCAGTGCCATAAACTGATGAGAGTGTAAATCTCACTGGTTACGTAAAGTTAACCAGCCAGCACAGACTCAGTGCCATAAACTGAGGAGAGGGTAAATCTCCTGGTTATATATATTTTACCAGCCAGCACAGAGTCACTGACCGAAACTGAGGAGACTATAAATCTCCTGGTAATATAAATTTAACAAAACAGCACACAGTCACTTCCCTAAACTTGCGGAGAGTGTAAATCTTCTGGTTATATATATTTAACCAGCCAGCACAGAGTCACTGACCGAACCTCAGGAGAGTGTAAATCTCCTGGTTATATACATTTAACCACCCAGCAAAGAGTCTGTGCCTTAAACTGTGGAGAGTGTAAATCTCCTGGTTATATATAATTAACGAGCCAGCAGAGAGTCAGTGCCCAAAACTCAGCAGAGTTGAAATCTCCTGGATATATATATTTAACCAGCCAACACAGAGTCAGTGCCCTCAACTGAGGAGAGTGTAAATCTCCTGGTTATATATAATTAACCAGGCAGTACACACACAGTGCCCTAAACAGAGGAGAGTGGAAATCTCCTGGTCATATATATTTAACCAGCCAGCGCAGAGTGTGTGCCCTAAACTGAGGAGAGTGTAAATCTCCTGTTTATATATATTTAACCAGCCAGCACAGACTCAGGGCCCGAAACTGAGGAGAGTGGAAATCTCCTGGTTATATATATTTAAACAGCCAGCACAGAATCAGTGCCGTAAACTGAGGAGAGTGTAAATCTCCTGGTTAGAAATATTTAACCACCCAGCACAGACGCAGTGCCCGACACTGAGGAGAGTGGAAATCTACTGGTCATATATATTTAACCAGCCAGCACAGAGTTTGTGCACTAAACTGAGGAGAGTGGAAATCTCCTGTTTATATTTATTTAACCAGCCAGCACAGAGTCTGTGCCCTAAACTGAGGAGAGTGTAAATCTCCATGGTTATATATATTTAACCAGCCAGCACAGACTCATTGCCATAAACTGAGGAGAGGGTAAATCTCCTGGTTGTCTATATTTAACCAGACAGCACAGACTCAGTGCCATAAACTGAGGAGTGTGTAAATCTCCTGGTTATATATATTTAACCAGCCAGCACAGAGTCAGTGCTCTAAACTGAGGAGAGTGTCAATCTCCTGGTTATATATATTTATCCAGCCAGCACAGACTCAGTGCCATAAACTGAGGAGAGAGTAAATCTCCTGGTTAAATAAATTTAACCAGCCCGCACAGAGTCAGTGCCCTAAACTGAGGGGAGTGTAAATTTCCTGGTTAAATAAATTTAACCAGCCAGCACAGACTCAGTGCCCTAAACTGTGGAGAGTGTAAATCTCCTGGTTATATAGATTTAACCAGCCAGCACAGACCCAGTGCCCAAAACTGAGGAGAGTGTAAATCTCCTGGTTTTCTCTATTTAACGACAGATCTCAGACTCAGTGCCTTAAACTGAGGAGTGTGTAAATCTCCTGGTTACATATATTTAACCAGCCAGCACAGAGTCAGTGCTCTAAACTGAGGAGAGTGTAAATCTCACTGGTTATGTAAATTTAACCAGCCAGCACAGACTCAGTGCCCTAAACTGAGGAGTGTGTTAATCTCCTGGTTATATATATTTAACCAGCCAGCACAGACTCAGTGCCCTAATCTGAGGAGAGTGTAAATCTCCTGGTTAGAAATATTTAACCACCCAACAAAGAGTCAGTGCCCTAAACTGAGGAGAGTGTAAATCTCCCTGGTTGTATATATTTAACCAGCCCGCACAGACTCAGTGCCATAAACTGAGGAGAGTTTAAATCTCCTGGTTATATATATTTAACCAGGCAGCACAGACTCAGTGACATAAACTGAGGAGAGGGTAAATCTCCTCGTTATATATATTTAACCAGACAGCACAGACTCAGTGTCATAAACTGAGGAGAGGGTAAATATCCTGGTTATATATATTTTACCAGCCAGCACAGAGTCACTGACCGAAACAGAGGAGACTATAAATCTCCTGGGAATATAAATTTAACAAAACAGCACAGTCAGTTCCCTAAACTGCGGAGAGTGTAAATCTCCTGGTTATATATATTTAACCAGCCAGCACAGAGTCAGTTCCCGAAACTAAGGAGTGTGTAAATCTCCTGGTTATTTTTATTGAACCAGCCAGAACAGAGTCACTGACCGAAACTCAGGAGAGTGTTAATGTCCTGGTCATATATATTTTACCAGCCAGCGCAGACTTCGTGCCCTCAACTGAGGACAGTGTAAATCTCCTGGTTATATATATTT
This sequence comes from Chiloscyllium punctatum, assembly GCF_047496795.1. Taxonomy (NCBI): domain Eukaryota; kingdom Metazoa; phylum Chordata; class Chondrichthyes; order Orectolobiformes; family Hemiscylliidae; genus Chiloscyllium; species Chiloscyllium punctatum. Next base: position 70,010,733 of record NC_092751.1, on the reverse strand, counting down.
AACCAGCCAGCACAGACTCAGGGCCCGAAACTGAGGAGAGTGTCAATCTCCCTGTTTATATATATTTAACCAGCCCACACAGAGTGAGTGCCCTAAACTGAGGAGAGTGTAAATCTCCTGGTTATATATATTTAACCAGCCAGCACAGAGTCAGTGCCCTAAACAGGGGAGAGTGTAAATTCCACGTTACATATATTTAACCAGCCAGCACAGAGTCAGTGCCCTAAACTGAGGACAGTGGAAATCTCCCTGGTGATAGATATTTCCCTAGCCTGCACATAGTCAGTGCCATAAACTGAGGAGAGGGTAAATCTCCTGGTTATATATATTTTACCAGCCAGCACAGAGTCACTGACCGAAACTGAGGAGACTATAAATCTCCTGGTAATATAAATTTAACAAAACAGCACACAGTCAGTTCCCTAAACTTGCGGAGAGTGTAAATCTTATGGTTATATATATTTAACCAGCCAGTACAGAGTCAGTGCTCTAAACTGAGGAGAGTGTCAATCTCCTGGTTATATATATTTATCCAGCCAGCACAGAGTCAGTTCCGAAAACTGATGAGAGTGTAAATCTCCTGGTTATATATATTTAACCAGCCAGCACAGACTCAGTGCCATAAACTGAGGAGAGAGTAAATCTCCTGGTTAAATAAATTTAACCAGCCCGCACAGAGTCAGTGCCCTAAACTGAGGGGAGTGTAAATTTCCTGGTTATATAAATTTAACCAGCCAGCACAGTCTCAGTGACATAAACTGAGGAGAGGGTACATCTCCTCGTTATATATATTTAACCAGACAGCACAGACTCAGTGTCATAAACTGAGGAGAGGGTAAATATCCTGGTTATATATATTTTACCAGCCAGCACAGAGTCACTGACCGAAACAGAGGAGACTATAAATCTCCTGGGAATATAAATTTAACAAAACAGCACAGAGTCAGTTGCCTAAAATGCGGAGAGTGTAAATCTCCTGGTTATATATATTTAACCAGCCAGCACAGAGTCAGTTCCCGAAACTAAGGAGTGTGTAAATCTCCTGGTTATTTTTATTGAACCAGCCAGCACAGAGTCACTGACCGAAACTCAGGAGAGTGTTAATGTCCTGGTCATATTTATTTTATATATGGTGGCACGGTGGCACAGTGGTTAGCACTGCTGCCTCACAGCACCAGAGACCTGGGTTCAATTCCCACCTCAGGCGACTGTCTGTGTGGAGTTTGCACGTTCTCCCCGTGTCTGTGTGGGTTTCCTCCGGGTGCTCCGGTTTCCTCCCACAGTCCAAAGATGTGCAGGTCAGGTGAATTGGCCATGCTAAATTGCCCGTAGTGTTAGGTATGGGGTAAATGTAGGCGTATGTGTAGGTTGCACTTCGGCGGGGCGGTGTGGACTTGTTGGGCCGAAGGGCCTGTTTCCACACTGTAAGTAATCTAATCTAATTTTACCAGCCAGCGCAGACTTCGTGCCCTCAACTGAGGACAGTGTAAATCTCCTGGTTATATATATTTAACCAGCCAGCACAGACTCAGTGCCCTAAACTGAGGAGAGTGTAAATCTCCTGGTTAGAAATATTTAACCACCCAGCAAAGAGTGAGTGCCATAAACTGAGGAGAGTGTAAATCTCCTGGTAAAATAAATTTAACCAGCCAGCACAGACTCAGTGCCCTAAACTGCGGAGAGTGTAAATCTCCTGGTCATACATATTCAACCAGTCAGTGCCCTAAACTGAGGAGAGTGTAAATCTCCTGGTTATATATATTTCACCACACAGGAAATAGTCAGTGCCCTAAACTGAAGAGAGTGTAAATCTCCTGGTTATACATAATTAACCAGCCAGCACAGAGTCAGTTCCCTAAACTGAGGAGAATGTTTCTCTCCTGGTTATATATATTTAACCAGTCAACACAGAGTCAGTGCCTTAAACTGAGGAGAGTGTAAATCTCACTGGTTATATACATTTAACCACCCAGCAAAGAGTCCGTTCCCTAAACTGAGGAGAGTGTAAATCTCCCTGGTTATATATATTTAACCCGCCCGCATAGAGTCAGTGCCCTAAACTGAGGAGAGTGTAAATCTCCTGGTAATATATATTTAACCACCCAGCAAAGAGTCAGTGCCCTAAACTGAGGAGAGCGTAAATCTCCTGGTAATATACATTTAACCACCCAGCCAAGAGTCAGTGCCCTAAACGGAGGACAGTGGAAATCTCCTGATTATATGTATCTAACCAGCCAGCACAGAGTCAGTGCCCTAAACTGAGGAGAGTGCAAATCTCCTCGTTATATATCTTTAACCAGCCAGCGCAGAGTCAGTGACTGAAACTGAGGAGAGTTAAAATCTCCTGGTTATATATAATTAGCCAGCCAGCGCAGAGTTAGTGCCCTAAACTGAGGAAAGTGTAAATCGCCTAGTTACATATATTTAATCAGCCAGCACAGAGTCAGTGCCCTAAACTGAGGAGAGTGTAAATCTCACTGGTTATTTATATTTAACGAGCCTGCACAGAGTCAGTGCCCTAAATAGGGGAGAGTGTAAATTCCTCGTTACATATATTTAACCAGCCAGCACAGAGTCAGTGCCCTAAACTGAGGACAGTGGAAATCTCCCTGGTGATAGATATTTCCCTAGCCTGCACATAGTCAGTGCCATAAACTGATGAGAGTGTAAATCTCACTGGTTACGTAAAGTTAACCAGCCAGCACAGACTCAGTGCCATAAACTGAGGAGAGGGTAAATCTCCTGGTTATATATATTTTACCAGCCAGCACAGAGTCACTGACCGAAACTGAGGAGACTATAAATCTCCTGGTAATATAAATTTAACAAAACAGCACACAGTCACTTCCCTAAACTTGCGGAGAGTGTAAATCTTCTGGTTATATATATTTAACCAGCCAGCACAGAGTCACTGACCGAACCTCAGGAGAGTGTAAATCTCCTGGTTATATACATTTAACCACCCAGCAAAGAGTCTGTGCCTTAAACTGTGGAGAGTGTAAATCTCCTGGTTATATATAATTAACGAGCCAGCAGAGAGTCAGTGCCCAAAACTCAGCAGAGTTGAAATCTCCTGGATATATATATTTAACCAGCCAACACAGAGTCAGTGCCCTCAACTGAGGAGAGTGTAAATCTCCTGGTTATATATAATTAACCAGGCAGTACACACACAGTGCCCTAAACAGAGGAGAGTGGAAATCTCCTGGTCATATATATTTAACCAGCCAGCGCAGAGTGTGTGCCCTAAACTGAGGAGAGTGTAAATCTCCTGTTTATATATATTTAACCAGCCAGCACAGACTCAGGGCCCGAAACTGAGGAGAGTGGAAATCTCCTGGTTATATATATTTAAACAGCCAGCACAGAATCAGTGCCGTAAACTGAGGAGAGTGTAAATCTCCTGGTTAGAAATATTTAACCACCCAGCACAGACGCAGTGCCCGACACTGAGGAGAGTGGAAATCTACTGGTCATATATATTTAACCAGCCAGCACAGAGTTTGTGCACTAAACTGAGGAGAGTGGAAATCTCCTGTTTATATTTATTTAACCAGCCAGCACAGAGTCTGTGCCCTAAACTGAGGAGAGTGTAAATCTCCATGGTTATATATATTTAACCAGCCAGCACAGACTCATTGCCATAAACTGAGGAGAGGGTAAATCTCCTGGTTGTCTATATTTAACCAGACAGCACAGACTCAGTGCCATAAACTGAGGAGTGTGTAAATCTCCTGGTTATATATATTTAACCAGCCAGCACAGAGTCAGTGCTCTAAACTGAGGAGAGTGTCAATCTCCTGGTTATATATATTTATCCAGCCAGCACAGACTCAGTGCCATAAACTGAGGAGAGAGTAAATCTCCTGGTTAAATAAATTTAACCAGCCCGCACAGAGTCAGTGCCCTAAACTGAGGGGAGTGTAAATTTCCTGGTTAAATAAATTTAACCAGCCAGCACAGACTCAGTGCCCTAAACTGTGGAGAGTGTAAATCTCCTGGTTATATAGATTTAACCAGCCAGCACAGACCCAGTGCCCAAAACTGAGGAGAGTGTAAATCTCCTGGTTTTCTCTATTTAACGACAGATCTCAGACTCAGTGCCTTAAACTGAGGAGTGTGTAAATCTCCTGGTTACATATATTTAACCAGCCAGCACAGAGTCAGTGCTCTAAACTGAGGAGAGTGTAAATCTCACTGGTTATGTAAATTTAACCAGCCAGCACAGACTCAGTGCCCTAAACTGAGGAGTGTGTTAATCTCCTGGTTATATATATTTAACCAGCCAGCACAGACTCAGTGCCCTAATCTGAGGAGAGTGTAAATCTCCTGGTTAGAAATATTTAACCACCCAACAAAGAGTCAGTGCCCTAAACTGAGGAGAGTGTAAATCTCCCTGGTTGTATATATTTAACCAGCCCGCACAGACTCAGTGCCATAAACTGAGGAGAGTTTAAATCTCCTGGTTATATATATTTAACCAGGCAGCACAGACTCAGTGACATAAACTGAGGAGAGGGTAAATCTCCTCGTTATATATATTTAACCAGACAGCACAGACTCAGTGTCATAAACTGAGGAGAGGGTAAATATCCTGGTTATATATATTTTACCAGCCAGCACAGAGTCACTGACCGAAACAGAGGAGACTATAAATCTCCTGGGAATATAAATTTAACAAAACAGCACAGTCAGTTCCCTAAACTGCGGAGAGTGTAAATCTCCTGGTTATATATATTTAACCAGCCAGCACAGAGTCAGTTCCCGAAACTAAGGAGTGTGTAAATCTCCTGGTTATTTTTATTGAACCAGCCAGCACAGAGTCACTGACCGAAACTCAGGAGAGTGTTAATGTCCTGGTCATATATATTTTACCAGCCAGCGCAGACTTCGTGCCCTCAACTGAGGACAGTGTAAATCTCCTGGTTATATATATTTAACCAGCCAGCACAGACTCAGGGCCCGAAACTGAGGAGAGTGTCAATCTCCCTGTTTATATATATTTAACCAGCCCACACAGAGTGAGTGCCCTAAACTGAGGAGAGTGTAAATCTCCTGGTTATATATATTTAACCAGCCAGCACAGAGTCAGTGCCCTAAACAGGGGAGAGTGTAAATTCCACGTTACATATATTTAACCAGCCAGCACAGAGTCAGTGCCCTAAACTGAGGACAGTGGAAATCTCCCTGGTGATAGATATTTCCCTAGCCTGCACATAGTCAGTGCCATAAACTGAGGAGAGGGTAAATCTCCTGGTTATATATATTTTACCAGCCAGCACAGAGTCACTGACCGAAACTGAGGAGACTATAAATCTCCTGGTAATATAAATTTAACAAAACAGCACACAGTCAGTTCCCTAAACTTGCGGAGAGTGTAAATCTTATGGTTATATATATTTAACCAGCCAGCACAGACTCAATGCCCTAATCTGAGGAGAGTGTAAATCTCCTGGTTAGAAATATTTTACCACCCAGCAAAGAGTGAGTGCCCTAAACTGAGGAGAGTGTAAATCTCCCTGGTTGTATATATTTTACCAGCCCGCACAGACTCAGTGCCATAAACTGAGGAGAGTTTAAATCTCCTGGTTATATATATTTAACCAGCCAGCACAGACTCAGTGACATAAACTGAGCAGAGGGTAAATCTCCTCGTTATATATATTTAACCAGACAGCACAGACTCAGTGTCATAAACTGAGGAGAGGGTAAATATCCTGGTTATATATATTTTACCAGCCAGCACAGAGTCACTGACCGAAACAGAGGAGACTATAAATCTCCTGGGAATATAAATTTAACAAAACAGCACAGAGTCAGTTGCCTAAAATGCGGAGAGTGTAAATCTCCTGGTTATATATATTTAACCAGCCAGCACAGAGTCAGTTCCCGAAACTAAGGAGTGTGTAAATCTCCTGGTTATTTTTATTGAACCAGCCAGCACAGAGTCACTGACCGAAACTCAGGAGAGTGTTAATGTCCTGGTCATATATATTTTATATATGGCGGCACGGTGGCACAGTGGTTAGCACTGCTGCCTCACAGCACCAGAGACCTGGGTTCAATTCCCACCTCAGGCGACTGTCTGTGTGGAGTTTGCACGTTCTCCCCGTGTCTGTGTGGGTTTCCTCCGGGTGCTCCGGTTTCCTCCCACAGTCCAAAGATGTGCAGGTCAGGTGAATTGGCCATGCTAAATTGCCCGTAGTGTTAGGTATGGGGTAAATGTAGGCGTATGTGTAGGTTGCACTTCGGCGGGGCGGTGTGGACTTGTTGGGCCGAAGGGCCTGTTTCCACACTGTAAGTAATCTAATCTAATTTTAACAGCCAGCGCAGACTTCGTGCCCTCAACTGAGGACAGTGTAAATCTCCTGGTTATATATATTTAACCAGCCAGCACAGACTCAGTGCCCTAAACTGAGGAGAGTGTAAATCTCCTGGTTAGAAATATTTAACCACCCAGCAAAGAGTGAGTGCCATAAACTGAGGAGAGTGTAAATCTCCTGGTAAAATAAATTTAACCAGCCAGCACAGACTCAGTGCCCTAAACTGAGGAGAGTGTAAATCTCCTGGTTATATATATTTCACCACACAGGAAATAGTCAGTGCCCTAAACTGAAGAGAGTGTAAATCTCCTGGTTATACATAATTAACCAGCCAGCACAGAGTCAGTTCCCTAAACTGAGGAGAATGTTTCTCTCCTGGTTATATATATTTAACCAGTCAACACAGAGTCAGTGCCTTAAACTGAGGAGAGTGTAAATCTCACTGGTTATATACATTTAACCACCCAGCAAAGAGTCCGTTCCCTAAACTGAGGAGAGTGTAAATCTCCCTGGTTATATATATTTAACCCGCCCGCATAGAGTCAGTGCCCTAAACTGAGGAGAGTGTAAATCTCCTGGTAATATATATTTAACCACCCAGCAAAGAGTCAGTGCCCTAAACTGAGGAGAGCGTAAATCTCCTGGTAATATACATTTAACCACCCAGCCAAGAGTCAGTGCCCTAAACGGAGGACAGTGGAAATCTCCTGATTATATGTATCTAACCAGCCAGCACAGAGTCAGTGCCCTAAACTGAGGAGAGTGCAAATCTCCTCGTTATATATCTTTAACCAGCCAGCGCAGAGTCAGTGACTGAAACTGAGGAGAGTTAAAATCTCCTGGTTATATATAATTAGCCAGCCAGCGCAGAGTTAGTGCCCTAAACTGAGGAAAGTGTAAATCGCCTAGTTACATATATTTAATCAGCCAGCACAGAGTCAGTGCCCTAAACTGAGGAGAGTGTAAATCTCACTGGTTATTTATATTTAACGAGCCTGCACAGAGTCAGTGCCCTAAATAGGGGAGAGTGTAAATTCCTCGTTACATATATTTAACCAGCCAGCACAGAGTCAGTGCCCTAAACTGAGGACAGTGGAAATCTCCCTGGTGATAGATATTTCCCTAGCCTGCACATAGTCAGTGCCATAAACTGATGAGAGTGTAAATCTCACTGGTTACGTAAAGTTAACCAGCCAGCACAGACTCAGTGCCATAAACTGAGGAGAGGGTAAATCTCCTGGTTATATATATTTTACCAGCCAGCACAGAGTCACTGACCGAAACTGAGGAGACTATAAATCTCCTGGTAATATAAATTTAACAAAACAGCACACAGTCACTTCCCTAAACTTGCGGAGAGTGTAAATCTTCTGGTTATATATATTTAACCAGCCAGCACAGAGTCACTGACCGAACCTCAGGAGAGTGTAAATCTCCTGGTTATATACATTTAACCACCCAGCAAAGAGTCTGTGCCTTAAACTGTGGAGAGTGTAAATCTCCTGGTTATATATAATTAACGAGCCAGCAGAGAGTCAGTGCCCAAAACTCAGCAGAGTTGAAATCTCCTGGATATATATATTTAACCAGCCAACACAGAGTCAGTGCCCTCAACTGAGGAGAGTGTAAATCTCCTGGTTATATATAATTAACCAGGCAGTACACACACAGTGCCCTAAACAGAGGAGAGTGGAAATCTCCTGGTCATATATATTTAACCAGCCAGCGCAGAGTGTGTGCCCTAAACTGAGGAGAGTGTAAATCTCCTGTTTATATATATTTAACCAGCCAGCACAGACTCAGGGCCCGAAACTGAGGAGAGTGGAAATCTCCTGGTTATATATATTTAAACAGCCAGCACAGAATCAGTGCCGTAAACTGAGGAGAGTGTAAATCTCCTGGTTAGAAATATTTAACCACCCAGCACAGACGCAGTGCCCGACACTGAGGAGAGTGGAAATCTACTGGTCATATATATTTAACCAGCCAGCACAGAGTTTGTGCACTAAACTGAGGAGAGTGGAAATCTCCTGTTTATATTTATCTAACCAGCCAGCACAGAGTCTGTGCCCTAAACTGAGGAGAGTGTAAATCTCCATGGTTATATATATTTAACCAGCCAGCACAGACTCACTGCCATAAACTGAGGAGAGGGTAAATCTCCTGGTTGTCTATATTTAACCAGACAGCACAGACTCAGTGCCATAAACTGAGGAGTGTGTAAATCTCCTGGTTATATATATTTAACCAGCCAGCACAGAGTCAGTGCTCTAAACTGAGGAGAGTGTCAATCTCCTGGTTATATATATTTATCCAGCCAGCACAGACTCAGTGCCATAAACTGAGGAGAGAGTAAATCTCCTGGTTAAATAAATTTAACCAGCCCGCACAGAGTCAGTGCCCTAAACTGAGGGGAGTGTAAATTTCCTGGTTAAATAAATTTAACCAGCCAGCACAGACTCAGTGCCGAAAACTGTGGAGAGTGTAAATCTCCTGGTTATATAGATTTAACCAGCCAGCACAGACCCAGTGCCCAAAACTGAGGAGAGTGTAAATCTCCTGGTTTTCTCTATTTAACGACAGATCTCAGACTCAGTGCCTTAAACTGAGGAGTGTGTAAATCTCCTGGTTACATATATTTAACCAGCCAGCACAGAGTCAGTGCTCTAAACTGAGGAGAGTGTAAATCTCACTGGTTATGTAAATTTAACCAGCCAGCACAGACTCAGTGCCCTAAACTGAGGAGTGTGTTAATCTCCTGGTTATATATATTTAACCAGCCAGCACAGACTCAGTGCCCTAATCTGAGGAGAGTGTAAATCTCCTGGTTAGAAATATTTAACCACCCAACAAAGAGTCAGTGCCCTAAACTGAGGAGAGTGTAAATCTCCCTGGTTGTATATATTTAACCAGCCCGCACAGACTCAGTGCCATAAACTGAGGAGAGTTTAAATCTCCTGGTTATATATATTTTTCCAGCCAGCACAGACTCAGTGCCCTAATCTGAGGAGAGTGTAAATCTCCTGGTTAGAAATATTTAACCACCCAACAAAGAGTCAGTGCCCTAAACTGAGGAGAGTGTAAATCTCCCTGGTTGTATATATTTAACCAGCCCGCACAGACTCAGTGCCATAAACTGAGGAGAGTTTAAATCTCCTGGTTATATATATTTTTCCAGGCAGCACAGACTCAGTGACATAAACTGAGGAGAGAGTAAATCTCCTCGTTATATATATTTAACCAGACAGCACAGACTCAGTGTCATAAACTGAGGAGAGGGTAAATATCCTGGTTATATATATTTTACCAGCCAGCACAGAGTCACTGACCGAAACAGAGGAGACTATAAATCTCCTGGTAATATAAATTTAACAAAACAGCACACAGTCAGTTCCCTAAACTTGCGGAGAGTGTAAATCTTATGGTTATATATATTTAACCAGCCAGTACAGAGTCAGTGCTCTAAACTGAGGAGAGTGTCAATCTCCTGGTTATATATATTTATCCAGCCAGCACAGAGTCAGTTCCGAAAACTGATGAGAGTGTAAATCTCCTGGTTATATATATTTAACCAGCCAGCACAGACTCAGTGCCATAAACTGAGGAGAGAGTAAATCTCCTGGTTAAATAAATTTAACCAGCCCGCACAGAGTCAGTGCCCTAAACTGAGGGGAGTGTAAATTTCCTGGTTATATAAATTTAACCAGCCAGCACAGACTCAGTGCCCTAAACTGAGGAGAGTGTAAATCTCCTGGTTAGAAATATTTAACCACCCAGCAAAGAGTGAGTGCCCTAAACTGAGGAGAGTGTAAATCTCCCTGGTTATATATATTTAACCAGCCTGCACAGAGTCAGTGCCCTAAACTGAGGAGAGTGTAAATCTCCTGGTAAAATAAATTTAACCAGCCAGCACAGACTCAGTGCCCTAAACTGCGGAGAGTGTAAATCTCCTGGTTATATATATTCAACCAGTCAGTCCACTAAACTGAGGAGAGTGTAAATCTCCTGGTTATATATATTTCACCACACAAGAAATAGTCAGTGCCCTAAACTGAAGAGAGTGTAAATCTCCTGGTTATACATAATTAACCAGCCAGCACAGAGTCAGTTCCCTAAACTGAGGAGAGTGTTTCTCTCCTGGTTATATATATTTAACCACTCAACACAGAGTCAGTGCCGTAAACTGAGGAGAGTGTAAATCTCACTGGTTATATACATTTAACCACCCAGCAAAGAGTCCGTTCCCTAAACTGAGGAGAGTGTAAATCTCCCTGGTTATATATATTTAACCTGCCCGCATAGAGTCAGTGCCCTAAACTGAGGAGAGTGTAAATCTCCCTGTTTATATATATTTTACCAGCCCGCACAGAGTGAGTGCCCTAAACTGAGGAGAGTGTAAATCTCCTGGTTATATATATTTAACCAGCCAGCACAGAGTCAGTGCCCTAAACAGGGGAGAGTGTAAATTCCTCGTTCCATATATTTAACCAGCCAGCACAGAGTCAGTGCCCTAAACTGAGGACAGTGGAAATCTCCCTGGTGATAGATATTTCCCTAGCCTGCACATAGTCAGTGCCATAAACTGAGGAGAGGGTAAATCTCCTGGTTATATATATTTTACCAGCCAGCACAGAGTCACTGACCGAAACTGAGGAGACTATAAATCTCCTGGTAATATAAATTTAACAAAACAGCACACAGTCAGTTCCCTAAACTTGCGGAGAGTGTAAATCTTATGGTTATATATATTTAACCAGCCAGTACAGAGTCAGTGCTCTAAACTGAGGAGAGTGTCAATCTCCTGGTTATATATATTTATCCAGCCAGCACAGAGTCAGTTCCGAAAACTGATGAGAGTGTAAATCTCCTGGTTATATATATTTAACCAGCCAGCACAGACTCAGTGCCATAAACTGAGGAGAGAGTAAATCTCCTGGTTAAATAAATTTAACCAGCCCGCACAGAGTCAGTGCCCTAAACTGAGGGGAGTGTAAATTTCCTGGTTATATAAATTTAACCAGCCAGCACAGTCTCAGTGCCCTAAACTGAGGAGAGTGTAAATCTCCTGGTTAGAAATATTTAACCACCCAGCAAAGAGTGAGTGCCCTAAACTGAGGAGAGTGTAAATCTCCCTGGTTATATATATTTAACCAGCCTGCACAGAGTCAGTGCCCTAAACTGAGGAGAGTGTAAATCTCCTGGTAAAATAAATTTAACCAGCCAGCACAGACTCAGTGCCCTAAACTGCGGAGAGTGTAAATCTCCTGGTTATATATATTCAACCAGTCAGTCCACTAAACTGAGGAGAGTGTAAATCTCCTGGTTATATATATTTCACCACACAGGAAATAGTCAGTGCCCTAAACTGAAGAGAGTGTAAATCTCCTGGTTATACATAATTAACCAGCCAGCACAGAGTCAGTTCCCTAAACTGAGGAGAGTGTTTCTCTCCTGGTTATATATATTTAACCAGTCAACACAGAGTCAGTGCCGTAAACTGAGGAGAGTGTAAATCTCACTGGTTATATACATTTAACCACCCAGCAAAGAGTCCGTTCCCTAAACTGAGGAGAGTGTAAATCTCCCTGGTTATATATATTTAACCTGCCCGCATAGAGTCAGTGCCCTAAACTGAGGAGAGTGTAAATCTCCTGGTAATATATATTTAACCACCCAGCAAAGAGTCAGTGCCCTAAACTGAGGAGAGTGTAAATCTCCTGGTAATATACATTTAACCACCCAGCCAAGAGTCAGTGCCCTAAACTGAGGACAGTGGAAATCTCCTGATTATATGTATCTAACCAGCCAGCACAGAGTCAGTGCCCTAAACTGAGGAGAATGCAAATCTCCTCGTTATATATCTTTAACCAGCCAGCGCAGAGTCAGTGACTGAAACTGAGGAGAGTTAAAATCTCCTGGTTATATATAATTAACCAGCCAGCGCAGAGTTAGTGCCCTAAACTGAGGAAAGTGTAAATCGCCTAGTTACATATATTTAACCAGCCAGCACAGAGTCAGTGCCCTAAACTGAGGAGAGTGTAAATCTCACTGGTTATTTATATTTAACGAGCCTGCACAGAGTCAGTGCCCTTAACAGGGGAGAGTGTAAATTCCTCGTTACATATATTTAACCAGCCAGCACAGAGTCAGTGCCCTAAACTGAGGACAGTGGAAATCTCCCTGGTGATAGATATTTCCCTAGCCTGCACATAGTCAGTGCCATAAACTGATGAGAGTGTAAATCTCACTGGTTATATATATTTTACCAGCCAGCACAGAGTCACTGACCGAAACTGAGGAGACTATAAATCTCCTGGTAATATAAATTTAACAAAACAGCACACAGTCAGTTCCCTTAACTTGCGGAGAGTGTAAATCTCCTGGTTATATATATTTAACCAGCCAGCACAGAGTCAGTGCTCTAAACTGAGGAGAGTGTCAATCTCACTGGTTATTTCTATTTAACCAGACAGCACAGACTCAGTGCCCTAAACTGAGGAGAGGGTAAATCTCCTGGTTATATATATTTTCCCAGCCAGCACAGAGTCACTGACCGAAACTGAGGAGAGTTTAAATCTCCTGGTAATATAAATTTAACAAAACAGCACACATTCAGTTCCCTTAACTTGCGGAGAGTGTAAATCTCCTGGTTATATATATTTAACCAGCCAGCACAGACTCAATGCCCTAATCTGAGGAGAGTGTAAATCTCCTGGTTAGAAATATTTTACCACCCAGCAAAGAGTGAGTGCCCTAAACTGAGGAGAGTGTAAATCTCCCTGGTTGTATATATTTTACCAGCCCGCACAGACTCAGTGCCATAAACTGAGGAGAGTTTAAATCTCCTGGTTATATATATTTAACCAGCCAGCACAGACTCAGTGACATAAACTGAGCAGAGGGTAAATCTCCTCGTTATATATATTTAACCAGACAGCACAGACTCAGTGTCATAAACTGAGGAGAGGGTAAATATCCTGGTTATATATATTTTACCAGCCAGCACAGAGTCACTGACCGAAACAGAGGAGACTATAAATCTCCTGGGAATATAAATTTAACAAAACAGCACAGAGTCAGTTGCCTAAAATGCGGAGAGTGTAAATCTCCTGGTTATATATATTTAACCAGCCAGCACAGAGTCAGTTCCCGAAACGAAGGAGTGTGTAAATCTCCTGGTTATTTTTATTGAACCAGCCAGCACAGAGTCACTGACCGAAACTCTGGAGAGTGTTAATGTCCTGGTCATATATATTTTAACAGCCAGCGCAGACTTCGTGCCCTGAACTGAGGAGAGTGTAAATCTCCTGGTTATATATATTTAACCAGCCAGCACAGACTCAGTGCCCTAAACTGAGGAGAGTGTAAATCTCCTGGTTAGAAATATTTAAGCACCCAGCAAAGAGTGAGTGCCCTAAACTGAGGAGAGTGTAAATCTCCTGGTAAAATAAATTTAACCAGCCAGCACAGACTCAGTGCCCTAAACTGCGGAGAGTGTAAATCTCCTGGTTATATATATTCAACCAGTCAGTGCACTAAACTGAGGAGAGTGTAAATCTCCTGGTTATATATATTTCACCACACAGGAAATAGTCAGTGCCCTAAACTGAAGAGAGTGTAAATCTCCTGGTTATACATAATTAACCAGCCAGCACAGAGTCAGTTCCCTAAACTGAGGAGAATGCAAATCTCCTCGTTATATATCTTTAACCAGCCAGCGCAGAGTCAGTGACTGAAACTGAGGAGAGTTAAAATGACCTGGTTATATATAATTAACCAGCCAGCGCAGAGTTAGTGCCCTAAACTGAGGAATGTGTAAATCGCCTAGTTATATATATTTAACCAGCCAGCACAGACTCAGTGACATAAACTGAGGAAAGTGTAAATCTCCTGGTTATATATATTCAACCAGTCAGTTAACTAAACTGAGGATAGTGTAAATCTCCTGGTTATATATATTTCACCACACAGGAAATAGTCAGTGCCCTAAACTGAAGAGAGTGTAAATCTCCTGGTTATACATAATTAACCAGCCAGCACAGAGTCAGTTCCCTAAACTGAGGAGACTGTTTCTCTCCTGGTTATATATATTTAACCAGTCAACACAGAGTCAGTGCCGTAAACTGAGGAGAGTGTAAATCTCACTGGTTATATACATTTAACCACCCAGCAAAGAGTCCGTTCCCTAAACTGAGGAGAGTGTAAATCTCCCTGGTTATATATATTTAACCCGCCCGCATAGAGTCAGTGCCCTAAACTGAGGAGAGTGTAAATCTCCTGGTAATATATATTTAACCACCCAGCAAAGAGTCAGTGCCCTAAACTGAGGAGAGTGTAAATCTCCTGGTAATATACATTTAACCACCCAGCCAAGAGTCAGTGCCCTAAACTGAGGACAGTGGAAATCTCCTGATTATATGTATCTAACCAGCCAGCACAGAGTCAGTGCCCTAAACTGAGGAGAATGCAAATCTCCTCGTTATATATCTTTAACCAGCCAGCGCAGAGTCAGTGACTGAAACTGAGGAGAGTTAAAATCTCCTGGTTATATATAATTAACCAGCCAGCGCAGAGTTAGTGCCCTAAACTGAGGAAAGTGTAAATCGCCTAGTTACATATATTTAACCAGCCAGCACAGAGTCAGTGCCCTAAACTGAGGAGAGTGTAAATCTCACTGGTTATTTATATTTAACGAGCCTGCACAGAGTCAGTGCCCTAAATAGGGGAGAGTGTAAATTTCTCGTTACATATATTTAACCAGCCAGCACAGAGTCAGTGCCCTAAACTGAGGACAGTGGAAATCTCCCTGGTGATAGATATTTCCCTAGCCTGCACATAGTCAGTGCCATAAACTGATGAGAGTGTAAATCTCACTGGTTACGTAAAGTTAACCAGCCAGCACAGACTCAGTGCCATAAACTGAGGAGAGGGTAAATCTCCTGGTTATATATATTTTACCAGCCAGCACAGAGTCACTGACCGAAACTGAGGAGACTATAAATCTCCTGGTAATATAAATTTAACAAAACAGCACACAGTCAGTTCCCTTAACTTGCGGAGAGTGTAAATCTCCTGGTTATATATATTTAACCAGCCAGCACAGAGTCAGTGCTCTAAACTGAGGAGAGTGTCAATCTCACTGATTATTTCTATTTAACCAGCCAGCACAGACTCAGTGCCCTAAACTGAGGAGAGTGTAAATTTCCTGGTACTATAAATTTAAACAGCCAGAACAGACTCAGTGCCCTAAATTGAGGAGAGTGTAAATCTCCTGGTTACATAGATTTAACCAGCCAGCACAGAGTCAGTGGTCTAAACTGAGGAGAGTGTCAATCTCACTGGTTATTTCTATTTAACCAGCCAGCACAGACTCAGTGCCCTAAACTGAGGAGAGTGTAAATTCCTCGTTACATATATTTAACCAGCCAGCACAGAGTCAGTGCCCTAAACTGAGGACAGTGGAAATCTCCCTGGTTATAGATATTTACCTCGCCTGCACATAGTCAGTGCCCTAAACTAAGGACAGTGGAAATCTACTTGTTATATCTATCTAACCAGCCAGCACAGACTCAGTGCCATAAACTGAGGAGAGTGTAAATCTCCTGGTTATATTAATTAACGAGCCAGCAGAGAGTCAGTGACCAAAACTCAGCAGAGCTGAAATCTCCTGGTTATATATATTTAACCAGCCAACACAGAATCAGTGCCCGAAACTGAGGAGAATGTAAAACGCCTGGTTTCATATATTTAACCAGCCAGCACAGAGTTAGTGCCCAAAACAGAGGAGAGTGTTAATGTCCTGGTTATATATAATTAACCAGCCAGCAGACAGTCAGTGCCCAAAACTGAGCAGAGTTGAAATCTCCTGGTCATTTCTATTTAACCAGCCAGCACAGAGACAGTGCTCTAAACTGAGGAGAGTGTAAATCTCACTGGTTATATAAATTTAACCAGCCAGCATAGACTCAGTGCCCGAAACTGAGGAGAGTGTAAATCTCCTGGTTATTTAAATTTAACCAGCCAGCACAGACTCAGTGCCCAAAACTCAGGACAATGTAAATCTCCTGGTAAAATAAATTTAACAAGCCAGCACAGAGTCAGTGCCATAAACTGCGGATATTGTAAATCTCCTGGTTATATATATTAAATCAGCCAGCACAGAGTCAGTTCACTAAACTGAGGTGACTGTAAATCTCCTGGTGATATATATTCATCCAGCCAGCACAGAGTCAGTGCCCTACACTGAGAAGAGAGTAAATTTCCTGGTTAAACAAATGTAACCAGCCAGCACAGATTCAGTGCCCTAAACTGAGGAGAGTGTAAATCTCCTGGTTATATATATTTAACCAGCAAGCACAGGCTCAGTTCCATAAACTGAGGAGAGTGTAAATCCCCTGGTAATATAAATTTAACAAGCCAGCACAGAGTCAGTGCCATAAACTGCGGAGAGTGTAAATCTCCTGGTGATATATATTAAACCAGCCAGCACAAAGTCAGTTCACTGAACTGAGGTGACCGTAAATCTCCTGGTTATATATATTTATCCAGCCAGCACAGAGTCACTTCCGAAAACTGATGAGAGTGTAAATCTCCTGGTTATATATATTTAACCAGCCAGCACAGACTCAGTGCCATAAACTGAGGAGAGAGTAAATCTTCTGGTTAAATAAATTTAACCAGCCCGCACAGAGTCAGTGCCCTAAACTGAGGGGAGTGTAAATTTCCTGGTTAAATAAATTTAACCAGCCAGCACAGACTCAGTGCCCTAAACTGAGGAGAGTGTAAATCTCCTGGTTATGTAGATTTAACCAGCCAGCACAGACCCAGTGCCCAAAACTGAGGAGAGTGTAAATCTCCTGGTTATATCTATTTAACGAGACATCTCAGACTCAGTGCCATAAACTGAGGAGTGTGTAAATCTCCTGGTTACATATATTTAACCAGCCAGTACAGAGTCAGTGCTCTAAACTGAGGAGAGTGTCAATCTCCTGGTTATATATATTTATCCAGCCAGCACAGAGTCAGTTCCGAAAACTGATGAGAGTGTAAATCTCCTGGTTATATATATTTAACCAGCCAGCACAGACTCAGTGCCATAAACTGAGGAGAGAGTAAATCTCCTGGTTAAATAAATTTAAACAGCCCGCACAGAGTCAGTGCCCTAAACTGAGGGGAGTGTAAATTTCCTGGTTATATAAATTTAACCAGCCAGCACAGACTCAGTGCCCTAAACTGAGGAGAGTGTAAATCTCCTGGTTATATAGATTTAACCAGCCAGCACAGAACCAAGTGCCCAAAACTGAGGAGAGTGTAAATCTCCTGGTTATATCTATTTAACGAGACATCTCAGACTCAGTGCCATAAACTGAGGAGTGTGTAAATCTCCTGGTTACATATATTTAACCAGCCATGACAGAGTCAGTGCTCTAAACTGAGGAGAGTGTAAATCTCACTGGTTATATAAATTTAACCAGCCAGCACAGACTCAGTGCCCTAAACTGAGGAGTGTGTTAATCTCCTGGTTATATATATTTAACCAGCCAGCACAGACTCAGTGCCCTAATCTGAGGAGAGTGTAAATCTCCTGGTTAGAAATATTTAACCACCCAACAAAGAGTCAGTGCCCTAAACTGAGGAGAGTGTAAATCTCCCTGGTTGTATATATTTAACCAGCCCGCACAGACTCAGTGCCATAAACTGAGGAGAGTTTAAATCTCCTGGTTACATATATTTAACCAGCCAGCACAGACTCAGTGACATAAACTGAGGAGAGGGTAAATCTCCTAGTTGTATATATTTAACCAGACAGCACAGACTCAGTGTCATAAACTGAGGAGAGGGTAAATATCCTGGTTATATATATTTTACCAGCCAGCACAGAGTCACTGACCGAAACAGAGGAGACTATAAATCTCCTGGGAATATAAATTTAACAAAACAGCACAGAGTCAGTTCCCTAAACTGCGGAGAGTGTAAATCTCCTGGTTATATATATTTAACCAGCCAGCACAGAGTCAGTTCCCGAAACTAAGGAGTGTGTAAATCTCCTGGTTATTTTTATTGAACCAGCCAGCACAGAGTCAGTGCCCGAAACTGAGGGGAGTGTAAATTTCCTGGTTATATAAATTTAACCAGCCAGCACAGACTCAGTGCCCTAAACTGAGGAGAGTGTAAATCTCCTGGTTATATAGATTTAAGCAGCCAGCACAGACCCAGTGCCCAAAACTGAGGAGAGTGTAAATCTCCTGGTTATATCTATTTAACGAGACATCTCGGACTCAGTGCCATAAACTGAGGAGTGTGTAAATCTCCTGGTTACATATATTTAACCAGCCAGCACAGAGTCAGTGCTCTAAACTGAGGAGAGTGTAAATCTCACTGGTTATATAAATTTAACCAGCCAGCACAGACTCAGTGCCCTAAACTGAGGAGTGTGTTAATCTCCTGGTTATATATATTTAACCAGCCAGCACAGACTCAGTGCCCTAATCTGAGGAGAGTGTAAATCTCCTGGTTAGAAATATTTAACCACCCAACAAAGAGTCAGTGCCCTAAACTGAGGAGAGTGTAAATCTCCCGGTTATATATATTTAACCAGCCTGCACAGAGTCAGTGCCCTAAACTGAGGAGAGTGTAAATTTCCTGGTTAAATAAATGTAACCAGCCAGCACAGATTCAGTACCCTAAACTGAGGAGAGTGTAAATCTCCTGGTTATATATATTTAACCAGCAAGCACAGGCTCAGTTCCATAAACTGAGGAGAGGGTAAATCTCCTGGTTATATATATTTTACCAGACAGAACAGAGTCACTGACCGAAACTGAGGAGAGTGTAAATCCCCTGGTAATATAAATTTAACAAGCCAGCACAGAGTCAGTGCCATAAACTGCGGAGAGTGTAAATCTCCTGGTGATATATATTAAACCAGCCAGCACAGAGTCAGTTCACTGAACTGAGGTGACCGTAAATCTCCTGGTTATATATATTTATCCAGCCAGCACAGAGTCACTTCCAAAAACTGATGAGAGTGTAAATCTCCTGGTTATATATATTTAACCAGCCAGCACAGACTCAGTGCCATAAACTGAGGAGAGAGTAAATCTTCTGGTTAAATAAATTTAACCAGCCCGCACAGAGTCAGTGCCCTAAACTGAGGGGAGTGTAAATTTCCTGGTTAAATAAATTTAACCAGCCAGCACAGACTCAGTGCCCTAAACTGAGGAGAGTGTAAATCTCCTGGTTATGTAGATTTAACCAGCCAGCACAGACCCAGTGCCCAAAACTGAGGAGAGTGTAAATCTCCTGGTTATATCTATTTAACAAGACATCTCAGACTCAGTGCCATAAACTGAGGAGAGGGTAAATCGCCTGGTTACATATATTTAACCAGCCAGTAGAGAGTCAGTGCTCTAAACTGAGGAGAGTGTCAATCTCCTGGTTATATATATTTATCCAGCCAGCACAGAGTCAGTTCCAAAAACTGATGAGAGTGTAAATCTCCTGGTTATATATATTTAACCAGCCAGCACAGACTCAGTGCCATAAACTGAGGAGAGAGTAAATCTCCTGGTTAAATAAATTTAACCAGCCCGCACAGAGTCAGTGCCCTAAACTGAGGGGAGTGTAAATTTCCTGGTTATATAAATTTAACCAGCCAGCACAGACTCAGTGCCCTAAACTGAGGAGAGTGTAAATCTCCTGGTTATATAGATTTAACCAGCCAGCACAGACCCAGTGCCCAAAACTGAGGAGAGTGTAAATCTCCTGGTTATATCTATTTAACGAGACATCTCGGACTCAGTACCATAAACTGAGGAGTGTGTAAATCTCCTGGTTACATATATTTAACCAGCCAGTCCAGAGTCAGTGCTCTCAACTGAGGAGAGTGTAAATCTCCCTGGTTATATATATTTAACCAGCCTGCACAGAGTCAGTGCCCTTAAATGAGGAGAGTGTAAATCTCCTGGTAAAATAAATTTAACCAGCCAGCACAGACTCAGTGCCCTAAACTGCGGAGAGTGTAAATCTCCTGGTTATATATATTCAACCAGTCAGTGCCCTAAACTGAGGAGAGTGTAAATCTCCTGGTTATATATATTTCACCACACAGGAAATAGTCAGTGCCCTAAACTGAAGATAGTGTAAATCTCCTGGTTATACATAATTAACCAGCCAGCACAGAGTCAGTTCCCTAAACTGAGGAGAGTGTTTCTCTCCTGGTTATATATATTTAACCAGTCAACACAGAGTCAGTGCCGTAAACTGAGGAGAGTGTAAATCTCACTGGTTATATACATTTAACCACGCAGCAAAGAGTCCGTTCCCTAAACTGAGGAGAGTGTAAATCTCCCTGGATATATATATTTAACCCGCCCGCTTAGAGTCAGTGCCCTAAACTGAGGAGAGCGTAAATCTCCTGGTAATATATATTTAACCACCCAGCAAAGAGTCAGTGCCCTAAACTGAGGAGAGTGTAAATCTCCTGGTAATATACATTTAACCACCCAGCAAAGAGACAGTGCCCTAAATGGAGGACGGTGGAAATCTCCTGATTATATGTATCTAACCAGCCAGCACAGAGTCAGTGCCCTAAACTGAGGAGAGTGCAAATCTCCTCGTTATATATCTTTAACCAGCCAGCGCAGAGTCAGTGACTGAAACTGAGGAGAGTTAAAATCTCCTGGTTATATATAATTAGCCAGCCAGCGCAGAGTTAGTGCCCTAAACTGAGGAAAGTGTAAATCTCACTGGTTATTTATATTTAAAGAGCCTGCACAGAGTCAGTGCCCTAAATAGGGGAGAGTGTAAATTCCTCGTTACATATATTTAACCAGCCAGCACAGATTCAGTGCCCTAAACTGAGGACAGTGGAAATCTCCCTGGTGATAGATATTTCCCTAGCCTGCACATAGTCAGTGCCATAAACTGATGAGAGTGTAAATCTCACTGGTTACATAAAGTTAACCAGCCAGCAAAGACTCAGTGCCATAAACTGAGGAGAGGGTAAATCTCCTGGTTATATATATTTTACCAGCCAGCACAGAGTCACTGACCGAAACTGAGGAGACTATAAATCTCCTGGTAATATAAATTTAACAAAACAGCACACAGTCAGTTCCCTAAACTTGCGGAGAGTGTAAATCTTATGGTTATATATATTTAACCAGCCAGCACAGAGTCACTGACCGAACCTCAGGAGAGTGTAAATCTCCTGGTTATATACATTTAACCACCCAGCAAAGAGTCTGTGCCTTAAACTGAGGAGAGTGAAAATCTCCTGGTTATATATAATTAACGAGCCAGCAGAGAGTCAGTGCCCAAAACTCAGCAGAGTTGAAATCTCCAGGATATATATATTTAACCAGCCAACACAGAGTCAGTGCCCTCAACTGAGGAGAGTGTAAATCTCCTGGTTATATATAATTAACCAGGCAGTACACACACAGTGCCCGAAACAGAGGAGAGTGGAAATCTCCTGGTCATATATATTTAACCAGCCAGCGCAGAGTGTGTGCCCTAATCTGAGGAGAGTGTAAATCTCCTGTTTATATATATTTAACCAGCCATCACAGACTCAGGGCCCTAAACTGAGGAGAGTGGAAATCTCCTGGTTATATATATTTAACCAGCCAGCACAGAATCAGTGCCCTAAACTGAGGAGAGTGTAAATCTCCTGGTTAGAAATATTTAACCACCCAGCACAGACGCAGTGCCCGACACTGAGGAGAGTGGAAATCTACTGGTCATATATATTTAACCAGCCAGCACAGAGTCTGTGCCCTAAACTGAGGAGAGTGTAAATCTCCATGGTTATATATATTTAACCAGCCAGCACAGACTCACTGCCATAAACTGAGGAGAGGGTAAATCTCCTGGTTGTCTATATTTAACCAGACAGCACAGACTCAGTGCCATAAACTGAGGAGTGTGTAAATCTCCTGGTTATATATATTTAACCAGCCAGCACAGAGTCAGTGCTCTAAACTGAGGAGAGTGTCAATCTCCTGGTTATATATATTTATCCAGCCAGCACAGAGTCAGTTCCGAAAACTGATGAGAGTGTAAATCTCCTGGTTATATATATTTAACCAGCCAGTCCAGAGTCAGTGCTCTCAACTGAGGAGAGTGTAAATCTCCCTGGTTATATATATTTAACCAGCCTGCACAGAGTCAGTGCCCTTAAATGAGGAGAGTGTAAATCTCCTGGTAAAATAAATTTAACCAGCCAGCACAGACTCAGTGCCCTAAACTGCGGAGAGTGTAAATCTCCTGGTTATATATATTCAACCAGTCAGTGCCCTAAACTGAGGAGAGTGTAAATCTCCTGGTTATATATATTTCACCACACAGGAAATAGTCAGTGCCCTAAACTGAAGAGAGTGTAAATCTCCTGGTTATACATAATTAACCAGCCAGCACAGAGTCAGTTCCCTAAACTGAGGAGAGTGTTTCTCTCCTGGTTATATATATTTAACCAGTCAACACAGAGTCAGTGCCGTAAACTGAGGAGAGTGTAAATCTCACTGGTTATATACATTTAACCACGCAGCAAAGAGTCCGTTCCCTAAACTGAGGAGAGTGTAAATCTCCCTGGATATATATATTTAACCCGCCCGCTTAGAGTCAGTGCCCTAAACTGAGGAGAGCGTAAATCTCCTGGTAATATATATTTAACCACCCAGCAAAGAGTCAGTGCCCTAAACTGAGGAGAGTGTAAATCTCCTGGTAATATACATTTAACCACCCAGCAAAGAGACAGTGCCCTAAATGGAGGACGGTGGAAATCTCCTGATTATATGTATCTAACCAGCCAGCACAGAGTCAGTGCCCTAAACTGAGGAGAGTGCAAATCTCCTCGTTATATATCTTTAACCAGCCAGCGCAGAGTCAGTGACTGAAACTGAGGAGAGTTAAAATCTCCTGGTTATATATAATTAGCCAGCCAGCGCAGAGTTAGTGCCCTAAACTGAGGAAAGTGTAAATCTCACTGGTTATTTATATTTAAAGAGCCTGCACAGAGTCAGTGCCCTAAATAGGGGAGAGTGTAAATTCCTCGTTACATATATTTAACCAGCCAGCACAGATTCAGTGCCCTAAACTGAGGACAGTGGAAATCTCCCTGGTGATAGATATTTCCCTAGCCTGCACATAGTCAGTGCCATAAACTGATGAGAGTGTAAATCTCACTGGTTACATAAAGTTAACCAGCCAGCAAAGACTCAGTGCCATAAACTGAGGAGAGGGTAAATCTCCTGGTTATATATATTTTACCAGCCAGCACAGAGTCACTGACCGAAACTGAGGAGACTATAAATCTCCTGGTAATATAAATTTAACAAAACAGCACACAGTCAGTTCCCTAAACTTGCGGAGAGTGTAAATCTTATGGTTATATATATTTAACCAGCCAGCACAGAGTCACTGACCGAACCTCAGGAGAGTGTAAATCTCCTGGTTATATACATTTAACCACCCAGCAAAGAGTCTGTGCCTTAAACTGAGGAGAGTGAAAATCTCCTGGTTATATATAATTAACGAGCCAGCAGAGAGTCAGTGCCCAAAACTCAGCAGAGTTGAAATCTCCAGGATATATATATTTAACCAGCCAACACAGAGTCAGTGCCCTCAACTGAGGAGAGTGTAAATCTCCTGGTTATATATAATTAACCAGGCAGTACACACACAGTGCCCGAAACAGAGGAGAGTGGAAATCTCCTGGTCATATATATTTAACCAGCCAGCGCAGAGTGTGTGCCCTAATCTGAGGAGAGTGTAAATCTCCTGTTTATATATATTTAACCAGCCATCACAGACTCAGGGCCCTAAACTGAGGAGAGTGGAAATCTCCTGGTTATATATATTTAACCAGCCAGCACAGAATCAGTGCCCTAAACTGAGGAGAGTGTAAATCTCCTGGTTAGAAATATTTAACCACCCAGCACAGACGCAGTGCCCGACACTGAGGAGAGTGGAAATCTACTGGTCATATATATTTAACCAGCCAGCACAGAGTCTGTGCCCTAAACTGAGGAGAGTGTAAATCTCCATGGTTATATATATTTAACCAGCCAGCACAGACTCACTGCCATAAACTGAGGAGAGGGTAAATCTCCTGGTTGTCTATATTTAACCAGACAGCACAGACTCAGTGCCATAAACTGAGGAGTGTGTAAATCTCCTGGTTATATATATTTAACCAGCCAGCACAGAGTCAGTGCTCTAAACTGAGGAGAGTGTCAATCTCCTGGTTATATATATTTATCCAGCCAGCACAGAGTCAGTTCCGAAAACTGATGAGAGTGTAAATCTCCTGGTTATATATATTTAACCAGCCAGCACAGACTCAGTGCCATAAACTGAGGAGAGAGTAAATCTCCTGGTTAAATAAATTTAACCAGCCCGCACAGAGTCAGTGCCCTCAACTGAGGGGTGTGTAAATTTCCTGGTTAAATAAATTTAACCAGCCAGCACAGACTCAGTGCCCTAAACTGAGGAGAGTGTAAATCTCCTGGTTATATAGATTTAACCAGCCAGCACAGACCCAGTGCCCAAAACTGAGGAGAGTGTAAATCTCCTGGTTATATCTATTTAACGAGACATCTCAGACTCAGTGCCATAAACTGAGGAGTGTGTAAATCTCCTGGTTACATATATTTAACCAGCCAGCACAGAGTCAGTGCTCTAAACTGAGGAGAGTGTAAATCTCACTGGTTATATAAATTTAACCAGCCAGCACAGACTCAGTGCCCTAAACTGAGGAGTGTGTTAATCTCCTGGTTATATATATTTTACCAGCCAGCACAGAGTCACTGACCGAAACAGCGGAGACTATAAATCTCCTGGGAATATAAATTTAACAAAACAGCACAGAGTCAGTACCCTAAACTGCGGAGAGTGTAAATCTCCTGGTTATATATATTTAACCAGCCAGCACAGAATCAGTTCCCGAAACTAAGGAGTGTGTAAATATCCTGGTTATTTTTATTGAACCAGCCAGCACAGAGTCACTGACCGAAACTCAGGAGAGTGTTAATGTCCTGGTCATATATATTTTACCAGCCAGCGCAGACTTCGTGCCCTCAACTGAGGAGAGTGTAAATCTCCTGGTTATATATATTTAACCAGCCAGCACAGACTCAGTGCCCTAAACTGAGGAGAGTGTAAATCTCCTGGTTAGAAATATTTAACCACCCAGCAAAGAGTGAGTGCCCTAAACTGAGGAGAGTGTAAACCTCCCTGGTTATATATATTTAACCAGCCTGCACAGAGTCAGTGCCCTAAACTGAGGAGAGGGTAAATCTCCTGGTAAAATAAATTTAACCAGCCAGCACAGACTCAGTGCCCTAAACTGCGGAGAGTGTAAATCTCCTGGTTATATATATTCAACCAGTCAGTGCACTAAACTGAGGAGAGTGTAAATCTCCTGGTTATATATATTTCACCACACAGGAAATAGTCAGTGCCCTAAACTGAAGAGAGTGTAAATCTCCTGGTTATACATAATTAACCAGCCAGCACAGAGTCAGTTCCCTAAACTGAGGAGAGTGTTTCTCTCCTGGTTATATATATTTAACCAGTCAACACAGAGTCAGTGCCGTAAACTGAGGAGAGTGTAAATCTCACTGGTTATATACATTTAACCCGCCCGCATAGAGTCAGTGCCCGAAACTGAGGAGAGTGTAAATCTCCTGGTAATATATATTTAACCACCCAGCAAAGAGTCAGTGCCCTAAACTGAGGAGAGTGTAAATCTCCTGGTAATATACATTTAACCACCCAGCAAAGAGTCAGTGCCCTAAACGGAGGACAGTGGAAATCTCCTGATTATATGTATCTAACCAGCCAGCACAGAGTCAGTGCCCTAAACTGAGGAGAGTGCAAATCTCCTCGTTATATATCTTTAACCAGCCAGCGCAGAGTCAGTGACTGAAACTGAGGAGAGTTAAAATCTCCTGGTTATATATAATTAGCCAGCCAGCGCAGAGTTAGTGCCCTAAACTGAGGAAAGTGTAAATCGCCTAGTTACATATATTTAATCAGCCAGCACAGAGTCAGTGCCCTAAACTGAGGAGAGTGTAAATCTCACTGGTTATTTATATTTAACGAGCCTCCACAGAGTCAGTGCCCTAAACAGGGGAGAGTGTAAATTCCCCGTTACATATATTTAACCAGCCAGCACAGACTCAGGGCCCTAAACTGAGGAAACTGTAAATCGCCTAGATACATATATTTAATCAGCCAGATCAGAGTCAGTACCCTAAACTGAGGAGAGTGTAAATCTCACTGGTTATTTATATTTAACGAGCCTGCACAGAGTCAGTGACCTAAACAGGGGAGAGTGTAAATTCCTCGTAATATATCTTTAACCAGCCAGCACAGAGTCAGTGCCCTAAACTGAGGACAGTGGAAATCTCCCTGGTGATAGATATTTCCCTAGCCTGCACATAGTCAGTGCCATAAACTGATGAGAGTGTAAATCTCACTGGTTACGTAAAGTTAACCAGCCAGCACAGACTCAGTGCCATAAACTGAGGAGAGAGTAAATCTCCTGGTTATATATATTTTACCAGCCAGCACAGAGTCACTGACCGAAACTGAGGAGACTAAAAATCTCCTGGTAATATAAGTTTAACAAAACAGCACACAGTCAGTTCCCTTAACTTGCGGAGAGTGTAAATCTTATGGTTATATATATTTAACCAGCCAGCACAGAGTCACTGACCGAAACTCAGGAGAGTGTAAATCTCCTGGTTATATACATTTAACCACGCAGCAAAGAGTCTGTGCCTTAAACTGAGGAGAGTGTCAATCTCCCTGGTGATAGATATTTAACTAGCCTGCAAATAGTCAGTGCCATAAACTGATGAGAGTGTAAATCTCCCTGGTTATGTATTTTTAACCAGCCAGCACAGAGTCTGTGCCCTAAACTGAGGACAGTGGAAATCTCCTGATTATATATATCTAACCAGCCAGCACAGACTCTGTGCCCTAAACTGAGGAGAGTGGAAATTTCCTGGTTAAATAAATTTAACCAGCCAGCACAGACTCAGTGCCCTAAACTGAGGAGAGTGTAAATCTCCTGGTTAATTATATTTAACCAGCCAGCACAGACTCAGTGCCATAAACAGGGGAGAGAGTTAGTCTCCTGGTTGTATATATTTAAAGAGATAGCACAGACTCAGTGCCATGAACTGAGTAGTGTGTAAATCTCCTGGTTATATAAATTTAACCAGCCAGTACAGACCCAGGCCCAAAACTGAGGAGAGTGTAAATCTCCTGGTTATATATATTTAACCAGCCAGAATAGACTCTGTGCCATAAACTGAGGAGCGGGTAAATCTCCTGGTTATGTATATTTAACCAGACAGCACAGACTCAGATCCATAAACTGAGGAGAGTGTCAATCTCCCTGGTTATATATATTAAACTAGCCTGCACAGAGTCAGTGCCCTAAACTGAGGAGAGTGTAAATTCCTCGTTACATATATTTAACCAGGCAGCACAGAGTCTGTGCCCTAAACTGAGGACAGTGGATATCTCCCTGGTGATAGATATTTACCTAGCCTGCACATAGTCAGTGCCATAAACTGATGAGAGTGTAAATCTCCTGGTTAGAAATATTTAACCACCCAGCAAAGAGTCAGTGCCCTAAACTGAGGAGAGTGTAAATGTCCTGGTAAAATAAATTTAACCAGCCAGCACAGACTCAGTGCCCTAAACTGCGGAGAGTGTAAATCTCCTGGTTATATATATTCAACCAGCCAGCACTGAGTCAGTGCCCAAAACTGAGGAGAGTGTAAATCTCCTGGTTATATCTATTTAACGAGACATCTCAGACTCAGTGCCA
Organism: Chiloscyllium punctatum; assembly: GCF_047496795.1. NCBI lineage: Eukaryota > Metazoa > Chordata > Chondrichthyes > Orectolobiformes > Hemiscylliidae > Chiloscyllium > Chiloscyllium punctatum. The sequence continues at coordinate 69,982,563 of NC_092751.1, read as the reverse complement.
TAAACTGAGGAGTGTGTAAATCTCCTGGTTACATATATTTAACCAGCCAGTACAGAGTCAGTGCTCTAAACTGAGGAGAGTGTCAATCTCCTGGTTATATATATTTATCCAGCCAGCACAGAGTCAGTGCCCTCAACTGAGGAGAGTGTAAATCTCCTGGTTATATAAATTTAACCAGCCAGCACAGACGCAGTGCCCTAAACTGAGAAGAGTGTAAATCTCCTCGTTATACAAATTTAACCAGCCAGCCCAGAGTTTGTGCCCTAAACTGAGGAGAGTGTAAATCTCCTGGTTATATATATTTAACCAGCCAGCACAGAGTCAGTGCTCTAAACTGAGGAGAGTGTCAATCTCACTGGTTATTTCTATTTAGCCAGCCAGCACAGACTCAGTGCCCTAAACTGAGGAGAGTGTAAATCTCCTGGTAATATAAATTTAACCAGCCAGCACAGACTCAGTGCCCTAAATTGAGGAGAGTGTAAATCTCCTGGTTACATATATTTAACCAGCCAGCACAGAGTCAGGGCTCTAAACTGAGGAGAGTGTCAATCTCACTGGTTATTTCTATTTAACCAGCCAGCACAGACTCAGTGCCCTAAACTGAGGAGAGTGTAAATTCCTCGTTACATATATTTAACCAGCCAGCACAGAGTCAGTGCCCGAAACTGAGGACAGTGGAAATCTCCCTGGTTATAGATATTTACCTCGCCTGCACATAGTCAGTGCCCTAAACTAAGGACAGTGGAAATCTACTTGTTATATCTATCTAACCAGCCAGCACAGACTCAGTTCCATAAACTGAGGAGAGTGTAAATCTCCTGGTTATATTAATTAACGAGCCAGCAGAGAGTCAGTGACCAAAACTAAGCAGAGCTGAAATCTCCTGGTTATATATATTTAACCAGCCAACACAGAATCAGTGCCCGAAACTGAGGAGAATGTAAAACTCCTGGTTTCATATATTTAACCAGCCAGCACAGAGTTAGTGCCCAAAACAGAGGAGAGTGTTAATGTCCTGGTTATATATAATTAACCAGCCAGCAGACAGTCAGTGCCCAAAACTGAGCAGAATTGAAATCTCCTGGTCATTTCTATTTAACCAGCCAGCACAGAGTCAGTGCTCTAAACTGAGGAGAGTGTAAATCTCACTGGTTATATAAATTTAACCAGCCCGCATAGACCCAGTGCCCGAAACTGAGGAGAGTGTAAATCTCCTGGTTATTTAAATTTAACCAGCCAGCACAGACTCAGTGCCCAAAACTGAGGACAATGTAAATCTCCTGGTAATATAAATTTAACAAGCCAGCACAGAGTCAGTGCCATAAACTGCGGATATTGTAAATCTCCTGGTTATATATATTAAATCAGCCAGCACAGAGTCAGTTCACTAAACTGAGGTGACTATAAATCTCCTGGTGATATATATTTATCCAGCCAGCACAGAGTCCGTGCCCTACACTGAGAAGAGAGTAAATTTCCTAGTTATATATATTTAACCAGCAAGCACAGGCTCAGTTCCATAAACTGAGGAGAGGGTAAATCTCCTGGTTATATATATTTTACCAGACAGAACAGAGTCACTGACCGAAACTGAGGAGAGTGTAAATCCCCTGGTAATATAAATTTAACAAGCCAGCACAGAGTCAGTGCCATAAACTGCGGAGAGTGTAAATCTTCTAGTGATATATATTAAACCAGCCAGCACAGAGTCAGTTCACTGAACTGAGGTGACTGTAAATCTCCTGGTTATATATATTTATCCAGCCAGCACAGAGTCAGTTCCGAAAACTGATGAGAGTGTAAATCTCCTGGTTATATATATTTAACCAGCCAGCACAGACTCAGTGCCATAAACTGAGGAGAGAGTAAATCTCCTGGTTAAATAAATTTAACCAGCCCGCACAGACTCAGTGCCCAAAACTGAGGAGAGTGTAAATCTCCTGGTTATACACATTTAACCACCCAGCAAAGAGTCCGTTCACTTAACTGAGGAGAGTGTAAATCTCCTGGTCATATATATTTAACCAGCCAGCACAGATTTAGTGCCCTAAACTGAGGAGAGTGTAAATCTCCTGGTTATATATACTTACCCAGCCAGCACAGAGTCAGTGCCCTAAACTGAGGAGAGTGTAAATCTCCTGGCTATATATATTCAACCACACTGGAAATAGTCAGTGCCCTAAACTGAGGAGAGTGTAAATTTCCTGGTTATTTGTAATTAACCAGCCAGCAGACAGTCAGTGCCCAAAACTGAGGGGAGTGTAAATCTCCTGGTTGTATATATTTGACCGGCCAACACATAGTCTGTGCCCTAAACTGAGGAGAATGGAAAACTCCTGGTTTCATATATTTAACCAGTCAGCACAGAGTTTGTGCCCAAAACAGACAAGAATGTTTATGTCCTGGTCATATAAATTTAACGAGCCACCGCATAGTTAGTGCCCTCAACTGAGGAGAGTGTAAATCTCCTGCTTATATATATTTAACCAGGCAGCACAGACTCAGTGGCAGAAACTGAGGAGATTGTAAATCTCCTGGTTAGCAATATTTAACCACCCAGCAAAGAGTCAGTGCGCTAAACAGAGGAGAGTGTCAATCTCCCAGCTTATATAGATTTAACCAGCCCACACAGAGTCTGTGCCCTAACCTGCGGAGAGTGTAAATCTCCTGGTTATATGTATTCAACCAGCCGGAACAGAGTCAGTGCCCGAATCTGAGAGAATGTAAATCTCCTGGTTATATATATTTAACCACACAGGAAATAGTCAGTGCCCTAAACTGAGGAGAGTGTAAATCTCCTGGTTATACATAATTAATCAGCCAGCACAGAGTCAGTTCCCAAAACTGAGGAGAGTGTAAATCTCCTGGTCATATATATTTAACTAGCCAGCACAGATTTAGTGCCCTCAACTGAGGAGAGTGTAAATCTCCTGGTTATGCATACTTAACCAGCCAGCACAGACTCAGTGCCCTAAACTGAGGAGAGTGTAAATCTCCTGGTTATATATATTCAACCAGCCAGCACAGAGTCAGTGCCCTAAACTGAGGAGAGTGTAAATCTCCTGGTAATATATATTTAACCAGCCAGCAGACAGTCATTGCCTTAAACTGAGGAGAGTGTAAATCTCCTGGTTATTTGTAATTAACCAGCCAGCAGACAGTCAGTGCCCAAAAGTGAGCAGAGTGTGAATCTCCTGGTTATATATATTTAACCGGCCAACACAGCGTCTGTGCCCTAAACCGAGGAGAATGTAAAACTCCTGGTTTCATATATTTAACCAGCCAGCACAGAGTTAGTGCCCAAAACAGAGGAGAATGTTTATGTCCTGGTAATATATATTTAACCAGCCAGCGCAGACTTAGTGCCCTCAACTGAGGAGAGTGTAAATCTCCTGGTTATATGTAATTAACCAGCCAGCAGACAGTCATTGCCCAAAACTGCGGAGAGTGGAAATCTCCTGGTCATATAAATTTAACCAGCCAGCACACAGTCAGTGCCCTAAACTGAGAAGAGTGGAAATATCCTGGTCATATATATTTAACCAGCCAGCACAGACACAGTGCCCTAAACTGAGGAGAGTGGAAATCTCCTGGTCATATATATTTAACCAGCCAGCCCAGAGTCAGTGCCCTAAACTGAGAAGAGTGTAAATCTCATGGTTATATATATTTAAACAGACAGCACCGACTCAGTGCCATAAAGTGAGGAGAGGGTAAATCTCCTGGTTACATGTATTTAACCAGCAAGCACAGAGTCCGTGCCCTAAACTGAGGAGAGTGTAAATTTCATGGTTAAATAAATTTAACCAGCCAGCACAGAGTCAGTGCCATAAACTGAGGAGAGTGTAAATCTCCTGGTTATATATATTTCAACAGCCAGCACAGACTCAGTGCCAGAAACTGAGGAGAGAGTAAATCTCCGGGTTGTATATATTTAACGAGACAGCACAGATTCAGTGCCCTAAACTGAGGAGAGTGTAAATCTCCTGGTTAGAAATATTTAACCAGCCAGCACAGACTCAGTGCCCTAACCTGCGGAGAGTGTAAATCTCCTGGTTATACATAATTAACCAGCCAGCACAGAGTCAGTTCCCTAAGCTGAGGAGAGTGTAAATCTCCTGGTTATATACATTTAACCACCCAGCAAAGAGTCCGTTCGCTAAACTGAGGAGAGTGTAATTCTCCTGGTCATATATATTTAACCAGCCAGCACAGATTTAGTGCCCTAAACTGAGGAGAGTGTAAATCTCCTGGTTAGAAATATTTAACCAGCCAGCACAGACTCAGTGCCCTAAACTGAGGAGAGTGTAAATCTCCTGGTTATATATATTTAACCAGCCAGCACAGACTCAGTGCCCTAAACTGAGGAGACTGTCAATCTCCCTGTTTATATATATTTAACCAGCCTGCACAGAGTCAGTGCCCTAAACTGAGGAGAGTGTAAATCTCCTGGTTATATATATTTAACCACCCAGCGAAGAGTCAGTGCCCTAAACTGAGGAGAGTGTCAATCTCCCTGTTTATATATATTTAACCAGCCCGCACAGAGGCAGTGCCCTAAACTGAGGAGAGTGTAAATCTCCTGGTTATATATATTTAACCGGCCAACACAGAGTCTGTGCCCTAAACTGCGGAGAATGTAAAACTCCTGGTTTCATATTTTTAACCAGCCAGTACAGAGTTAGTGCCCAAAACAGAGGAGAATGTTTATGTCCTGGTAATATATATTTAACCAGCCAGCACAGACTCAGTGCCATAAACTGAGGAGAGTGTAAATCTCCTGGTTATATATATTTAACCAGACAGCACAGAATTATTGCCAAAAACTGAGGAGAGAGTAAATCTCCTGGTTATATGTATTTTACCAGTCAGCACAGAGTCACTGACTGAAACTGAGGAGAGTGTAAATCTCCTGGTAATATAAATTTAAGAACCCAGCACAGAGTCAATGCCATAAACTGCGGAGAGTGTAAATCTCCTGGTTATATATATTAAATCAGCCAGCACAGAGTCGTTGCCTAAACTGAGGAGAGGGTAAATCTCCTGGTTATATATATTTATCCGGCCAGCACAGAGTCAGTGCCGTAAACTGATGAGAGTGTAAATCTCCTGGTTAGGAATAATTAACCAGCCAGCACAGAGTCAGTGCCGTAAACTGAGGAGCGTGTAAATCTCCCTGGTTATATATATTTAACCAGGCCGCACAGAGTCAGTGCCGTAAACTGAGGAGAGTGTAAATCTCCCTGGTTATATATATTTAACCAGCCCGCACAGAGTCAGTGCCGTAAACTGAGGAGCTGTGTAAATCTCCTGGTTATATATATTTAACCAGGCAGCACAGACTCGGTGCCATAAACTAAGGAGTGGGTAAATGTCCTGGTTAGGAATATTTAACCACTCAGCAATGAATCAGTGCCCTAAACTGAGGAGAGTGTAAATCTCCCTGGTTATATATATTTAACCAGCCCGCACAGAGTCAGTGCCGTAAACTGAGGAGAGTGTAAATCTCCTGGTTATATATATTTAACCAGCCAACACAGACTCAGTGCCATAAACTGAGGAGAGGTTAAATCTCCTAGTTATATATATTTAACCAGCCAGCACAGACTCAGTGCCAGAAACTGAGGAGAGGATAAATCTCCTGTTTATATATATTTTATCAGCCAGCACAGAGTCACTGACCGAAACTGAGGAGACAATAATTCTCATGGTTATATAAATTGAACAAAACAGCACAGACTCAGTGACATCAACTGAGGCGAGTGTAAATCTCCTGGTTATATATATTCAACCAGTTAGCGCAGAGTCAGTTCCCGAAACTGAGGAGAGTGTAAATCTCCTGGTCATATATATTTAACAAGCCAGCACAGACTCAGTGCCATAAACTGACGAGAGGGTAAATCTCCTGGTTATATATATTTTACCAGTCAGAACGGAGCCACTGACCGAAACGTAGGAGTGGGGAAATCTTCTGGTTATATAAATTTAACTAAACAGCACAGAGTCAGTTCCCTAAACTGCGGAGAGTGTAAATCTCCCTGGTTATGTAGATTTAACTAGCCTGCATAGAGTCGGTGCCCTAAACAGAGGAGAGTGTAAATTCCACGTTACATATCTTTAACCAGCCAGCACAGAGTCAGTGCCCTAAACTGAGGACAGTGGAAATCTCCTGATTATATATATCTTCCCAGCCAGCACAGACTCTGTGCCCTAAACTGAGGAGAGTGTAATTTTTCTGGTTAAATAAATTTAACCAGCCAGCACAGACTCAGTGCCCTAAACTGAGGAGAGTGTAAATCTCCTGTGTATATATCTTTCACCAGCCAGCACAGACTCAGTGGTATAAACTGAGGAGAGAGTAAATCTCTTGGTTGGATATATTTAACGAGACAGCACAGACTCAGTGCCCTAAACTGAGGAGAGTGTAAATCTCACTGGTTATATAAATTTAATCAGCCAGCACAGACTCAATGCCCTAAACGGAGGAGTGTGTAAATCTTCTTGTTATATAAATTTAACCAACCAGCACAGACCCAGTGTCCAAAACTGAGGAGAGTGTAAATCTCCTGGTTATATATATTTCACCAGCCAGCACAGACTCAGTGCCCTCAACTGAGGAGAGTGTAAATCTCCTGGTTAGAAATATTTAACCACCCAGCAAAGAGTCAGTGCCCTAAACTGAGGAGAGTGTAAATCTCCTGGTTATACATAATTAATCAGCCAGCACAGAGTCAGTTCCCAAAACTGAGGAGAGTGTAAATCTCCTGGTTATATACATTTAACCACCCAGCAAAGAGTCCGTTCCCTTAACTGAGGAGAGTGTAAATCTCCTGGTCATATATATTTAACCAGCCATCACAGATTTAGTGCCCTAAACTGAGGAGAGTGTAAATCTCCTGGTTATATATACTTAACCAGCCAGCACAGACTCAGTGCCCTAAACTGAGGAGAGTGTAAATCTCCTGGTTATATATATTCAACCAGCCGGCACAGAGTCAGTGCCCGAAACTGAGGAGAGTGTAAATCTCCTGGTTATATATATTCAACCACACTGGAAATAGTCAGTGCCCTAAACTGAGGAGAGTGTAAATCTCCTGGTTATTTGTAATTAACCAGCCAGCAGACAGTCAGTGCCCAAAACTGAGCAGAGTGTAAATCTCCTGGTTGTATATATTTGACCGGCCAACACATAGTCTGTGCCCTAAACTGAGGAGTATGGAAAACTCCTGGTTTCATATATTTAACCAGTCAGCGCAGAGTTTGTGCCCAAAACAGACGAGAATGTTTATGTCCTGGTCATATAAATGTAACGAGCCACCGCATACTTAGTGCCCTCAACTGAGGAGAGTGTAAATCTCCTGCTTATATATATTTAACCAGGCAGCACAGACTCAGTGCCAGAAACTGAGGAGATTGTAAATCTCCTGGTTAGCAATATTTAACCACCCAGCAAAGAGTCAGTGCGCTAAACTGAGGAGAGTGTAAATCTCCTGGTTATATATATTTAACCAGCCAGCACAGAGTCCGTGCCCTAAACTGAGGAGAGTGTAAATTTCATGGTTAAATAAATTTAACCAGCCAGCACAGAGTCAGTGCCCTAAACTGAGGAGAGTGTAAATCTCCTGGTTATATGTAATTAACCAGCCAGCAGACAGTCATTGCCCAAAACTGCGGAGAGTGGAAATCTCCTGGTCATATAAATTTAACCAGCCAGCACAGAGTCAGTGCCCTAAACTGAGAAGAGTGGAAATATCCTGGTCATATATATTTAACCAGCCAGCACAGACACAGTGCCCTAAACTGAGGAGAGTGGAAATCTCCTTGTCATATATATTTAACCAGCCAGCCCAGAGTCAGTGCCCTAAACTGAGAAGAGTGTAAATCTCCTGGTCATATATATTTAACCAGCCAGCGCAGAGTTTGTGCCCTAAACTGAGGAGAGTAAAAATCTCATGGTTATATATATTTAACCAGACAGCACCGACTCAGTGCCATAAAGTGAGGAGAGGGTAAATCTCCTGGTTACATATATTTAACCAGCCAGCACAGAGTCCGTGCCCTAAACTGAGGAGAGTGTAAATTTCATGGTTAAATAAATTTAACCAGCCAGCACAGAGTCAGTGCCCTAAACTGAGGAGAGTGTAAATCTCCTTGTTATATATATTTCACCAGCCAGCACAGACTCAGTGCCATAAACTGAGGAGAGAGTAAATCTCCGGGTTGTATATATTTAACGAGACAGCACAGACTCAGTGCCCTAAACTGAGGAGAGTATAAATCTCCTGGTTAGAAATATTTAACCACCTCGCAAAGAGTCAGTGCCCTAAACCGCGAAGAGTATAATTCTCCCTGTTTATATATATATTTAACCAGCCCGCACTGAATCAGTGCCCGAAACTGAGGAGAGTGTAAATCTCCTGGTAATATAAATTTAACCAGCCAGCACAGACTCAGTGCCCTAACCTGCGGAGAGTGTAAATCTCCTGGTTATACATAATTAACCAGCCAGCACAGAGTCAGTTCCCTAAGCTGAGGAGAGTGTAAATCTCCTGGTTATATACATTTAACCACCCAGCAAAGAGTCCGTTCGCTCAACTGAGGAGAGTGTAAATCTCCTGGTCATATATATTTAACCAGCCAGCACAGATTTAGTGTCCTAAACTGAGGAGAGTGTAAATCTCCTGGTGAGAAATATTTAACCAGCCAGCACAGACTCAGTGCCCTAAACTGAGGAGAGTTTAAATCTCCTGGTTATATATATTTAACCAGCCAGCACAGACTCAGTGCCCTAAACTGAGGAGAGTGTCAATCTCCCTGTTTATATATATTTAACCAGCCCGCACAGAGTCAGTGCCCTAAACTGAGGAGTGTGTAAATCTCCTGGTTATATATATTTAACCACCCAGCGAAGACTCAGTGCCCTAAACTGAGGAGAATGTAAAACTGCTGGCTTCATATTTTTATCCAGCCAGTACAGAGTTAGTGCCCAAAACAGAGGAGAATGTTTATGTCCTGGTAATATATATTTAACCAGCCAGCACAGACTCAGTGCCATAAACTGAGGAGAGTGTAAATCTCCTGGTTATATATATTTAACCAGCCAGCACAGACTCAGTGCCATAAACTGAGTAGAGTGTAAATCTCCTGGTTATATATATTTAACCAGCCAGCACAGACTCAGTGCCATAAACTGAGGAGAGTGTAAATCTCCTGGTTATATATATTTAACCAGACAGCACAGAATTATTGCCATAAACTGAGGAGAGAGTTAATCTCCTGGTTATATCTATTTTACCAGTCAGCACAGAGTCACTGACTGAAACTGAGGAGAGTGTAAATCTCCTGGTAATATAAATTTAAGAAGCCAGCACAGAGTCAATGCCATAAACTGCGGAGAGTGTAAATCTCCTGGTTATATATATGAAATCAGACAGCACAGAGTCGTTGCCTAAACTGAGGAGAGGGTAAATCTCCTGGTTATATATATTTATCCGGCCAGCACAGAGTCAGTGCCGTAAACTGATGAGAGTGTAAATCTCCTGGTTAGGAATAATTAACCAGCCAGCACAGAGTCAGTGCCGTAAACTGAGGAGCGTGTAAATCTCCCTGGTTATATATATTTAACCAGGCCGCACAGAGTCAGTGCCGTAAACTGAGGAGAGTGTAAATCTCCCTGGTTATATATATTTAACCAGCCCGCACAGAGTCAGTGCCGTAAACTGAGGAGCTGTGTAAATCTCCTGGTTATATATATTTAACCAGGCAGCACAGACTCGGTGCCATAAACTAAGGAGTGGGTAAATGTCCTGGTTAGGAATATTTAACCACTCAGCAATGAATCAGTGCCCTAAACTGAGGAGAGTGTAAATCTCCCTGGTTATATATATTTAACCAGCCCGCACAGAGTCAGTGCCGTAAACTGAGGAGAGTGTAAATCTCCTGGTTATATATATTTAACCAGCCAACACAGACTCAGTGCCATAAACTGAGGAGAGGGTAAATCTCCTAGTTATATATATTTAACCAGCCAGCACAGACTCAGTGCCATAAACTGAGGAGAGGATAAATCTCCTGTTTATATATATTTTATCAGCCAGCACAGAGTCACTGACCGAAACTGAGGAGACAATAATTCTCATGGTTATATAAATTGAACAAAACAGCACAGACTCAGTGCCATCAACTGAGGCGAGTGTAAATCTCCTGGTTATATATATTCAACCAGTTAGCGCAGAGTCAGTTCCCGAAACTGAGGAGAGTGTAAATCTCCTGGGCATATATATTTAACAAGCCAGCACAGACTCAGTGCCATAAACTGACGAGAGGGTAAATCTCCTGGTTATATATATTTTACCAGTCAGAACAGAGCCACTGACCGAAACGTAGGAGTGGGGAAATCTTCTGGTTATATAAATTTAACTAAACAGCACAGAGTCAGTTCCCTAAACTGCGGAGAGTGTAAATCTCCCTGGTTATGTATATTTAACTAGCCTGCATAGAGTCGGTGCCCTAAACAGAGGAGAGTGTAAATTCCACGTTACATATCTTTAACCAGCCAGCACAGAGTCAGTGCCCTAAACTGAGGACAGTGGAAATCTCCTGATTATATATATCTAACCAGCCAGCACAGACTCTGTGCCCTAAACTGAGGAGAGAGTAAATCTCTTGGTTGGATATATTTAACGAGACAGCACAGACTCAGTGCCCTAAACTGAGGAGAGTGTAAATCTCACTGGTTATATAAATTTAACCAGCCAGCACAGACTCAGTGCCCTAAACGGAGGAGTGTGTAAATCTTCTTGTTACATAAATTTAACCAGCCAGCACAGACCCAGTGTCCAAAACTGAGGAGAGTGTAAATCTCCTGGTTATATATATTTCACCAGCCAGCACAGACTCAGTGCCCTCAACTGAGGAGAGTGTAAATCTCCTGGTTAGAAATATTTAACCACCCAGCAAAGAGTCAGTGCCCTAAACTGAGGAGAGTGTAAATCTCCTGGTTATACATAATTAATCAGCCAGCACAGAGTCAGTTCCCAAAACTGAGGAGAGTGTAAATCTCCTGGTTATATACATTTAACCACCCAGCAAAGAGTCCGTTCCCTTAACTGAGGAGAGTGTAAATCTCCTGGTCATACATATTTAACCAGCCAGCACAGATTTAGTGCCCTAAACTGAGGAGAGTGTAAATCTCCTGGTTATATATACTTAACCAGCCAGCACAGACTCAGTGCCCTAAACTGAGGAGAGTGTAAATCTCCTGGTTATATATATTCAACCAGCCAGCACAGAGTCAGTGCCCAAAACTGAGGAGAGTGTAAATCTCCTGGTTATATATATTCAACCAGCCAGCACAGACTCAGTGCCCTAAACTGAGGAGAGTGTAAATCTCCTGGTTATTTGTAATTAACCAGCCAGCAGACAGTCAGTGCCCAAAACTGAGCAGAGTGTAAATCTCCTGGTTGTATATATTTCACCGGCCAACACATAGTCTGTGCCCTAAACTGAGGAGTATGGAAAACTCCTGGTTTCATATATTTAACCAGTCAGCACAGAGTTTGTGCCCAAAACAGACGAGAATGTTTATGTCCTGGTCATATAAATTTAACCAGCCACCGCAGACTTAGTGCCCTCAACTGAGGAGAGTGTAAATCTCCTGCTTATATATATTTAACCAGGCAGCACAGACTCAGTGGCAGAAACTGAGGAGATTGTAAATCTCCTGGTTAGCAATATTTAACCACCCAGCAAAGAGTCAGTGCGCTAAACTGAGGAGAGTGTCAATCTCCCAGCTTATATATATTTAACCAGCCCGCACAGAGTCAGTGCCCTAACCTGCGGAGAGTGTAAATCTCCTGGTTATATGTATTCAACCAGCCGGCACAGAGTCAGTGCCCGAAACTGAGAGAATGTAAATCTCCTGGTTATATATATTCAACCACACTGGAAATAGTCAGTGCCCTCAACTGAGGAGAGTGTAAATCTCCTGGTTATACATAATTAATCAGCCAGCACAGAGTCAGTTCCCAAAACTGAGTAGAGTGTAAATCTCCTGGTTATACACATTTAACCACTCAGCAAAGAGTCCGTTCCCTGAACTGAGGAGAGTGTAAATCTCCTGGTCATATATATTTAACCAGCCAGCACAGATTTAGTGCCCTAAACTGAGGAGAGTGTAAATCTCCTGGTTATATATACTTACCCAGCCAGCACAGACTCAGTGCCCTAAACTGAGGAGAGTGTACATCTCCTGGCTATATATATTCAGCCAGCCAGCACAGAGTCAGTGCCCTAAACTGAGGAGAGTGTAAGTCTCCTGGTTATATATATTTAACCACACTGGAAATAGTCAGTGCCCTAAACTGAGGAGAGTGTAAATCTCCTGGTTATTTGTAATTAACCAGCCAGCAGTCAGTCAGTGCCCAAAACTGAGCAGAGCGTAAATCTCCTGGTTGTATATATTTGACCGGCCAACACATAGTCTGTGCCCTAAACTGAGGAGAATGGAAAACTCCTGGTTTCATATATTTAACCAGTCAGCGCAGAGTTTGTGCCCAAAACAGATGAGAATGTTTATGTCCTGGTCATATAAATTTAACGAGCCACCGCATACTTAGTGCCCTCAACTGAGGAGAGTGTAAATCTCCTGCTTATATATATTTAACCAGGCAGCACAGACTCAGTGCCAGAAACTGAGGAGATTATAAATCTCCTGGTTAGCAATATTTAACCACCCAGCAAAGAGTCAGTGCGCTAAACTGAGGAGAGTGTCAATCTCCCAGCTTATATATATTTAACCAGCCCGCACAGAGTCAGTGCCCTAACCTGCGGAGAGTGTAAATCTCCTGGTTATATGTATTCAACCAGCCGGCACAGAGTCAGTGCCCGAAACTGAGAGAATGTAAATCTCCTGGTCATATATATTTAACCAGCCAGCACAGATTTAGTGCCCTAAACTGAGGAGAGTGTAAATCTCCTGGTTATACATACTTAACCAGCCAGCACAGACTCAGTGCCCTAAACTGAGGAGAGTGTAAATCTCCTGGTTATATATATTCAACCAGCCAGCACAGAGTCAGTGCCCTAAACTGAGGAGAGTGTAAATCTCCTGGTAATATATATTTAACCAGCCAGCAGACAGTCATTGCCCTAAACTGAGGAGAGTGTAAATCTCCTGGTTATTTGTAATTAACCAGCCAGCAGACAGTCAGTGCCCAAAACTGAGCAGAGTGTAAATCTCCTGGTTATATATATTTAACCGGCCAACACAGCGTCTGTGCCCTAAACCGAGGAGAATGTAAAACTCCTGGTTTCATATATTTAACCAGCCAGCACAGAGTTAGTGCCCAAAACAGAGGAGAATGTTTATGTCCTGGTAATATGTATTTAACCAGCCAGCGCAGACTTAGTGCCCTCAACTGAGGAGTGTGTAAATCTCCTGGTTATATGTAATTAACCAGCCAGCAGACAGTCATTGCCCAAAACTGCGGAGAGTGGAAATCTCCTGGTCATATAAATTTAACCAGCCAGCACAGAGTCAGTGCCCTAAACTGAGAAGAGTGGAAATATCCTGGTCATATATATTTAACCAGCCAGCACAGACACAGTGCCCTAAACTGAGGAGAGTGGAAATCTCCTGGTCATATATATTTAACCAGCCAGCCCAGAGTCAGTGCCCTAAACTGAGAAAAGTGTAAATCTCATGGTTATAAATATTTAAACAGACAGCACCGACTCAGTGCCATAAAGTGAGGAGAGGGTAAATCTCCTGGTTACATATATTTAACCAGCCAGCACAGAGTCCGTGCGCAAAACTGAGGAGACTGTAAATTTCATGGTTAAATAAATTTAACCAGCCAGCACAGAGTCAGTGCCCTAAACTGAGAAGAGTGGAAATATCCTGGTCATATATATTTAACCAGCCAGCACAGACACAGTGCCCTAAACTGAGGAGAGTGGAAATCTCCTGGTCATATATATTTAATCAGCCAGCCCAGAGTCAGTGCCCTAAACTGAGAAAAGTGTAAATCTCATGGTTATATATATTTAAACAGACAGCACCGACTCAGTGCCATAAAGTGAGGAGAGGGTAAATCTCCTGGTTACATATATTTAACCAGCCAGCACAGAGTCAGTGCCCTAAACTGAGGAGAGTGTAAATCTCCTGGTTATATATATTTCACCAGCCAGCACAGACTCAGTGCCATAAACTGAGGAGAGAGTAAATCTCCGGGTTGTATATATTTAACGAGACAGCACAGACTCAGTGCCCTAAACTGAGGAGAGTGTAAATCTCCTGGTTAGAAATATTTAACCACCTCGCAAAGAGTCAGTGCCCTAAACCGCGAAGAGTATAATTCTCCCTGTTTATATATATTTAACCAGCCCGCACTGAGTCAGTGCCCGAAACTGAGAAGAGTGTAAATCTCCTTGTAATATAAATTTAACCAGCCAGCACAGACTCAGTGCCCTAACCTGCGGAGAGTGTAAATCTCCTGGTTATACATAATTAACCAGCCAGCACAGAGTCAGTTCCCTAATCTGAGGAGAGTGTAAATCTCCTGGTTCTCTACATTTAACCACCCAGCAAAGAGTCCGTTCGCTCAACTGAGGAGAGTGTAAATCTCCTGGTCATATATATTTAACCAGCTAGCACAGATTTAGTGCCCTAAACTGAGGAGAGTGTCAATCTCCTGGTTAGAAATATTTAACCAGCCAGCACAGACTCAGTGCCCTAAACTGAGGAGAGTGTAAATCTCCTGGTTATTTGTAATTAACCAGCCAGCAGACAGTCAGTGCCCAAAACTGAGCAGAGTGTAAATCTCCTGGTTGTATATATTTGACCGGCCAACACATAGTCTGTGCCCTAAACTGAGGAGTATGGAAAACTCCTGGTTTCATATATTTAACCAGTCAGCGCAGAGTTTGTGCCCAAAACAGACGAGAATGTTTATGTCCTGGTCATATAAATGTAACGAGCCACCGCATACTTAGTGCCCTCAACTGAGGAGAGTGTAAATCTCCTGCTTATATATATTTAACCAGGCAGCACAGACTCAGTGCCAGAAACTGAGGAGATTGTAAATCTCCTGGTTAGCAATATTTAACCACCCAGCAAAGAGTCAGTGCGCTAAACTGAGGAGAGTGTAAATCTCCTGGTTATATATATTTAACCAGCCAGCACAGAGTCCGTGCCCTAAACTGAGGAGAGTGTAAATTTCATGGTTAAATAAATTTAACCAGCCAGCACAGAGTCAGTGCCCTAAACTGAGGAGAGTGTAAATCTCCTGGTTATATGTAATTAACCAGCCAGCAGACAGTCATTGCCCAAAACTGCGGAGAGTGGAAATCTCCTGGTCATATAAATTTAACCAGCCAGCACAGAGTCAGTGCCCTAAACTGAGAAGAGTGGAAATATCCTGGTCATATATATTTAACCAGCCAGCACAGACACAGTGCCCTAAACTGAGGAGAGTGGAAATCTCCTTGTCATATATATTTAACCAGCCAGCCCAGAGTCAGTGCCCTAAACTGAGAAGAGTGTAAATCTCCTGGTCATATATATTTAACCAGCCAGCGCAGAGTTTGTGCCCTAAACTGAGGAGAGTAAAAATCTCATGGTTATATATATTTAACCAGACAGCACCGACTCAGTGCCATAAAGTGAGGAGAGGGTAAATCTCCTGGTTACATATATTTAACCAGCCAGCACAGAGTCCGTGCCCTAAACTGAGGAGAGTGTAAATTTCATGGTTAAATAAATTTAACCAGCCAGCACAGAGTCAGTGCCCTAAACTGAGGAGAGTGTAAATCTCCTTGTTATATATATTTCACCAGCCAGCACAGACTCAGTGCCATAAACTGAGGAGAGAGTAAATCTCCGGGTTGTATATATTTAACGAGACAGCACAGACTCAGTGCCCTAAACTGAGGAGAGTATAAATCTCCTGGTTAGAAATATTTAACCACCTCGCAAAGAGTCAGTGCCCTAAACCGCGAAGAGTATAATTCTCCCTGTTTATATATATATTTAACCAGCCCGCACTGAATCAGTGCCCGAAACTGAGGAGAGTGTAAATCTCCTGGTAATATAAATTTAACCAGCCAGCACAGACTCAGTGCCCTAACCTGCGGAGAGTGTAAATCTCCTGGTTATACATAATTAACCAGCCAGCACAGAGTCAGTTCCCTAAGCTGAGGAGAGTGTAAATCTCCTGGTTATATACATTTAACCACCCAGCAAAGAGTCCGTTCGCTCAACTGAGGAGAGTGTAAATCTCCTGGTCATATATATTTAACCAGCCAGCACAGATTTAGTGTCCTAAACTGAGGAGAGTGTAAATCTCCTGGTGAGAAATATTTAACCAGCCAGCACAGACTCAGTGCCCTAAACTGAGGAGAGTTTAAATCTCCTGGTTATATATATTTAACCAGCCAGCACAGACTCAGTGCCCTAAACTGAGGAGAGTGTCAATCTCCCTGTTTATATATATTTAACCAGCCCGCACAGAGTCAGTGCCCTAAACTGAGGAGTGTGTAAATCTCCTGGTTATATATATTTAACCACCCAGCGAAGACTCAGTGCCCTAAACTGAGGAGAATGTAAAACTGCTGGCTTCATATTTTTATCCAGCCAGTACAGAGTTAGTGCCCAAAACAGAGGAGAATGTTTATGTCCTGGTAATATATATTTAACCAGCCAGCACAGACTCAGTGCCATAAACTGAGGAGAGTGTAAATCTCCTGGTTATATATATTTAACCAGCCAGCACAGACTCAGTGCCATAAACTGAGTAGAGTGTAAATCTCCTGGTTATATATATTTAACCAGCCAGCACAGACTCAGTGCCATAAACTGAGGAGAGTGTAAATCTCCTGGTTATATATATTTAACCAGACAGCACAGAATTATTGCCATAAACTGAGGAGAGAGTTAATCTCCTGGTTATATCTATTTTACCAGTCAGCACAGAGTCACTGACTGAAACTGAGGAGAGTGTAAATCTCCTGGTAATATAAATTTAAGAAGCCAGCACAGAGTCAATGCCATAAACTGCGGAGAGTGTAAATCTCCTGGTTATATATATGAAATCAGACAGCACAGAGTCGTTGCCTAAACTGAGGAGAGGGTAAATCTCCTGGTTATATATATTTATCCGGCCAGCACAGAGTCAGTGCCGTAAACTGATGAGAGTGTAAATCTCCTGGTTAGGAATAATTAACCAGCCAGCACAGAGTCAGTGCCGTAAACTGAGGAGCGTGTAAATCTCCCTGGTTATATATATTTAACCAGGCCGCACAGAGTCAGTGCCGTAAACTGAGGAGAGTGTAAATCTCCCTGGTTATATATATTTAACCAGCCCGCACAGAGTCAGTGCCGTAAACTGAGGAGCTGTGTAAATCTCCTGGTTATATATATTTAACCAGGCAGCACAGACTCGGTGCCATAAACTAAGGAGTGGGTAAATGTCCTGGTTAGGAATATTTAACCACTCAGCAATGAATCAGTGCCCTAAACTGAGGAGAGTGTAAATCTCCCTGGTTATATATATTTAACCAGCCCGCACAGAGTCAGTGCCGTAAACTGAGGAGAGTGTAAATCTCCTGGTTATATATATTTAACCAGCCAACACAGACTCAGTGCCATAAACTGAGGAGAGGGTAAATCTCCTAGTTATATATATTTAACCAGCCAGCACAGACTCAGTGCCATAAACTGAGGAGAGGATAAATCTCCTGTTTATATATATTTTATCAGCCAGCACAGAGTCACTGACCGAAACTGAGGAGACAATAATTCTCATGGTTATATAAATTGAACAAAACAGCACAGACTCAGTGCCATCAACTGAGGCGAGTGTAAATCTCCTGGTTATATATATTCAACCAGTTAGCGCAGAGTCAGTTCCCGAAACTGAGGAGAGTGTAAATCTCCTGGGCATATATATTTAACAAGCCAGCACAGACTCAGTGCCATAAACTGACGAGAGGGTAAATCTCCTGGTTATATATATTTTACCAGTCAGAACAGAGCCACTGACCGAAACGTAGGAGTGGGGAAATCTTCTGGTTATATAAATTTAACTAAACAGCACAGAGTCAGTTCCCTAAACTGCGGAGAGTGTAAATCTCCCTGGTTATGTATATTTAACTAGCCTGCATAGAGTCGGTGCCCTAAACAGAGGAGAGTGTAAATTCCACGTTACATATCTTTAACCAGCCAGCACAGAGTCAGTGCCCTAAACTGAGGACAGTGGAAATCTCCTGATTATATATATCTAACCAGCCAGCACAGACTCTGTGCCCTAAACTGAGGAGAGAGTAAATCTCACTGGTTATATAAATTTAACCAGCCAGCACAGACTCAGTGCCCTAAACGGAGGAGTGTGTAAATCTTCTTGTTACATAAATTTAACCAGCCAGCACAGACCCAGTGTCCAAAACTGAGGAGAGTGTAAATCTCCTGGTTATATATATTTCACCAGCCAGCACAGACTCAGTGCCCTCAACTGAGGAGAGTGTAAATCTCCTGGTTAGAAATATTTAACCACCCAGCAAAGAGTCAGTGCCCTAAACTGAGGAGAGTGTAAATCTCCTGGTTATACATAATTAATCAGCCAGCACAGAGTCAGTTCCCAAAACTGAGGAGAGTGTAAATCTCCTGGTTATATACATTTAACCACCCAGCAAAGAGTCCGTTCCCTTAACTGAGGAGAGTGTAAATCTCCTGGTCATACATATTTAACCAGCCAGCACAGATTTAGTGCCCTAAACTGAGGAGAGTGTAAATCTCCTGGTTATATATACTTAACCAGCCAGCACAGACTCAGTGCCCT
This sequence comes from Chiloscyllium punctatum, assembly GCF_047496795.1. NCBI lineage: Eukaryota > Metazoa > Chordata > Chondrichthyes > Orectolobiformes > Hemiscylliidae > Chiloscyllium > Chiloscyllium punctatum. Next base: position 69,963,727 of record NC_092751.1, on the reverse strand, counting down.
AAACTGAGGAGAGTGTAAATCTCCTGGTTATATATATTCAACCAGCCAGCACAGAGTCAGTGCCCAAAACTGAGGAGAGTGTAAATCTCCTGGTTATATATATTCAACCAGCCAGCACAGACTCAGTGCCCTAAACTGAGGAGAGTGTAAATCTCCTGGTTATTTGTAATTAACCAGCCAGCAGACAGTCAGTGCCCAAAACTGAGCAGAGTGTAAATCTCCTGGTTGTATATATTTCACCGGCCAACACATAGTCTGTGCCCTAAACTGAGGAGTATGGAAAACTCCTGGTTTCATATATTTAACCAGTCAGCACAGAGTTTGTGCCCAAAACAGACGAGAATGTTTATGTCCTGGTCATATAAATTTAACCAGCCACCGCAGACTTAGTGCCCTCAACTGAGGAGAGTGTAAATCTCCTGCTTATATATATTTAACCAGGCAGCACAGACTCAGTGGCAGAAACTGAGGAGATTGTAAATCTCCTGGTTAGCAATATTTAACCACCCAGCAAAGAGTCAGTGCGCTAAACTGAGGAGAGTGTCAATCTCCCAGCTTATATATATTTAACCAGCCCGCACAGAGTCAGTGCCCTAACCTGCGGAGAGTGTAAATCTCCTGGTTATATGTATTCAACCAGCCGGCACAGAGTCAGTGCCCGAAACTGAGAGAATGTAAATCTCCTGGTTATATATATTCAACCACACTGGAAATAGTCAGTGCCCTCAACTGAGGAGAGTGTAAATCTCCTGGTTATACATAATTAATCAGCCAGCACAGAGTCAGTTCCCAAAACTGAGTAGAGTGTAAATCTCCTGGTTATACACATTTAACCACTCAGCAAAGAGTCCGTTCCCTGAACTGAGGAGAGTGTAAATCTCCTGGTCATATATATTTAACCAGCCAGCACAGATTTAGTGCCCTAAACTGAGGAGAGTGTAAATCTCCTGGTTATATATACTTACCCAGCCAGCACAGACTCAGTGCCCTAAACTGAGGAGAGTGTAAATCTCCTGGCTATATATATTCAGCCAGCCAGCACAGAGTCAGTGCCCTAAACTGAGGAGAGTGTAAGTCTCCTGGTTATATATATTTAACCACACTGGAAATAGTCAGTGCCCTAAACTGAGGAGAGTGTAAATCTCCTGGTTATTTGTAATTAACCAGCCAGCAGTCAGTCAGTGCCCAAAACTGAGCAGAGCGTAAATCTCCTGGTTGTATATATTTGACCGGCCAACACATAGTCTGTGCCCTAAACTGAGGAGAATGGAAAACTCCTGGTTTCATATATTTAACCAGTCAGCGCAGAGTTTGTGCCCAAAACAGATGAGAATGTTTATGTCCTGGTCATATAAATTTAACGAGCCACCGCATACTTAGTGCCCTCAACTGAGGAGAGTGTAAATCTCCTGCTTATATATATTTAACCAGGCAGCACAGACTCAGTGCCAGAAACTGAGGAGATTATAAATCTCCTGGTTAGCAATATTTAACCACCCAGCAAAGAGTCAGTGCGCTAAACTGAGGAGAGTGTCAATCTCCCAGCTTATATATATTTAACCAGCCCGCACAGAGTCAGTGCCCTAACCTGCGGAGAGTGTAAATCTCCTGGTTATATGTATTCAACCAGCCGGCACAGAGTCAGTGCCCGAAACTGAGAGAATGTAAATCTCCTGGTCATATATATTTAACCAGCCAGCACAGATTTAGTGCCCTAAACTGAGGAGAGTGTAAATCTCCTGGTTATACATACTTAACCAGCCAGCACAGACTCAGTGCCCTAAACTGAGGAGAGTGTAAATCTCCTGGTTATATATATTCAACCAGCCAGCACAGAGTCAGTGCCCTAAACTGAGGAGAGTGTAAATCTCCTGGTAATATATATTTAACCAGCCAGCAGACAGTCATTGCCCTAAACTGAGGAGAGTGTAAATCTCCTGGTTATTTGTAATTAACCAGCCAGCAGACAGTCAGTGCCCAAAACTGAGCAGAGTGTAAATCTCCTGGTTATATATATTTAACCGGCCAACACAGCGTCTGTGCCCTAAACCGAGGAGAATGTAAAACTCCTGGTTTCATATATTTAACCAGCCAGCACAGAGTTAGTGCCCAAAACAGAGGAGAATGTTTATGTCCTGGTAATATATATTTAACCAGCCAGCGCAGACTTAGTGCCCTCAACTGAGGAGTGTGTAAATCTCCTGGTTATATGTAATTAACCAGCCAGCAGACAGTCATTGCCCAAAACTGCGGAGAGTGGAAATCTCCTGGTCATATAAATTTAACCAGCCAGCACAGAGTCAGTGCCCTAAACTGAGAAGAGTGGAAATATCCTGGTCATATATATTTAACCAGCCAGCACAGACACAGTGCCCTAAACTGAGGAGAGTGGAAATCTCCTGGTCATATATATTTAACCAGCCAGCCCAGAGTCAGTGCCCTAAACTGAGAAAAGTGTAAATCTCATGGTTATAAATATTTAAACAGACAGCACCGACTCAGTGCCATAAAGTGAGGAGAGGGTAAATCTCCTGGTTACATATATTTAACCAGCCAGCACAGAGTCCGTGCGCAAAACTGAGGAGACTGTAAATTTCATGGTTAAATAAATTTAACCAGCCAGCACAGAGTCAGTGCCCTAAACTGAGAAGAGTGGAAATATCCTGGTCATATATATTTAACCAGCCAGCACAGACACAGTGCCCTAAACTGAGGAGAGTGGAAATCTCCTGGTCATATATATTTAATCAGCCAGCCCAGAGTCAGTGCCCTAAACTGAGAAAAGTGTAAATCTCATGGTTATATATATTTAAACAGACAGCACCGACTCAGTGCCATAAAGTGAGGAGAGGGTAAATCTCCTGGTTACATATATTTAACCAGCCAGCACAGAGTCAGTGCCCTAAACTGAGGAGAGTGTAAATCTCCTGGTTATATATATTTCACCAGCCAGCACAGACTCAGTGCCATAAACTGAGGAGAGAGTAAATCTCCGGGTTGTATATATTTAACGAGACAGCACAGACTCAGTGCCCTAAACTGAGGAGAGTGTAAATCTCCTGGTTAGAAATATTTAACCACCTCGCAAAGAGTCAGTGCCCTAAACCGCGAAGAGTATAATTCTCCCTGTTTATATATATTTAACCAGCCCGCACTGAGTCAGTGCCCGAAACTGAGAAGAGTGTAAATCTCCTTGTAATATAAATTTAACCAGCCAGCACAGACTCAGTGCCCTAACCTGCGGAGAGTGTAAATCTCCTGGTTATACATAATTAACCAGCCAGCACAGAGTCAGTTCCCTAATCTGAGGAGAGTGTAAATCTCCTGGTTCTCTACATTTAACCACCCAGCAAAGAGTCCGTTCGCTCAACTGAGGAGAGTGTAAATCTCCTGGTCATATATATTTAACCAGCTAGCACAGATTTAGTGCCCTAAACTGAGGAGAGTGTCAATCTCCTGGTTAGAAATATTTAACCAGCCAGCACAGACTCAGTGCCCTAAACTGAGGAGAGTGTAAATCTCCTGGTTATATATATTTAACCAGCCAGCACAGACTCAGTGCCCTAAACTGAGGAGAGTGTCAATCTCCCTGTTTATATATATTTAACCACCCAGCGAAGAGTCAGTGCCCTAAACTGAGGAGAGTGTAAATCTCCTGGTAATATAAATTTAACCAGCCAGCACAGACTCAGTGCCCTAAACTGAGAAGAGTGTAAATCTCCTGGTTATATGAATTTAACCAGCGAGCACAGAGGCAGTGCCCTAAACTGAGGAGAGTGTAAATCTCCTGGTTATATATATTTAACCGGCCAACACAGAGTCTGTGCCCTAAACTGCGGAGAATGTAAAACTCCTGGTTTCATATTTTTAACCAGCCTGTACAGAGTTAGTGCCCAAAACAGAGGAGAATGTTTATGTCCTGGTAATATATATTTAACCAGCCAGCGCAGACTTAGTGCCCTCAACTGAGGAGAGTGTAAATCTCCTGGTTATATGTAATTAACCAGCCAGCACAGAGTCACTGACCGAAACTGAGGAGACAATAATTCTCATGGTTATATAAATTGAACAAAACAGCACAGACTCAGTGACATCAACTGAGGCGAGTGTAAATCTCCTGGTTATATATATTCAACCAGTTAGCGCAGAGTCAGTTCCCGAAACTGAGGAGAGTGTAAATCTCCTGGTCATATATATTTAACAAGCCAGCACAGACTCAGTGCCATAAACTGACGAGAGGGTAAATCTCCTGGTTATATATATTTTACCAGTCAGAACAGAGCCACTGACCGAAACGTAGGAGTGGTTAAATCTTCTGGTTATATAAATTTAACTAAACAGCACAGAGTCAGTTCCCTAAACTGCGGAGAGTGTAAATCTCCCTGGTTATGTATATTTAACTAGCCTGCATAGAGTCGGTGCCCTAAACAGAGGAGAGTGTAAATTCCACGTTACATATCTTTAACCAGCCAGCACAGAGTCAGTGCCCTAAACTGAGGACAGTGGAAATCTCCTGATTATATATATCTAACCAGCCAGCACAGACTCTGTGCCCTAAACTGAGGAGAGTGTAAATCTCCTGTGTATATATCTTTCACAAGCCAGCACAGACTCAGTGGTATAAACTGAGGAGAGAGTAAATCTCTTGGTTGGATATATTTAACGAGACAGCACAGAATCAGTGCCCTAAACTGAGGAGAGTGTAAATCTCACTGGTTATATAAATTTAACCAGCCAGCACAGACTCAGTTCCCTAAACGGAGGAGTGTGCAAATCTCCTGGTTATATAAATTTAACCAGCCAGCACAGGCCCAGTGTCCAAAACTGAGGAGAGTGTAAATCTTCTGGTTATATATATTTTACCAGCCAGCACAGACTCAGTGCCCTCAACTGAGGAGAGTGTAAATCTTCTGGTCATAT